>NC_081436.1:63250492-63557159 GCF_949786415.1 Peromyscus eremicus
AAATCAGAACCAACTATTCATAGAATGTACCTGTCAGCAATCTGCTGTGTGACACATGGCTCTATTTAATGGAATATTCCTGCAAGGCACTGTGCTAACCAGTCAGTCATTCACAGTCTGATGTGGTTTAAAACATTTAAATATTTATGTACCATATTTTATTTATGTGTATGGCTGTGTCTAGGAGAATCTTTTTTTCTCTGGGAGAAAACTGATATTTTGAAGGCCATCTTGCAGTAGTTGCTACATATGAGTCTTCTTATAAAGCTCTCACACCAAGACAAAAATGTCCTGGGCTTAAATGCTCTATCAAGAATTCTTTTCTATTTTCTACGTTTGTTTTTTATTAAATGCATTGTTCAAGATATGAAAAAAAACCCTAGAAATTGGAGCTATGGAAGTTTTTTTCACATTGCTATTTGAACCAGCTGCAAAGATTTAGATCACACTAGCTCTTATTTTACGCATGTCCTTTGCAACAAGAAAACCATGGAATGCCCTTAAAAAAGACTTAAAATATAAACCAGATGTGTTATCTTCTTCCCTTTGCTATTGTAGTACCATGTCAAGCAATTAATTCCTTAGTCTTGTATAGGTCTTCATGCGTATAAAGTGAACATTAAATTTTATTTTTACAAAATCTAATTCTCATAAACATTTTAGGTTAGAGAACTTAAAAAATTTAGAACTATTTATTTCATAAAATTGTTTCCATAAAGACCCTCAAGTTATTCTCATAAAAATTCCCCTAAGTTCTCTTCCTCATCCCCAAGAAACTTCTTGTAGAAGCAGACCCCTTCCCAACCCCCCTCCTCATGCCTGCCACTGAAGGAGGTCAGCACAAGAGAAGGACTCATCAGGGAAGCCAGCTCTACCAGCTCTACCAAAGTGTTTGGAACATGCGCAAATGGAGACAAATGTCTCAGCTGAAACGGTGACTAAATGTGAGGGCAACACAAGGCAGCAATGAAAATTGGCCCCAAAGCAGAAGCAACTTACTGCTGTATCTCTGGATGTATTATCATTCAGACATTCTGTGGGGCCATTTCCATACTGCCAGACACAGGCACGTTTCCTATTTTAAATATGCCATGCAACACTGGTTTATACGTGTTCTGTTTTTTGATATGAACAATTTCTTACAAAAATACAAGAAAATTATTAAAGTTACCATGATTTTCTATGAGTATAAGAATATTCTAGTGAATCAAAAAGGCAGGATGTCAACAAAGGGCAAGACTAGACTGCTCTGTTCCCAGGTTCTATCCCACTGTGCATTATGTTTCTGTTGTAAGCCCTTCATTTCTGCACTGAACATTTAGACACTCTGGTACACACCAAAGTCAAAGCTTCAGCTAAATAAAGCCATAGCACTTTGAAAAAACTCCTGGGAATATGTTACTTTCCACCCAGATATGGTATATTAGTCATATACTAGTTGTAGATGGGCATGATCTCTGATGCGTGTGTGAACCCACATTCTCCAGAGTTTCCTAAAGAGAACCCTTACATCACTTTACCTAGACAAAGAAGGCCAGCATACAGTGGCACCCATCAAATTCTTCATTCTCTCACATTCTGGTTTGTGCTTAACACATAATTAATTACAAGCGATAACATGGAGTGTGTAATAACAGACCACACGCGGCTAAATGGCCAACCGTTCTGGAATGTGCATACCTGCTGCCAAGCTTGCACTGCAGTGTGCAGGGAGTGAACAACATGCTGCCCGAAGTTTACCAGCACAGAGTCCATGATCATGGTGCCGTCAAGCAGCTTCTGCACCCCGTCACTGGAGACCGCCATCTGCCCAGAGATGCTGAAGGGTGTCACCACACTTTGCATGGTGACGTTTCTGCACTCCAGCAGTTTACAGTCTACTTGAGATGAGAACCGGATCTCCTGGCAGACAGAGTCACCGTTCCACTGTCGAAGATACAGGTTTGGTTCTTTGAAGGAAATAACCATGTACTCCAGTTCAGATGGTACATTTTTATCAGGAATGAACGGCTGCAGGTGCTGTGGTGAGGCTTTTAAGAAAACAAGACAAATACCAATTAAGATGTGCCAGTCTTTCATGGAGACAGATGAGGTGACTTTTAAAGAACTCCCTCCCTTTCGCCGGGCGGTGGTGGTGCACGCCTTTAATCCCAGCACTTGGGAGGAGGAGCCAGGAGGATCTCTGTGAGTTCGAGGCCAGCCTGGGCTACAGAGTGAGTTCCAGGAAAGGTGCAAAGCTACACAGAGAAACCCTGTCTCAAACCCCCCCCCCCAAAAAAAAAACTCCCTTTGTTCTTGAATTTAGTGCTTGATGTTCATAAATTTTCACTTCCACAGATAAAATTTTTGATTACAGTAACAAGAGGAGACAACCATCTAAACTCTGTAACCACCCAAATCTCTACAACAACAAAGACTGACTCAGGCAAAGGCAGTTAAACCCTATTCTTGCTGAAAAGACAAGGTGCTTTACAGGAGCTGTGTCCAGTTTTAATGTCCCTCTCCTTTTGCCATAACATGTAGGTTGAAAACCCAAAACCTAAATCAAACTGTATTAACTAGAAAAGCATTAATACTGAACACAATGCTTGAGAAATAATTATTCAAGTAACACTGGGAACTTATAGGAGCATACTTTTGCTGGGTGGGGAAAATTTATTCATGTTTTCTAAATGTGTAAAAATACGAATCTTGTAATTTAATGAGAATGTGCACTGTGAACTCAGGTGATAAGCGCCAAGTACTTTGGGGATCTATTTCTCACTAATGTATGATACAGACTAAAACAAGTTTCTTTCAAAGATATCATAATTGGAATAACAGTAAAATCTGCAGTTAAAAAAACTTCCTTGAAAATGCTCTTAGGAAACATGTCACAACATGGTACTACAGTACTGCTCAGTGAGGAGTAGGGTTCACACCTGTTGTACCAGATCAACTTTAGAGTAGCTTTGCCAGTGTCCAGGGCTGGTGCCGGTAAAGGGAGGCACCACATGGAGAACACTCAGTGCCATGGCGCTACTAAGCAGATGTCCTCTTGATGCTGAGATGATGCATACCTGTGCCTAGCTGGTCCAAGTGATGACACAGACGGAGCTCCAGGTGTGCAAACTGGAAGGCCATGCAGAGCGCCGGGACAAACCACGGGCTAAAGCAGGAGTCGACTCTGGCACAAGCCGCCAGGGCTGTTGGTGTCACAAGGGGCTCGCAGGTGCTTTGAGAACCAGATTCACTTGCAGAGCTGTGAAAAACAAGTTCAGCAACATCCATTTCCCAGCATCACAAGAGCACAATGTCTTTCTAAAAGGCCTTTAAAGCCAGAACTGAAAATCCTCCAGTCAATATATTAATCATCAAGTATCATGCATTACTCACACACAAGAGTTTTGTTTTTGTTTTAAAATTCAGTTTATGTTGAATATTCTGTTTGGATTATTTGCAGAAAACTTTCAAACTATTCTTCAGCCTCCATGCACGTTGACTTAGATCAAATCCAGTTTTTTCCTATACTCATTTCACAAAACTTATGGACAGTTTGGTGTCCTATTGGTAAGGAGAACACAATTGTGAGCATGAATGTTTAAAAACCTAAAACTTCCTGTGTCACCACAAATGTTTTATCACCGTTTTACTTCTCTGTATTGTCCAACATGTATTCTGTGAATTAATTTATACTCTTTATTGAAGACCCACTGAATATTGCATTAAGTGGCATAAAGTTATGACCATGCACAAAGAATGTGGTCCTGTGGGTAATTATACTACAAGAATTCTCTCTTCACTTGCTTGTCCTCCTATCCATGGTGGTCTGATTAAAATGAAGAGTGAAATCATCCAGTTTCAGAAGGATTAAGTTCTTGGCTTTCAAAGAACTCTCACTCCAACCGGCGACACTGCCATTTGTATCCATTCTACAACAGAACCTTCTCCTGGAGGAGGGAGTGGACGTGGGAAGGAGGGCATGGATGTGTGGGGTCTCTGAGGTGTGACTCCAGCTGCCGTCTGAAAGCGGTTGGGAAAGGAGCGGTGTGAAGACAAAGCACACCAGCACGCTGACTGCATAGTCTGACCGCAGTCCCGCTGACGTGGTCGTGTTTACTGCAAGCCCGGTCAACTGACACTGACTACAGACAGAATACAAACTCCAGGGCACCAGAACCGAACCAACACTGTGCACAAAAATGTAGCTGTGATTGCTTTACGATAGAGTTGCTCTACAGCTCAGGCTGGCCTAGAACTCGCAGCCCTCTTGCCTCTGTCCTCCAAGTGCTGCAATTGCAGGCATGCATCACTGTGCCCAGCATGAGGAATTCTCAGAATGTCTCTAAGTGGGAAAGCTGGTTTAAGCAACTTTCTACGAATTAGTGTGTGCGGTTTCAAATGAAATTTCATCATCAGGGTTAAAATGAAATGTTTACTTGTAGACAGAGTGATATATTAGTTGTCCCTGCACTTAATATGCTACAGTAAAGAAGCTGTAGGAAACAGGCAGAAATAGAAAGTAACCCCAAGCCTCACAACCTATACTATTCATGTTTGCATACTTCATCCTTTCAAAACAGGTCGAATTTACGGCCGATCAGAGTATTTAGAGGGCGCTCGGATGTTGCTCACTTGTAACAGGCTAAGAAAACAGTTCCTAGAAGTAATAACTCTAGAAGTAGGCGGGGCCCATCATCCGGCATTGTGTCGAACCATCGTGAAGTCTGTTGTAAATGCAAACGTGTAGAGCCGTGAAAACAGACCAAACAAAGAACACACAACAGGACTTTTACATAGCTGTCTCCAGGGCAGCCAAAGGGTTACTTCTCAGTTTTTCTGGGTGACCGCTAGAAGGTCATGAATGCTTTAAATAAAACAGGGGGGAATTCAGGATGTCAAGATGTAAACTGATCCTATCTTAATGGCACGTGGGGGTCAGATACAATATCTACAAATTCATTCATATAAGCTCTTTCGGAGTGAACTCCTAAAAGTGGCACATCTACCAACAATAATCTGTCTTTACCAACGAAGCTCTCAGTTGACCTCTGCATCTCTACATGGTTAATACGGTTTTATAATACAGCACACAGGCAAGCCGAGTGAACAGGGGAAGATAATCTAGTTTAAAATCATGCAGTTCTAGTAGAAATGCACAAGTTACTTCAACCTGGCTAAGTCTTAGTCTTATGTGTGAAAATAGTAATGAGATTTACTTTTTGAATATTAAGTGAGATACTGTATACAGACTACAGTAATGTCTAGCATTTAATGTTAGAACTACCCCTCTGCACTGGCAAAACAAAGTCCAAACTAATTATATAGTCTCACATTTATTCTTGGACGCCGGGTACTACACTGGCACCCACCTCTGTGGGCACTGTTTCCTGCCTCTAACCTGCTCTGTCCATCTTGGAAGAGTGCTGAATGGATGAGGAGACACGAGGGGCTTCTGTCCTTTGCACCACATGCTCTCTGCTCCCTACAGGTGCTATTTTTCAAAGGTCTACATGCTACCCCGACACAGTCAACATATCTTCATTAGAACCCTGCAAACACATCTAAAACAGAAAGGGTTTCTGGAAATATGACAGATATATTCTCTCTCTCTCTCTCTCTCTCTCTCTCTCTCTCTCTCTCTCTCTCTCTCTCTCTCTCTGTGTGTGTGTGTGTGTGTGTGTGTGTGTGTGTGCCATCAGTTCAGAACTTTCAGTGAGAACCCATGAATGCCAACTACCCTGGAATGTGCATAGGAGGAGTATATAGCAAAAGACAAGTTCTTGGTGAGATCAAGTATCAGCTGAAAGGAATTAGCAAAAAGCTTCAAAAGGTCAGTCACTTCCATCCCAGGGAGAGAAGGCAAAAGAGACAGGTTTAGATGTAGGAAAGAGTGAAAGACTTTCCTCTGTAAATCTTGAATTATACCACTGTGACTAGAAATGGGTGACAAGTAGTTCCAAATGTGAAGAGTAAATACTTGAATGGTTCATCAAACTCTCAAGCAGTCTTTTTCAAAGCCAATCACCCCACTGATGTCCCAGGTCTTCTGGCTTCAGTTCTCTAACAAACATACTGCTATTTACATATATCTAGTCATGTCATTGTCAAGCTGCAGCTGTCTACTTATTCTCAACTGTCGGCAAGAGGCTGCTCACTTCTCACCCCATCCTTCTTCTCTCTGGTCCATGAGATTTTTTTTTTTTTTCATGACCTTTCTTCCAGTAAAGCACAAGAGTCTGAGCCAATCTTTCCTAAACCCTAAATCTTAGAGGATTATGGTAAGAAAATCTCCAGGCATAAGAATGCTGGCGTTTGGTCCACATTCAGATCCTATGTGACAAACACATCATTACTAACCATAAAAGCATCTGTTTACATGCAAGCTTTTGTTGTTTTGGTGCTGAAAAGAGAAGCTAGGGCTTTGTGTATGCGAGGCACATTCTACCATGGAACTACAGCCCAGTCCTTGCATGTAATACTGACATATTATCAAAGAATTGATGTTTTCTTTCTAGAAACTGCATAAAATGTATTTATATTCCTTTTAGGAAAATATATTAATGGTGATTTATTTTTTCCCTGTTCTCCTTTTTATTGCTTTTTTGCTTAGCACTTTAAAAATCCAAGTAAAATTTTGAACTCAGTGTTCAACTGTCAAAGAAAGAGTAACAGCAGGCCATCCACTTAGGACTTGAATGAAACTGTCAAGTGCTAACTGGAGCAAAATAATAGATGTGACTTTGCAGATATATGACCTTCTATTCTAAAACTCTTTTCAACCATGACCTTCCAAACTAGTTGTAACTCACAGTACCATGTTTTGGGTTGAAATACATAGAGTCGTCATGAGTTCTTAGGGAATATGAAACTATCCAAATGGGGAATGGGGAAGAGAGAGGCCTGCACTGAGTGACTATGCTGTACTTATTTTGAACAATGACACATGAATTATCCTTGGTTTCATCCAGCAAAATATATAGGGTAAGACAGGAAACGTGTGCTGGAAAATTAAGGGTTCATTAAGTGACTTTTATTCTTTTGCTCTGAAAACTTGTATGGGACAAAAACTCCAAACAAAATTAGCAAAGAAAGTGACTGAAGGTTTATGGGCTTCTGGGCCATAAAACTTGAAAACAGAATAAAACCAAGTACTCTGAATTTGCTCAGAGATACTCAGTGGTCCGTATCATCAGTTAAGAATGCTAACGTGGGAGGTGGGAAACATCTATTGTCCCTTTCCAGAATCTAGCAAAGAGCAATGGACATGTATTAACCCTGACTACCATCAGCAGTTTCACTGTGGTCATGTAAACGAGGAACAGGGGTGTTATCAACACAGCTAGGACTCAATAAACTAACACACCTAAAACAAAGAAAATGCGCAGAAATCAAACAGGAACTTTCGATATATATTTTTTTCATTTTAAGGTAATCTTAATGCTATTAAATTCACAAACACATTAATTTAATTACCCAACCCTAATTATCTAAGACACACATTGCAAATATAAAAATAGCTATTCTCCCCATATGCCATGCCCATTCATCACGGTTTTGGAAACAGGAGAATAGAGTCCTCTTAAACTGCAAGTCAGTAGGCGTTTCTCTATAGTTAACTTTAGGAAAATTTATACAAAATGGTAATCAACAATGGTCTTTACTTGCTAACTCACAAGAAAAGACCTTCAAAATGTCATTTTGTTAAAATCTCTACACTAAAATGTAGAAAAACTAAACTATGAAAACACTGAAAAGTTACAAGTTCTGTAGTTTTGGATTCCTGGTACCACTACCAAAACTATAGGACACCCCACCCGACGTAGTGAAAAGAGAGAGGCACAAAGGGACAGCGGGCCAACAAGCTCCGGGGTACATCGAACTACACAACCCTGCATTCATCAACGGCGGCCTCTGCAAGCTGGGGCTGGCTGGGACAGTGGGCTGCAGTGACATTCTGAAGACAGCCGACTGTCCCAGCTCTCTAGGTGTTTGGGACAACTGTCTCAGAGTGACCTGCAGCTTTCCTGACGGCCCCCGCTCTCTCCTGCTAAGAACTGGAGCTCTCTTCTGCTGTCCTTTAAAACCTGCTGCTATGTACCCAGCACTTTAGTCACCAGCATAGTGACTGCCTCAGTGTCCTTAACCAACACTGTCCCCACGAAGTGACCCTAACTGAATTGCTGTTGTTCACTACAACTTCAGATATCGTTATAGTTTCCACCACCACCATAATTACCTCCACCGAAACTGCTTCCTTCACTGTAACCCTCATAGCCTCCTCCTTTACCAGTTTCTAGCACCGTGGCTTCCATATCCTGTTCCACCGTCATAGCTGCCTCTACTGCCATGACCAGGACCACTGCCACAGTCACCAGCATCACCTCCACATTCATTTATCCACCGTCTCTACCACCACAGCCTCCTTACCACTGTAAGTAGGACCACCACCACCTCTAAAACCATTCCATCCACCACCACCTCCTCCATAATCTCCTCTGCTGCCACCACCTCTACTGACCCAGCCCCTTCTTCTCCTAAAGTTTCTCCATGACTTGTAAAATGGCCAGCCCCACCTCCATGACCTCTCTGTGCTCCAGCAGACTACATCTCTGGTTTAGAAAGGGCCATTTCACTTCCCAATTATGGTCATTACTAGTGTGGTATTTCTAATGACAATTTTATCAACTGTAGCATGACCATCAAAGGCTATAAAAGCAAATCTTCTCTTTTTTCCCTCACTCTGCTTGTCTTCCATAACTTCTCTGGTCTCAATCTTACCACACTTCTCAAAGCAGCCTCTCAAATTATATTCTTCTGTATCTTACTCTAATACATCTGGCAAACATGTTCTGCATTGCTCAGTGGGCAGCAGGCTTTCCAGAAACCTCTTCTACAAGCAGTGGAATCAAAGATATTGACAACCTTATGTGTGCATTCATTAGCCTTCTGTGTGGAGTACTCATTGCTGCCTCCACCTCAGCAACACAAGAACAAGTCTCAATACCAAAGCTCCCTCCTGGAATATTTTGTTTGGGGGTCTCTTATTACTACACAGTCTGTAACTGTGCCCTTTCCAGAGTGTTCTCTTAAATAACCATCGTAGTTCCAAAGCTCAGAGCAGAGCATCTCCTCAACTGCTCTGCTTCTTTTGGCTCATGGCCCTCCATTTGGAAACCCGACTTGCTTTTCCCAACTCGAGTTCAATAGTAATAGTGATTTATTATGTTGGATTTTAAAACAGTTATAATTAAATTTCATTAATACCAGTTTCTACTTGAAAAGGTATTCATCCCAAACAATTCAAAATAAGATTAATTGCAAAATATTAGGTAATGTGAAAATTCCCCAGCAAGGGCCAAAGGTCTGTGCCTGCACTGTCAACAGCTTGATGGAAGAGCCCGAGTTTGACAGCGGCATGCATTTCTGTCCTCTGAGGGCTTTGCACTTCAACAGCGCCAAACTCGCCACAACAGAAATTTTTATGAATGCTTCAGAGTCAGAGGGATTGACCTTGCCCAGAGTACTTTCCATGGTGAAAATGCATTCTTCCAGAATTAAAATCAAGAAATCATTTCTAACTTGATACTATTAATGAAACAGCTTTAAAAAATCAATTTAGCTGTCTCCAGCTTATTCTCTGAAATCTCCTGGTTTGTGATGAGGTAACCTCTACTTTGAGAAAGCAATCTTCCGCTACATCTGCTAAATCCCTAGAGGCTTGCTGCTCTTTTACTTTCAGTAAAATCAAGACCCTACCTCTCACATATACTTTCACTGACAATACATTACTAGGTAATACGTTGGAAGGTAATTATTTTTAAAGAGCCTAGATATCCTGGAGATAGAATATATAAAGTTAAAAAACATTATTATTATGAAACATACAATGTAATCAATGAAAGAATGCTGCTCAGAGTCACTTCAGTGTAGTGCTTTAACAAGCTCGTATTATTAACACAAATAAACACTTTCAGAACAAAAACCATTTGCCACTATTTACAACATAAAGTAGAAACCAGCACAACATGCTGTGTTATGATGATTACGTATGGGCAGAATCAAAGTTACATTAAACAAAACAACACCTGATTTGCAAAGCCCTGGAGTGGTGGATGTCTTCCTTCCCATTAGTGTTTGAATGTTATCCAGGAAGAAAAGGAAGGGACTGGACAAGGGAGCTAAGGCAGCCAGCCCCTAGGCTAACCCATGAGGAGGGCCAGAAGGTAAGACACTGAAAGGGAAGAATAGTGGGGTCTCACTGCACACACAGCCTATGGCCCAGGGAAGGGCCCCTGGTTGAGGCTCACATTCTTCTTCTCGCCTTTCATGAAAGCATAAGGACAAAGGCTTGGCACAACACGTAAACCAGGACACATGCTGAATAGCTTTCTGGAGTTATTTTTCTCTACTTTAAGTCTATAAACACACCAAGTAGGCAAATACTAGAAATGGGCATAATCTGGAATTATAATGTGGACTAGGAAGTTCTGGACACATGATCAGACTATCTGAAGCTTATAGCTTCTGGAATTCATCATGACCAATGTGACTTCACAGCCGCAAACATCAGCTAATTGACCTTGGTTGATCAAATTTTCCTAGTGTCTGAAGGTTTACCTCTTAGAGTAAAAAAAAAAAATCATTAAAGATGAATATATTTTCAAAGTTTGACTTTATATGCTGACAAGCACATTTACATCATCTTCCTTTTACTGCCCCACGTTTATTTTCATCCCACTAATTGTAACATCAAGAGTCTATTAGGCTATTTTCCCTGTATTTTTGAGTTCAGGATGATGGCTTGTTAGGTTAGATTGACTATTCCCTGTTTTCACTCTACATTTAGGTTACAGGTTCTCTCATAGGGTTCTCAGACTACGTTATGAGTAAAGCCCAGACTGTCAAACAGCAGAACCGAGCTTCCCTTCTTTCTGTCTCTAACTCAGGCACACGCCTGTTAGCTCTCCACTCTGCAGGTAAGAAAGGAGGCGTGGGAGAAGACAAGCCCCCGGCTGTCATTCTCTAGTGTAACACCACTGCCTCTGTCACCTGCCTGTGTTACCTTTGGTCATCTGTTGAATTCTGATTGTTGTTCAGGACAATTCTCCACAGATCTGAGGACACCAGTTTCTTCTGGTCACTCACAAGATTGATATCTGGCAACTGCAATTCACAAACTTTGCTTTCAGACAGGCTGAATTCTTGAAATGCAACAAAAACTTTCTGGAGTTCATCCCAATATTCCAAACTACAAGGGACCTATAGGAAAATAAAGGGAAAAAAAGTTATAAACTAGAAACTATGGGGCTGCAGAGATGGTTCAGTGCCCTTGCAGGGGACACAGGTTCAATCCCCAGCACCAACACGGCAGCTCACAACTATCTGTAACTCCACCCCCAGGAGATCTGACACTCCACCCTCTTCTGACCTTTGAGGGCACACATGATGCATAGACATACATGTAGGCAAAACAACCATACACATAAAATAAATAAATAAAATTTAAAAAAAAATAAAATTGAAACTATACTCACTGAAATGCAAACTAAACCTTCAAAAAATTATAACCTTACAATTTGATAGTAAGATAAAGGTATAAAAGAATGCTGTAGGCTATCCTTTTCCGTTACATTAACCCTGTTTACTCTAGAAGATTCATTAAAAAAACTCACTCAATAGTAAAAACACCCACAGTTTTCTATCTAAAAGAAAAATAATGGAGAATAAACTCTATGCTTTTTCTGAAACTACAGTATTCAAAAGCTACGGCCGGAGTTAAGATACAAATAGACTAAAGGAAGAGAACAGCAAAGCAGTGAGCGGCGATGCTGATGAAGTAAGAGCAGGCTTTCAGATGTGTGTGTGTGGGGGGAGAAGATGGACGTTTAAAGACAAACCAGATGAGACCCTACATCATTGCTCACCCAGAAGTAAATACAGGATCAAACCAGTAACGATCACAGTGTGAAAGTATAAGAGAAAAGAAAGCTGCTGCATTTTGATTTTGAAACAGCAAAGTATTGCTATGTATGCAACAAAATTCAGCAATCAGGAAAAAGCATCATTGATAAAAGTCAAATATAAAAATTCAGACAAGGTAAGACAGGCAAGACTCAATGAGAGACCAGGCACTATTTGTTCAGACAGGAGACAGCTCTTATAAACCAACTGGAAGCATAAAGAAGAACACATATGTGCCTTAAAGAGACACACCACTCTAGCTCCACATACTTCAGCTGTACCCAGTGTCCACTGCAGTGCAGCATCCCCCAGGACCTTTCTGCATAGCCCTTGTTAGAAAGCAAGGGGAATCAACACACATGTGATGCTCAAAGTGCTTGTGGGGTTGTCTGCTAACGCAGTCTTGTTTCTGACTTAGGAGATGATGCTTTCCATAGCACCCATGAAACACTTACCAGCTTGCACAGGCTAACGCACAGATCTTAACAGCAACTGTTTCACAGAACAAATAAAACTGGCCAGTAGACAGGAAAAGCTACGAAACTTCAGTAATACTCAAGAAATTGTAATTTAAGCAAATATGTAACAATGAGATAATGTATTTATTAATTTGGCAGCTTAAGAAGATTGACGGCTCCAGTTTTTGCAAAGGTATGTGGGAAAAGAAAACATTCCTAGCCACTATGAATTAAGTGCTTATATCTCTTAGTTTATTTCTAAGGCTTTGTTTTACTGTTATGGCAATGCAAGACAGCATGTATATGTACATGTGTGTCTCTGTTATGCATAGTATGTGTTTGCATATGTATTTCAGCAGTGTTAGTAGAAAAGTGAAAACAACTCAAATATCTTTGTTGTATATTTACAGAGCGGATTAATTACAAAGATCAAACTGAGTAACACATATTCATATACACAAAAGATACATGAGATGTTATTAAACTTAAAATTTTAGCTTTAAAATGACAACATGTGGGTTAATCCTGTTTGTCTTAAAAAGTGCTGTACTAAGATGTGTTTCCTCTTTTGCAAGCATTCCCTAGTTGCCAAACAGAGCTGGCACTAACTCTTGTACATGTCTCTAACATACTTCAGACCCCTTAATTCTTCATATACTAGACTATACTAGACTCTGAGACCCCTGAGCGAAGAAGGATACATTACTTTACAATTTGTCTTTAGCATTTAAAAGTTTGGAGGCCATAATAAAATCTAAAAAACAAACAAACAAACAAAAACAAAAAAAACCAAAAACAAAAACAAACAAAACCTTCCTAAATAAACTTTTCCTTCCTTAATGGGTTATGTTTCATCATTTAGCAGGAACATATTTCACTTCCACCTACAGTGAAGTTCACACACACGCACATGAAAAGAATGGAGATCAGTGTCAAGCGTCTTCTATCATCACTCTTTACATTATTGAAATTGGAGCTCACTGGTTGGTCAGCAAGGATCCTCAGGGATTCTCCCATCTCTGCCTTCCAGCATGGGGATTATAGGTGAAGGCTGCTACACTAGGTTTTTCACTGAACTCAGGTCCTCAGGATTAGACAGTGTCTTAGGGTTACTATTGATGTGATGAAACACCATGATCAAAAGAAAGTTGGGGAGGAAAGAGTTTATTTGGCTACACTTCCATAGTGTAGGCCATTACTGAAGGAAGTCAGGGCAAGAACTCACACAAGGCAGGAACCTGGAGGCAGCAGCTGATGCAGAGGCCATGGAGGGGAGCTGCTTACTGACTTGCTCCCCATGGCTTGCTCAGCCTGTTTTCTTATAGAGCCCAGGATGACCAGCCCAGGGATAGCACCACCCACAATGGCTGGGTCCTTCCACATCAACCACTAATTAAGAAAATGCCCTATAATGTTCTTAGGGGGGGGGGGCGGCATTTTCTCAAGTGATGTTCTACTCTTTCAGAGGACTCTAGCTTGTGTCAAAGTGACACAAAACTGGCCAGCACAGGCAGCAAGGACTCTGCCCAATGAGTCACCTCTCCAGCCCCACAGTGATGGATCCTGAGCATGCACGTCTGAGGAGGGAGATGCTGGATGAAGAAGAAAGGAAATCAAAATGCATGAGTACATTGAAACAGATGTGTCTGTTTGGGGAACTTAAAAGTACTGCAGTCAGAGTAGCCAGTGAAAGCAACTGCTTCTTGAAACTGTTAGTAAGGTGTGCATGCGTAATCCCAGCACTTGTGAGGAGGAGGAAGGTAATCACAAATTCCAAGTCATCCTCAGCTATGCAGGCACTTGGGGAATCTGAGGCCAACCTGTGCTAAACAAAACAAGACAAAACAAAACACAAAGAAGATCAAGAAGTAAAAAGAAAATAAATTCTCTTTTTTTGATACCCATGGCAAGCTTTTCTACGCCAAACTTTTCTATAGCCTCTTTGGGTCATTATTTCTATATTTTTTTCAAACTGGAAATACCTATTTTCTCACTGTCTCATGTTTAAATCCTTTCCATCTATCAAAGCCCAAACCAAATGTTACCTTTCTTTGAGCCTTTCAATTCCCAAATAGAAAAATTTCCTCCCTTTTCTGAATGCCAATAGTTTTTTTTTTTTTATAAGTCTATTTCACAGCTCTTCTCATGTCCATGACATGTTATATTTATCTCTATACACTGTATTCTCTCTGGAAGACACATTCCTTGAGGGAATGATCTCCATTTGGGCAAACACCAAGTTTTCACACACCTGGCAAGGGTGTACAGCAAATGTTTAGAGAGTTGCTGAATGAGTGCATAATTCATATGTGAACGAGCAAACATTTACACACTGAATTGATATGGGTGACTCAGCCCATATCAATTTGCCACAAAAAACGGACAGTAGACAAATGCCTGCACTTTGCAGCCAGAGCTATCAGGATTTAAATCCCAGTTCCACTTACTATAGGTTCTTGGGTAAACTGATTTTTCTAACATTAGTTCCTCTAAAAAGTGGATAATGATGTAACTACTGTCACACATTTTTGTAAGAATAAAATGAGGCAAAATAATTCATTAGCATATAGTAAGCCCTTAAAGAATGTTAGCACTTAGTTACTTACTCTTGCCCAAGGAGCCCCAGAAGCTTGAATGCCATTGCAAACAGGTAAGCAGTAAGGTTGCTAGTTAGATCTTTAAACAATTTTATGTGTAGAGTATTTTGAAGTAACCACAGAGGCCAGAAGAGGCATTAGAATCTCTGGAACTGGAGTCACAATGGTTGTGAGCCTCCATGTGGGTTCAGGGAAATGAACATTGGTCCTCTGCAAGAACAAGTGCTTTTGACCTCTGAGACATCTCTTTAGCTCTTTTTTAGATTTTTTTTCTAAACATTGAGCTGAACTTTCACAAATAAAATAAACCTTGACCACACCATAGCTCCACATGCTTTTTCTGCTACACAACCATCAACCATGGTCCTCTATACACACCGACTTAAGAGATCAAAGCATCTCATTCTTTAACTCCTCTCTGGGCAGCCAGTGAGCCTGCTCTTTGGATCAAGGGACTCATAACTAGGGGCAGAAGAAATATGAGATATGAGTTAAACAGGAACCTTAGAAAGGAGTTCAAGAACCTTGGTGGAAGACTAGAGGAGTTTAGAAAAGCACATTAACATACTCAGTGTGTTTCATAATATAAATAATGGAATGTAAAATTCTGCATTGTCTTGGTGGAGAGGTTTACATTGTGAATAGGGTTAAAAATTGTTTCTGACTCTGCACCAGAAATTCTACATCAAAGTAAACATACAATAGCTAATGAAAATTGGCTGTCATATTGGAAATTAGAAGGAAAAGGATACCAGTAGGTTCTAATGGACTCGGTATCTGACATAAGAAAATCTAAGCTGGAGGCAGTGTGGGAAATCATTAGGCCATTCAGTCAATGAAAGCCGGCTGTTTCGACACTGGGGATGGAGGGAAGAGAACTGTGCAGTTTAAAAAAAAATAAGGAAAGCCAAAAAAAAAAAAAAAAAAAAAAGAGTTCACTGTTGCTAAAGTTTTCCTGCCTGGCCCACAGTCAGGACAAATTTCTCTCACCTGCCAGTCCCACAGCCGCTCAGACCCAACCAAGTAAACACAGAGACTTATATTGCTTACAAACTGTATGGCTGTGGCAGGCTTCTTGCTAACTGTTCTTACAGCTTAAATTAATCCATTTCTATAAATCTATACCTTGTCACGTGGCTCGTGGCTTACCGGGATCTTCACATGCTGTTTGTCATCATGGCGGCTGGTAGTGTCTCTCTGACTCAGCCTTCCACTTCCCAGCTTTATTCTCCTCCTTGTCCCGCCTACACTTCCTGCCTAGCCAATGGCCAATCAGTGTTTTATTGACTAATTAGCAACACATTTGCCATACAGAACATCCCACAGCACTTCCCCCCCCCCTTTTTTTTTCCAAAAAGGAAGGTTTTAACCTTAACAAAGTAAAATTACATATAATTTGGGAATTTGGGCGTAGCTTCTCTTACTACTTCCTGCTGGAGAGGGGCGCTGTATCTTATGGGGACACAAAGAAAATTTTAGGATCATGGAGTAGTCCGTGAGGCTGTATCTTCTGAGCCAGTTGCCTTCAAACCATTCTGGATGTTGGATCATCTGGGCCATGGTGTCATCGGAGACCTTTCAGGGGGCCTTGGCTGGTCAAACCTGATGTATCTTACTCTGGAACAAATCCATAGCCTCTGGCTTTCTGTGGGAACAAAAGCAGAATCTCCTTTCCAAAGCAACATATCCTTATATCCAAATTTTGAAGTCAAGGTATCTTTAAAATATACATATTGGTTTAACTCAACAGCTTTTACAATCAAATGTTTTTCTGCAGTTAAAAATCTCAAAGACAACACAATCCAGATTCTCTGTGTAATATTCATCTTTACATGGCTTATTTTTTATATTAATTTTACTGTCTCTTTAAAGACTTTATATTTCAAAACTATGTATTTGTTTCAATAACTGTATATATCACCTTTTTTGTCTCTTTCAAGCCTACGTATATTTTACACACATTGTAAACTATTACACCTGAATCTGTCTTATTGTGAATCTCTTGCCTTAAACTGCAGCAGCTGTGGCTGCTGGCTCCACCCACCTCAGCTTCCCAACATAGCGGTGGTTTACCACCAGTTCTGGGAGCTGTCGTGGATCTATGCTTTTATCCAAGCAGTGTGTAGCTCAGAAACCTATTTTTTTTTGTTTTGTACTAGCAAAGTCTAAGTCCACCATGCAGCTTAATGTGCCACTTGCAGAGGCCTCATTCCCGCCATACTGCAGGTCGAGCGCTTGCTAGGAACCCACAAGTAGCTCAAACCAGCAGCTGCCGCTCATTTGAGAGAGACAATTAGGAAGCTGTTTTTAGCTCCGTTTTAGAATCTTTTTTTCTCAATTTTTAGGTGAAAACTCTTGCCACCACGTTGGACGCTTTTTTTTTTTTTTTTTTTCCCACAGCAGTTCACAACTTGTTCGGGGCTGACTCTACAGTTAACATTCCTCAACTGGAACATTCCAAGTGACTCAGAAAATTCTGGAAACAATAGAAAACTACTATAGAAATAGGTTCTACCACATGCCAGTCATGTGCTTGTCAAGATTTTTAGTTATGTATCCTATTTTTATTGCTTAATGGAAGGCATTATTAAATTCACATGAAACTCTTGTGAAAACATTCAAATTATATGCCTATGCATAAATTTACAAGAGTTAAAGATATATCTGACTTCAGTGCCATACACTTTGGTCACGGTACATAAGGAAACAAAGACGGAGCTGACCAGATAGCTTCCTTCCTATTGGCTGGTTCTCTTAAGGCCAGAAGGTGCTATTCAGGGAGCTGGGGAAGAACAAGTCATGAATAGTCTCACCCATCTATGAAAGCTACAATAAGGATCTGCCAGGTAAGATTTGCCCTCTGGTGCAAAAGTGGCCTAAGTGTCCTGTGGATGACCCATTGCTTTCTGACTGGATTTGAGGCCTCCTCCACAGGAGGAAACTCATGCCTGGTTTTGTAAACCTGGTCAAGGGTTTGCCGAGGGGAAGACTTTTTTTTTTTTTTTTTTTTTTTTTTTTTTTAATTAATGCTGTCTTGCTAAATGGTCATTCTGTCAAACTGCCTTCTGAATACTCATGTTTATACACATGTATTCAGCCTTCATCAGAGAAGCTTCTTACAGTGGTAACAGTGATTGGTGCAAAAACTCACAACTAGCCAAAGAGCTGAGAAGTGATGCTGGACTGCTCTGTCCTACACTGGACATCTACAGAAGCTGGAGACAGAAAAGATCTTAGAGCCAGTGGGGGGTGGGATGGGGAGATGTGGATGGCATAGCCACTGTACTCGTGAGCTCAATGTGGCTATGGTTACTTGTACAAGGACTAGACAAGATGGGGTCTGTCAGCATTTCATCACTGGAGAAGGGCCTTCTATTCCTTCCTGTGCATTCCTGGCAGTGAATGGATGCGGGGGTAAGAAGTGTCATTTTGTCAAAGGTATAGCCACTGATAAGCTGCCTACACTCCAGTAAATAATCTCTCATCCATGTTCATATAAGCAACTATAACTGAACTCAGTGGATCACAAACCAGAAGAAGACATAAAGACGGAGGAGATATTCTAGGAGGAGGAAAGGTTTAAAGGTTTTAGCAGGAAAGGAAGGTCATATGAAGGGGGGATAGAGGGAATGAGATGACCAAAGTTCATTATATACATGTTCGAAACTGTAAAAGAAATTTTTAAATGGAAAAAGATGAAAAGATTTGCCTTCTAAAACAAAAAAGTATGTGCGACTAAAACAAAATCTACTTAAGTATTACTAGTACTTTAAAGATAATTTTATTCAGTGTTCCAAATACAAACTGAGCAATCTATTACTAAAAGAAAACTTTATAGATGGTCATCTTTATATCATCATTTCATCCTAACATTATAAACAGAAAAGCCTCACCAGGAGAAAAATCCTGGTCCTGGCCACCTCTGGAGGTTCCTTGTCTCGTAATGTCATGTCAGGGCCTTTTTTTTTAAATTTTACTTTTTATTTTTATTTTATTTATATATATTTTTTCTCTCCTTTTATCTTACATGTCCTTTGAGTATACATTATGGCTTCCAGTTTAGTGTTCTTATGGATTCCGAGTGTGCGAACACTCAGGTCTCTGCATCTGGATCTATTTCTTGTGCCTTTTCTTAGGCTCTTTTCCTTCTGGTTTTTTTTTTTTTTTTTTTTTTTTTTGGTCCTGTTCTGATGTGTTAGTTTTTATTTTATCTTACTATATTATGTTTTATTATTATCCCTTAGAAGTCTGTTTTTTTTTTTCAAATCAGAGACTAAAAGGGGGTGGATCCAGATGGGAGGGGAGGTGGGGAAGAACTGGAAGGAATAGGAGAAAGAAAAACATAATTAGTATATATTATGTGAGGGAAAAAAATCTATTTTTCAATAAAAGGGAAAAAGTCCTGGTCCTGGCAAATAAAATCACAGTTCTTGGGCAACTTAATGAGTATAAGCCACAACTCCCTAATTTGCAAAATAAGGCTAATAAAACATATGTTATTTTAAAAGCAAAGTAAGAATTTCAATTTGTCTTAATGTCCTTTAGAGGACATAGAAATGATGCAGTAAAATTTGTATTTCTAAAAGATTCTAGATATTATAGAAAATGGATTTAAGAGGTAAGTGTAGAGGAAAGGCAGCCAATTACGAGATTTTTGCTGGAGATGTTAGAGCATGTAGCAGGAGAGACTCCTGGGGCATAATAATCAATCTTATTGACTGATCATATTATATGAGTGAGTGACACTATGTCAAGGTTGCTGGCCTGAGCAATTGTGTGCATGCTGATCTCATCTAGTGGGATGGGTAAGATCAATTTGTCTCTGGAGAGGAGATTTGTGTTCTGTGTGGGGTAGAGGAAGGGCAACCATGAACTCATGTGTAGACATACTGAGTAGGAAGTACCAAGGAGCCCAGTAGAAATAGTCAGTGAGGAGCTGGCTGTTCCAGAGAGTGCAAAGGGGGATTAACTGCTGATACAGAACTTACTACAGGCTATCCTGCATCACCCTTCCATCAGGAGCATATAATGGAAGGGTGGCAACTAGTGGGGTCTGGGGTATTTATTTGTTAGAGGGTGTTTTTAATGATGAGTTAGGCATACAGACTGGTTAAGAGTATGGAAACACAGTAGGCCGGCAGGAAAACTCCGGGCACTCTATGGCTGAGAGTAGTAGAAGTTGCTGGGCCGTCAGGCTACAAGGCTATGAGCCACTGACGGAGATCAGGATGCTGGTGAATTGACATGGAGGGCAGGAAAGTTTTGGGAGATGACAAGTTCAGGGCTTGTATGAGGGAGTGAGGGGTCACTGGAGAGAGAAAACAGGAGCAGAAGTCGACTACATCATCTGCATGACTGCTGAGAGCACTAAAGAAAAAGGCTGGCAGCTGTGGCAAAGGACTTCTGAGAACAAGAGAGAGCGCCAAGCAAGAGGGTAAGGAGGATGTGCTCGGTGAAATGAGTCCAGCGAGATTGGGAGGGATAGATACAACTCAGTGTCCAGACAGGAGAGGATAAATCTCAGTTTCGGTGGTGACTAGGGAGGAGAGAGAGGAAGCTGCGACTGAGTCTTGATGTGGAAGAGAGGATCAATGTCTGGTTTTAAAAGGAGCCCATTGCTACTTCTTTCAGACTTTTTTGCATCTCATGTATTCTTGGTTGAATATTCTTAGAGCTGTAGCTGCTTATGAGCTAGTATACTGGATATTCTGAGCAAAGTTTTCAATTGATTTAATACAGCTGGATGTAGCCCTTGCTTAGTTAGTGTGAGAGAGGCCCGGTTCAGTCTTCTGTACTATCCACACCCCAAATTAATGAATGGAGGGAGGCAGCTGGTGAAGAGATAACAGTGTCAGTTTTGACACTGTATTGTTCTAAGAGCATCCATTAGGCCCTGCTTCTTTCATTCAGATGACTTTGCCATCAAATCCATTTGTGAACAACGTTGCTTGCAGCTCACTTATCTTCCTTTGTCTTTCCGTTAGGAGCTAACGTCACCCAGCTAGTTTCTAGATAAGTAGTGACATAATAAAACTAAAAATCAAACATGGTCACATTGTTCTTACAGCTTCATATGGTAGCAATTAATTATTCCCAAGGAAGAGTTGGCTCTGCTTTGTGTGATCTATTAAAATAATTTTAGTATGAGCTTTTAGGTTTGAAGGAGGCCATGTGAATGATTTTTAGTTATATATCTATAACTGAGGATTTATGACTAATGCCTGTGCTGAATAACTTGAAAGAAAATGACTATTCCAAGAAAGTTTGGTTGCCAAAGAACAGTTTAGAAAGCCTGGCTATCTAGTACTGAGTCATGGGAAGTGGGACAAGTAGACTGGTCTCACATTCCCCATGTAACACATGGTACATTTCAAATGACTGTCAAGATTATAATTTTTTATTACATTTTGTTTTCCTATTCACTATTTGACAGGATCTAAAAATTAGCCAGCCATATATAACCCACTGCACTCTAAGCATATGGGGCCTTTGCATATGAATACATTTTAGGCCGTATATCTGCCAGTTGGTAAAAGCACATCTATTTATGCATTTAAAATGTTACTCCACAATTTGTTTCTACTTGATGGCTAATTTGGGAAGATTTGCATGTGTGTTGGCCATTTAAAAATATTTTTGGTACAAAGAATATTTTGGCACTTAATTTGTTTTTATTACTCACTAGTACTGCCAAGACTATTAGCAGTTACAACTGCCTGTCTGTCCTCATGATGAATAGCTCCCATTTCTTTGTGCTGCTGAAGTGAGGCAATTAGCCACCCCTGTATAGGCCCAGTCCCACTACAGCACCTAGGTGGAGGGCAGAGGCACTGTCCTTCCTGTACACCTGCGCTGTTAGGTCGACAGGACAGACTAGGTCACTCAAGTCCATGACCCTGCTCAGCTGTCCTTTCCTCTGTCCTCCCACAAACAAGGCAGGCTTGCCCGTGCAGGACTGGTTAGTGAATACAAAAGCAGTCTGCACTCCTGACTCGGTTACTGATGCCTGCTTACACAACAGTCTATGACTTACCTTGCTCCTCCCAGCACACTTTCCAGGAAGTCCAGTTAACCGATGATCGCAACCGAGGGAAAACTATGGTGAGAGAAGATCCTACCCTTTTCAGTCACATTTGCCTTGTGTGTGTGCGCACACGCGCGCGCGCGGATGCCACGGCAAGAAAGTGGAGGTCAGAGGACTATGCTCAGGGTGTCAGGCCTGTGCCAAAGCATCTCTACCCACCAAGCCACCTTGCAGTTCCTATGTTTCTTATATATTAGCTTAGTGAGAAAAATATTTCCATTTTACAGATAAATTACCTGTGGCTGATACAAGTTAGGGAACTTACTCAGAGATACATAATTAGTGGCTATAAAAACTATGCTCTTTCATTATTTAAAGAGGAAAAATAGACTATTTTTATATGTCATTTATACTTTACCATTTTTTTTGAGAACTCCACACATACATATCTATTTTGATCAAATTCCCCCCAGTCTCTAACCTACCACATTTCCCTTTCCAGTTCACGTGTGTTCTCTCTCCTGAACTCACTGAGCACGCTGAGTGCGGTCTATATGTGTGGGTGCAGAACCGTTTACTGGAGCACGGGTAACCTTGCATGGGCTGTCTTCCTGAAGAAACTGACTCTCCCTCCCCTGTCCACGCTGGGTTTCTGGCTGCTGTGTCCGGTGCAAGGCTTGTGCGTGCAGTCACAGTCATTATGAGTGCTTATGTACTTTCAGGTTTTTAAAAAGTCCATTCTTTGGAACAAAATGAATGTAGAATACATGTTTAATTTTTGCCATTTCCCTCAGGCATTTAACTTTAGTTGGGCAGTTTTAATTAAAAGTATTCATTCAGCACTTTGAATGTATTGTTTTCTAGCACTACGATGTTTGATGAGAAATCAGATGGAAATCGTATCGACTGTCTACGTATATAATAAGCTGCTTCTCTGGTTGCTTCTAGGATATTTTCTTTGTCTTTCTGACAAAGTATGGCTATATTTGAGTGTATTCAGTGGGAGTTCAATGGGCCTCTTAGATGCATAAATGTAACATGAATCTTAAAAAGTGTTATAATAAAAATATCAGAGCCAGATATCAGGGAGAAAGCTGAAAGATCAGAGAAGCAGAGCAGCCAGCCACTAGCTCGTACCTCTACGAAATCCTCAGTCTAAGGAGAGTTCCTGTGTCCTCACGCCTTATGTACCTTTCTGTGTCCTGCACACTACTTCCTGGAATTAAAGGCGTGTGTCACCACTGCCTGGTTCTGTTTCTCTCATGTAGCCCAGTGTGGCCTTGAACTCACAGAGATCCAGATGGATCTCGGCCTCCCGAGTGATAGGAGTAAAGGTGTGTGCCACCACTGCCTGACCTCTATGTCTAATATAGTGGCTGGCTCTGTCCTCTGATCCCCAGGTAAGTTTTACTGGGGTACACAATATAACACCACACATAAAGGCTTGTGTCAAATCACCCTTCCTCCCATCAGCTATCCTGAAACTCCCATTCTGCATGTGTTGTTAGTGCACTTGATGGCATGCTCCAGGTTTCTAAAGCTGTTCAGAAGACTATCTCTTTTCTTTCTTTCTTTCTTTCTTTCTTTCTTTCTTTCTTTCTTTCTTTCTTTCTTTCTTTCTTTCTTTTTTTCAGAAGACCATTTCTTACACTCAGTTATTTATAATGCAGAATAGGAGATATAGTCATCAAATAGAATAATGCAAATTGAGTATAGTTTTTAATAGTTAATAAAAATATATTTTGACCACAGAATCTGCTTATTTTGTGTTTCCACTTCACTATAAAAGTCTACCATTTAATGAGGTAAAATGCAAATGTTTTTAATCTTTAATACTTCTGCTTCTATGTATTTTTAACATGCATCTGCCTTTCATGCTATTTTTTAAGAAGGAAAAGCTTCTATACATCTTCAGCTAATGGAAGTCACATGGGTATGCATGTGGAAACACACACACACACACACACACACACACACACACACACACTTGGAACCAGTGGAGAAACCACAAGTATTCAAATGCAGGAAATCATGATTTTATAACATTTTAATATGATCTACTCTTGGGAAACCAAGTTAAGCAAACTCTCTTTCTGCACAGGAACTATTCAGCGTACAGTTGTACCACACTGGAGTGTGGGCACAGCTGTGCTCTTCACCTGTAATGCCCCACTGGTATTGTGGCTTACTGTACTGCATCAAGACTGCCTTCCTGTCCGGAAAACCTCTAAGTACAAACAAGACTCGAAGTCCAGATTTTATTTTCCCTTGGTATTAGAACATGGTAATTTAAGAGCCCTGAGAAATACTTTTTTGTATTTAAAAGGAAATGTGTAACATTCTTTTATTAGGATCTCTGTTTGGCTTGGTTTTTCAGAAAACTTAACACATGACCCAGTTATCTTATCAATTTATCAAGCTACCAGGTTTCAAGCAGATGCAGGTGTATAATATGACATCTTTCAAGATCATATTTTTCCCAAAAGAGGAGTAATACCAATATATTAAGAACTTCTGGATAAAAACTAACTTAAAATAGAGATCATTTTACTATTATAGGGCTTTTTTTTTCAATAAAACTAATATAAACCCTAAATTCATAATATATTTTAATCTTATCTCTAAGTATTTAAGAACATTATTCCTTTGTATGTAAGCAGTCTGTTGTCCACAGCAGACTTCAAAATTCAATGGCTAACTAACTTTCACATAGGGTAAAACACAGACTCATCATGCTTTTTGAGAAAGTATGACTGTATGTATAACAATAATAAATGTATGTATAACATATGTACATTTACCCTCAGATTACACTTAATTTATCAGTATTAATGTAATGTTTCCATGACAGAGGGGACCAGTGTCGGGAAAGCACACACACAGTTCTTAATTTCAGGAAACTTAGAAACATGTAATATAAAAATTAGTCGATACTTTGGGTTGCCACCAAAGATTTGAAATAACGTTTTTAAAAGCATACTTTTTTCTCACAATGTACAAATTCCATACTTTTCTGACAAATCTGAGTTTGTCTTCATAGTCTAAATTAGTGCAGCTAAACATCAAAGCAAGAGAACCTGGTGTTCTATGGAGATACTGACAAAGGGGTAAGATAGACCTGAGATTTCTGATTCTGACAGGAAGAAAAATTAGTTGTAGATATCAGGAAGGAAAAGTTAGAAATGTGAAACTATACGTGCACGACATACATGCTCACAACATCAACTCTTGAGTACGGGACAGACTGGATGATACACTTCAGCAAGTAATGAGCTTGGCTGACCTCTAGTACTTTTGGGTAAATGTCCTAGGAGACTAACTTGGACTCATCAAAATGAACTTGTCTGCAAACTTCTAAGGAATGAGTCCCAATTCTGGCCCCTGGCTCTTTCTGCAGACCAGTTTCCGGCTTTTATGCTGCACAGGCCTTTAGATGCTATCAGTTTGTCTCCTCAGTGTTTCTTCAAATCCCCCTTCTCTCAAAACTACTCATTACACTCCCTCCTAGAAAAGCAAAAGCCAAAAATAACCCCTTCTGAACCACTCAAGCTAAAAGGCACTTCTTTTTTGAACTTCAAAATCAGATACACAGATTTCTCACTGCACTTAAAAACTGTGCACACGGATGGAACTTCTGTTTGTGGGCCTCTGGGACTCTGCGCTTCCCTGATGGTACATGGTGCAGATTTGCACCAATTCTAGGTGGTGTGTATTAATTTCTTACCAGAAGTACCACAAGGATCTCATAGTCTTTAGCCTAATTATTCACTGATCTCCATAGATCCATAGAAAATGGTGACATATGTAAAGTCCAGACTACAGTGAATACACAGACAGGGTTTTCATTTTGCCATCACTTTCAGGAGACAGACTCAACAAATTAGACAATGTCTATTTCTTTTTGAGTTTCCACTCAGGCACGGTTTTCACTCAGTGAGTACTACCTTAGGCACTGAAGAACAAAGATAAATAGCACAAAATCTTTCTTCTCAAGAAGGCAAAGTGAAGGATAGAGTCAGTAATACAAATAGACCCAGGTATTAGCAATGTTCTAAAGAAGTACAACTTTCCTAAGTCTGGTTGGATGTCATACATGGTTTTCTGTTGAAGAGTCAAGAAATGAAAATATAAAAAAACCCTCAAAAACCAAAAAACATAAACTCAAAGGTATAGGATGTGCCTGATTATCCTTGAGGCTCATGATAAGGCCTCACTTATCTTAAAAGATTTCCTTATGAATACAAAATGCATACCACTTTAAGTTATCACATTTCAAACATCCATAAATCAAATTACCAAGAAATGACAATGTTATTGGCACATACTATAGTGAACTATCTTTGAAAAGACATGGATTAAACTTACTTAAGTGTAAAATTAAAAGATTAGCAAATTTTTTTTAATCATTACATGTGTATTAAATTTTGCTCGCAAAAGTAAAAATTCTTGGAATTTAAAAGTATTTCTTCAAATAGAATTAAATAAAGGGAATAAAACTACTTTATCAAGAAAATCATATTCATAAGTGACCACCTCAACATTATAGCCAAGTGGAATGCAAAAAAGTAGTCATGTATATGATATATAGCATCACAAAATACATGAATGTCTTTGACAGTGATCATCATTCACTGCTTATTTTCTGTCATATCAAATTTGCCTGAAATAATAACTTCCAGTAATTAGGTCCCAATCAATCTTAACCTTATACTTCCTTAATTTATCACAAGAGCAGCCATATAGTGTAAAAAGCATGCCTGCTGACTTCTCAGTCGGACATGTCAAAGCACAGCTCTGCTCACTTAGCTCCCTTTCAGGTTCCAGGTAGCTAACAGAACAAAGAGTGCTCTCAAAGCTATTGCCAATTCTTAAGTCTTTAAATCAACTCTTCAAACATTTATAGAGAGGCAGATTTTCTCAGTCAGAATGACTGTCTGCCCTGACCACTGTTATTTGGTGGTGACCAATGTCCTGTTAAATAGATCATCATGTAGAAAGAATGTGATGTGGAAAAAATACGTTTGGGGAATGTAATTATTTAGACAATTCAGTCAAATTCATAACATCATAAGCTACAACTAAAGCACAGCTACGAGATTCGTTTAGGGGTACAAAGCAGACTTCAGTGGGAGCTGCTTCTGTTTTCCTAGCAAGATTCATTGAAAGTAAAACAAAAGTATGAAGTAGAAAACTAATATAAAGTTTGGCTAGAGGTAACGAGAATAAAAAAGAAAAGACTGCCCAGCACTGGTGTCTACATGTGTTCTTAAGTTTGCATGGAGTGTAGAGTAACCAGGAGCCTTCTTGTCTCCCACTCCCCATCCCCAGACTTTCTGCCTCTTGGAATAAGTAACTCTTTACTGAAGGGAAAACTAAACAAAACAAAACAAAACACCAACCAAACTTTACAAAGAACAAATTCCCCCTAATATAACCAATTCATAAAGTTTAGTATGTAATCAAAATAAATCGCACTGAATTTAGAGATTTTTCCATTAATAAAAAACAATAAAATGGGGCCTCGTCAGAGGGCCAAACACTTTGGAGTGCTTCCTGCCAAGCCTGAATACCTGCCTTTGATCACTGGAGCCCACAACTGGAAGCAAGTCCTGCAAATTCTCCTCTGATCCCCACATATGCTGCAGCAAGTGTGTGCCCACACACACAATGACAGAGTACACAAAGAAACATAACAGAAATCCCAATAAAACAACAAGAACAGAGTGGCTTTCTTTAAGTATTTGGAAGTATGGACATTTTTGACTTACTCGTAATTTAAAAATACCTTGGAAGTTTTGAGTTCCAGTTTAAATTCTTAATATGCAAAAACTAATGATTTCAGAAATATCAGAACACTTTTAGTCACGAATAAAAATATAGGATTACAGAATCTTGACAGGTACAATCTGGCATGGTTCTGAGGAAGTGAAAGCAGGTTTGCCCTCACTATGACATAATGAACTTTGACTTTTTAAAGTATGTCTTTCTAGTCACACACTTCATCGTACCTTAACAGTACATTAAGGCTTAATAGGTTGATCTGAGTATTTAAGAAAAAAAAATTTTTTTTCTGGCTAAAAGCCAAATTCAAGTTTTTTTTTTTTTTTTTTTTTTTTGTAGAATAACATATCTATTTCTAACTTCTGGCATGCTTTTCTCTTTGGATGAAATCCCTGACAGACATCTGTATTTTGTAACTTTTCCTCCATTCTGGCTCTAAAGACAGACTCTGAGTTCTAGCCCAGTAATCCTTCTCTATTTGAATTCATTAGTGTGAGAACCAGAGGACTCAGAAGGAGGGTGGGAGGTCATACAGACAGCAACTTGCTGCTCTGGACAAGATAAACTCCAAGTCATGAAAGCAAATGACATTTAGAGCCTTGTAGGAACTGTTCTGTGATATACTTTCACTTTATGGAATGGTGTTTGCTGCACATCATGGCTTTATACAAAGCAAGCTGCCACAAAGCTTACGGTTTTACCTCATTAAACGGATGCTAACACTGAGATCCATCACTGGCTTGGATTTAAGGCTAGGGCTAGAAAGATACAATGTCTCTTGGACATTAGTCTTGATTTATTCATAATGATTCAACACTACTGTTACTGTGATTCTTTTGATTTCAGTTTGAATCTACCTTATTAATTTCTCAGTATTTTATAGCTAATTTTTCATTAACCAATTCTCCAAATTTACATGATTGTGTTACCTTACTTGTTACATGACCTTGAGTTAATTAATCTTAAGCAAACTTCATGTCAGGGAGACATGGAATATATGTTATATGGGCAAGGGCAAAGTCAGAATGCAGGTCAACTGCAGCAAACCTTCTGGCTATGGAGGGATTGCCTGAAATGCTGTCAACACACACGACTGGATTTAAGATCTGTGGGTTAGGGAAATTACACAGTACATATTACTAGATGCTAGAACAGCTGCTTAAGAGTTCATGGGGCTTTTATATGACAGGTCACACCGGTCAATCTTCACATTGCTGAAAGTGAGATGAGCAGGCATGTTGTGCCTCCTACTGTGATGTCAATACTATGTTGCCTGAGCAGTAACCTTTCCAAAATTCAATTTACATCTAATCAAGCTCTAACCCAACTGCAAGATTACAGAAAGAGGGATAAGGAAGGTGTTCAATAGTGTTACTACCACAACCCGTGGTCCACAGCACAGAAGACGGGATGTTCCAGGTCAAAGAATCCTTTCCCTCCAACAAATACATGGCATAGGAGGAGAGAACTGTTATAAATTAAAAGAGATATCAGAAATATATCAATCAGTGCAGCCTGGTGTGTTGGCACACATCTGGAATTTCAGTACTTGGGAGGCCAAGGCAGGAGGATTATCAAGAATTTGAGCTCAGCTTGGGTGATAAAACAAGACAAGCAAGGAAGGAAGGAAGGAAGGAAGGAAGGAAGGAAGGAAGGAAGGAAGGAAGGAAGGAAGGAAGGAAAAGGGGAAGCCAAAGTGATGACCCAGTTAGTGAAATGTTTGCTACACAAGCTTGAGGAACACATAAAAGAAGTTACCCATGGCAACATGCATCTGTAACCCTACTGGGGAGATAGAGATAAGAAGATCACCAGAACACGCTGGCTAGTCAGCCTAGCCAATCAGTGAGTTCTGGGTTCAGTGACAGAGCCTGTCTTAAAACATAGTGGAAAGCAATAGAAGGAGATACTTGAGTTTGACCTCTACCCCCCACAAGTAAACATACACAGACATGCATGCATGCACACATGCCAACACAAACACACACACACACACACACACACACACACACACACACAGAGAGAGAGAGAGAGAGAGAGAGAGAGAGAGAGAGAGAGAGAGAGAGAGAGAGAAATAAAAAAGAGAAATCTGTAAATTAATGTAATTCATGAGCCTCAGTGGAATATGGGAACAAAATTTCATTACCACAGAAGAGAATCCATGTTGAGTATTTGTAAGGAATGATATTACATTTTGTTGGCTCTGAATAAAGCAAATCTAGGAATTCAATTGATGCTTATTTCAAAATCAGTGTAGCAGAACGCCATCTGAGAGTGTGTTACAGCGCTGGTTGAGGTGAAGAGTCCTCTGAGATTGTTTAAGTCAGCTGATACATGACTCTCTCTCTCTCTCTCTCTCTCTCTCTCTCTCTCTCTCTCTCTCTCTCTCACACACACACACACACACACACACACACACACACACACACACACACACCAACCACATCTCTCATGCTTCCACTGAAATTGGCCTTTTGACAAGAATTTCCTACAGCTAAGACTCTTCTGTATTCTCTGTACAAAAGCAACCAGACCAATAGATGACTCAAAAAAGAAAAAAACAACAACAAAAAACCCTAGGAAGGACACCAGAATGGGTTCCACTGGTAGCCTAGAATCAAGACATAATTCAGCTGTTTCTGCAGCATTCCAAGTATCTCACTGCTACTATGTGGCTGATAAAGTCATGAAGAAATCATTGCCATCTGTAGTTACTGACTTATGCAAGTCTGCGTTATTCAAACATTGTGACCAATATTTAGGAAACTATGTGACACATGCTTTTGATTTAGATCAGTTTTATACAATGCAAGATGACCTGTTCAACAATAATATAGGTAGTAAGATAGAAATTCAAATATTATTTCATAATTATAGAAGCAATACAATGCAATATTGAGCAGAATACAGAGTTTGAGTGGAAAAGAAGAGGTGTTTTAAAAAAAAAATGTGCTGTAGGAAGGAGTCTGCTGCTTGGGGACAGCATCTATGGACTGGTAAATTTGAGGCACACTGACCATATGTGAAGGTGTATTTTGGGAAAGACAAACTCATGCCCTGAAGGGCCTCAAATTGAGTAAACCATAGCGGTCCCTCAGTCTAAAAAGTGCTCATCCATCTGAGCTAGAGTCCTGGCTTTGCCCTTTACCAATGGTATGGCCTGAGCGGCCTTCTGTAACCTCTGTGAGCCTCAGTTTTCTTGCATACAAAGAGTGACAGCTGTGATAAAACTAGAGTGACTTTCATAGCACGAGCACCAAGGCAGTCCCTTAAAGTGGCCTGCATGATGTTGGCATCGAACAGGAAAACAGTGAATGGGAACAGAGAACCAAGAACAAGTAAGCAATAGCCTCTTCCAGTCCCAAAACCATAGGTTTGTTATTACTTGTCGAAGTTTGTTAGCCACCACACAGCAGCACATGGATATGGCCCAAACTCTCAGATAGCTTACAGTGTGAGGTTACAGGGGAATGTCTTTATAAAGAGGATAGGAAATGGATAAAGAACTTGTAGGGCAATGCTTTTGAAACTTACTTGTCTTTCAACATCCATAGTCTAGGCAAGACAAGAGGCAAACTGGTACTTGCCTAGGGCAAGCCCTTAGCTGAATGTGTTAATTGCTCACATTCATACAGCCCCTCCCACATGCTAGACACGGTGCTAAGTGCTCTTTTCAGTGTTATCCATAATTTATAGATCAGGGAGCCAAAGAGCAGAGAAGTTACATAACTCGCCCATGGTCACCAGCTTTGCGGAACTAGTCTTTATGCCCAAATCTGTGCTCCTAAAAACTGAGCCCCGTTGGTGCAATAGTGACACTTCTATCTTAGAAGCAATTGACATCTGTCTGATCAGACCTCCAGCCCACTTAGTTAAAGGAAACTCATGCCTAGTACTATAAGCTTTGGCAAGATCCAGTGGCTAGAAATGTCACAGACCCTAGAGGAAAACCTACTAACATTATATTGCTAAAGTAATAGAGTTTCCAACTGCCTCCTACGTACTCATCTTTATACCCATAGATAAACGTAGTTCTCATATCTCATCAAAGAAACTTTAGAGAGATCCATAATAAACCAACATGCAGAGACTAAGTACTGTAGGGTATCCAGCCTCCAGTGGGAAATTCTAAGACAGCCCTTACACCTAAAGCTCAAGGGAACATTGCCACAGAGGATGAAGAAAGACTTCAAGAACCTGAGGACCTGGACAACTGCTGTGGTGAATAGTTTCTTCTGGGCAGGACATGGATGTTGCTCCCATGAACTCTCAAAAGTATGACTGCCTGCACAAGACTTGCAAAGACCACACCCACTGAGATGCCAATGTAGATGGTGAGACACTTCACAAAGCCTATCCCTAGGTGACAAGCTATAGGAAGTCAACAGCTTCTGAGAGAAGGAGAACCAGTTTTACTTCTCTCTTTTTCCAGGATGAGCTCTCAATTCCAAGGGGTCAGCCCTAAACACATGCAAATACAGGCAACACTAACTGGATTCAGTGGTGTGTATGTGCATCATAAATATGGAAGAACAGGTCATGGGAGAGAAGAAGAGTGGGAAGGATGCAGAAATATTATGTAAATCCTCAAGTTAAAAAAAAAAAGCCAAAGAAATGAACATGATTTTTACAATGGATCTAAGAAGGAGAAATTCTATTTAGTGGAAACGAATTCATACACTATCTAGTAATATTTACTATTGCTTCATTAGATAGTTTTACACCCAAACTTTTTGTATTTTTGTGTATGTGGTACATGTATGTGTGCCCACGTACTCAGAGGCCAGAGGAAGAGGCTGGGTGTCCTGCACTACCACTCTCCAACTTACTCCTTTGAGATTGTCTCTCACTGGAGTGGTCCTGCTTCCTCTGCTCACCATGTGTTCAGGGTTGCAGGCACCCACATAGCCATACCCAGCTTTTTATGTTGGCACTGGGGTTCGAACTGGAGTCCTCATGCTTGTCCAACAAGAGCTCTTCCCTGCTGAGCCATCTTTCCAGCCCCTCCCAAACGGATTTAGTGCTGAATAGTAAACATCAAACACTCTAGTTGTTAAACACAGCCCTTTGTTTACAGAAACAGCCCCTCCTCCATCCCTAAGTGCAAGAGTCTTTAATAGGAAGAGGGAGAGAGGCTAATAAAATTTCTATCACCAAATAAAGTGACAGGACAGAGATGACTTCAGGATTCTTCCAGTTTGCAAATGGTTTCCATTTACTCTAAAAGCATATCTTACCGACAGGCTCCTTCCCTGTTTCTTTCCTGAAGGGTAAGGAATGTTATCATTTAAAACTATTTACTGCTTTTTATTTCCAAATCCCAGTAACTTAGAGTTTTATCTAATTCTATCTTAACAGACTTTTCACACAATGAACTAAAAAATGAGTTTTCTTCCTGAACCACTGACTAGATGCTGCATCCCACAGTGGGGGGGGGGGGGGGGAGCTCTGGAGTAAACAAAACAGAATTGGACATGGTCCTTCGGCTGCTTCTGCGCCAGTGGGACTGCTCTAGTCTCCCAGCATCTTCTCCTCCTGCCTCTTCAGCAAGTCAATACCAATTTCCCCTTAACTAGGTGAGGTCAAGTGACCGGACTCTGGATCTTGGCAGCACAGTAGTACAGGATGTGGGCATCAAGAAACAGCCTTAAGGAGGAGAATGGCTTCTGTCTGTCTCCTGTTCTTTTCCCATGCTAGAGTGGGAATAAGGTACTTGAGGTTTGGGCAGCCGTCTTGGACTATGCCAACAACATCCAGTGTTGGAGACAGCACGAAGCTGATGACGCCTGGCCTGCAGGCTGTGTATAGACAGTCTGAGATTACCTACCTCAACGGTTCCCACATGGGAGGGGATTGAGCTACTGTTTTGTTTGAGCTCTTGTCCCAGAGAACAAAACAGCTGCAGCAGTGTTTCTGGCACTACTGGGACTTTCAGCAGAGAATCACAGCTCAAAGGGCCTGTAAACTTCCAGAGTCAAATCCCTATGAATTCATCCACTTTTCTGAGGGCAGATGCCCAAGGAGACTTCCCTTGTCTCTGACATGAGTGAGGATACCACCAATCCCTCCGCAGGGCTAGCTTCACCTCACATCCATGTGAGGCCTTGCAAAGTGAACCACACAAAAAAGGCACAGCAGCACCTTTATTTCCACAATGGGAATGCTCTCACGACATACTTCTCATTGCCCAACATCTGCCTGTCACCTTGACTTTAAGTTGCCAAAGACACGTCTGTCTGTCTCTTCCTTTTTTTCTCTGTCAAAACTGCTTTCTTGGTTTATAACCTTGTCATCTCTGAGAGCCCTGGCAAGGTTATCATTCCCAGTCTGTCTTCCCTTTCTCCTTTCCCTCTTTACAGACCAGTGGGCCAATCTACTCTAAGGACTGAACTGACAATGGCTTATGAAGCTATAAAGTAAAAGATGAATTCCAAGGTCTTCATGTTGCTGAAGCAACACAACATAGGACTCAGGGATCCACAGGAATCTCAGTGTGAATCCTAGTTTTCTCTCTTCCTCACTTTCTGAAATTACTTAACTTCTTAGACCTCACTTACCTTCCATCCAAAGTGGAATCACAGTCCTTATTTCATAGGTTACAGGGATAATGAAGAGACATGACAGAAATGGTAAATCTGGTGCTCTGTGCATACTAGGTGCTCAGCAAATCATCACTTCCTTTCCCTCAACGGAATGGGTACAGACCAGCACACAAGGACCACAACTAGAGCTTTTCTACTCACCCCACCCTTGTTCAGCCTGTCTTTGTCAAATCAGACTGTATTCTACTTCCTAGAAATGTTATGTTGAACTTTCTCTATTTAATTCCAAACATACTTACTTTTTAATGGTACTGGGAACTGAACCCAGGGCCTCACATATGGTAGACAAGCACTCTACCACTGAGTTTTGCATTCCCAGCCCTGATAGTTATTTTTAAAAGACCCTTTCTCCCTTCTCTACTTCTTGAAATCCTACTTACTCACCACTGACCACCCAGCTAGCCATCTCTTCCATGCAGTCTTGTGGTGGTGGCTCCCATGAGCTGGAAACTTGCTTTGCTAAGAGGCATACTCTCTGTGTCTCTTCTATTCTAGAACAGGTTCTGCCAGGCTTTGTTTTGTGTACTTGGGCCTCTTGGAAGTGACAGGACTGGAGAATAGAGCTACAGTCCTCTCACTACTCAAGCACCTAGGCCTGCTCTCCTCATCTCCATCTGCTGAGGTGATCAGAAGTTCCTTGGGATCTATTCCTAAATTGGTCCAGACTTTCACAACACCACAAAAACAGAATGAGTAAAAGTGTATTCAGGGAATTCTCTATTTGTATTTCCTCTTTCCATCCAAAAGAGGAGGCAGTGGCTTCCGGAAGTTACCACTCTTAGTGGCTCACCCAGCACCGTCCATCATCCACAAACATTTATTAGTATCCACTGGGTACACAGCATTTCCCTTTCCTCGAGTCCTAAGACTCTGGCCCAGCTCCTCACTTCCTCCAGGCCTATCCAGGTTTTTTTTTTTCCATTTCTGCATTTCAACAACAATGAATCTCCTATCTGGCTTTGAGCACTTCTCCTAAAGATGATGGATAGGCACAAAGCCTTCTGGGACACATTAGTACAGCTGCCAGTGGCAGGAGGCGCTTATAAAATAAAAAGCTCAGGATTCTGGGAACACATGTGTGATTCTAAGTGAACCGCTCAATGCTGCTGAAAAGAAACACCCAAGACTACTTCCTTCTACTCTTCTTAAGCTATGTGTGGAAGAGACAAATCATATTACATTGTGAATAACCCTAATCTCTGCCTGTTGGGTCCATGTGTTCTAGAATTATATGGAGATTGTGAAATTTTAGATTTTAGAGCAGTAAAAGTCTTTTATACTTTATTTCATAATATCAAGTATATATGCCTGACCTGGAATATTTTCCACATAATTATAAAAAAGAAAAGAAAAAAAATCACACAATTGTAAAATTAATGAAGTCTTAGTTTGGTATCTAGATAAACAATGGGTTAAATGCCATTAGTAAACTAAAACCAAATCCATGCTAATCTAGAGATATCAATACACCATATTGTAAACTCAAATTTTTAAAATTAAAAATGGTATGTAAAGTGTTGAAGCCTCATTATCGCTGTGAATCTGTGAAACTGCTATGCCACACAGTCACTGTACTGGCCAATGCAAACACTGATTTTAAGTTGCTGTGACAAGAAATGCCTCCTGTGTGTCTTGAGTGACAGGAGACAAGAAATGCCCTCCTGTGTGTCTTGAGTGACAGGAGACCTTGTCTACAGAAAAGGCCAGGGGGACAGTGAAGGGATTAAAGTAGCAAGAATCGTTTTGGCAGGTGCAAGAGGAGAAGCTAGAAAAACACAGTAAATGAACTCTATTTTTTTCTTCTTTTCTTATTTCCTGTTTAAGAAAGAGTCTTCCCTGAGCCCCTCTGCCAGGGCTGGCCCTTCTCCCAGAGGTACTCCCCTGGGGCCCATCCACACCACCATGTTCTTGCTCTAGGGCTCCTCTCCTTACTGACTCTTGATAGTAACTCTCCCTACTGTCGCTCAAGTTGCCCTCACTGTAGTTTCTTCCTCTGGACATAATACCCAGAAACCACTGACGGTGGAGCTGTGAGAAAGGCATTGACTCCTCTGGCCGTCACTTTGTCAGCAAAAGCATTCCATCCATTAATCACATGCAGATCCAGCATTCCCCAGAATTATTATGACACCAAGAAGCTACTCACACAAAAGATAACTTTCCCAGAAGACAGGGCTTCTTTTCTAACAGTAAATTCAAAGTTGTTCTTCTTTTAAAAGATTTATGTCCTTAGATTGCCCAAAGGGGCTCCATGGAAACCCCAAACAAGCCAGGCCATTGCCAAGGCTAATGGCTGCTCTCCACAAAGTGATGGCAAGGCCATTGCTGAAGACGATATCTATATAACCCCTGAACACACAGGAGTCACGCTGTGACTACCTAGAGTCTTCACCCCTACTGACAGTGTTCATGGAAGTAGAAGGTGCTCTGCACGCTCCCAGAGGAGAAAGGGAAACACCAACCTGACCACAAACCTTGCGATCTACAATGGTGGCCTGTACACAAAACACACTGGTACAACAGTGGCACTCAAGTGTGGGAGTAACCAACCACTCTCTGCTTGGATTTAAGGCCCATTGAGAAGGGACCCATCCCCAACACGCTCAGGTGGCACAGAACCTGAGACTAGATAGGCCAGAGACAAGGGGAAAACCAAAACTACTATTCTGCTGAAAGAACACAGCAATAAAATGACTAACAACATTTTACTACACTCATAGATCAGTGCCTCACTCAGCCATCATCAGAGAAGCTTCCTCCTGCAGCAGATGGGAACAAAAACAGAGACCCACAGCAGGATAATGTGCAGAGAGAGACCTTGGACCACTCAGTCCCCACTGGGATATCTTATCAAATCCCTCCCCTCAGGGCTCAGGCAACTCTGTGGAAGAGGAGGTAAAGATTGTAAGTGCCAGTGAGGATGGAAGATACCAGGAAAACAGAGCCTTGTAGACAACAGGACTGACACCCCTATAAACTCATAGAGACTGAGGCAGCACGCACAGGACCTGCACAGGTCTAAGCCAGAGGAGGTTCCAGCACTAAGAGGGGAAGTGGACACAAGCTACCATCCTTAACCCAGAAGCTATAGCCAACTGATAATCATTGGCAAGTGAAAACTTAATTTTCTTCAATGGAGTCTCACTGGGTATACAAACCACACTTAAAGATCGGTCCTAGAACCAGCAGTAAATGGCCAACAACAGAGAAAACAAAACAAAACAAATCAAAAACAAAAACCCTCAATGGTATTTTTGGAGGTAATTTTTGTCTCATAATGCTTTGTCTGGGCATTTTCCCTCTTCCAGGTCCTTCTTCAGATATGTAAAGAGCTAATCTCTCTTGCATTTACTTTACTGATTTAAAGCTACTTAGGCATATTATTGGATAATTATTTTATGATAAAGGAAAAGGATAATTTTCTTTTCTTTTCCCCCACATTTTTCAATAGGGTAGGGCATACTGTCACTCAGGTAAACCATCTAGAATATTCTTTTCCCAGATTTTTATGTAGAACACAGGCTTTGTAGTCAGATGGATGAGTGTGAAGTTGTGACTCCCTTACTTATAAATTCTGTGATTCAGGAACAGTTCATTAATTGTTCTAGGTCTCAGTTTACTCAACTGTAAAATGGAGATAATGCCCATTTCATAAGAAATTACTTTGTTATTCATGCAATGGGGCTTCACTTTGATTTTTACAAACTAATTTTTCTGAGGCTAGAGAGATGGCTCAGCAGTTAAGAGTACTTGCTGCTCTTCTAGAGGACCTGAGTTCTTTGGATGGCTCACAACTGCCTGTTAACTCCAGATTCAGGGGATCTGGCACCCTCTTCTGTCCTCCTTAGATACCTGCACTCACATGTGCTCATTCCCGATAAAGATAAACATAATTAAAAATGGGTTTTCAGAAAAAAAAAAAAAACAAAACCAATTGTCCTGACTTTTAAACTGGATAAACGAAAGAGAACTGGGCACAAGCACACTGACTTCTTCGGCAGAGGATTCTCTGTCTCCCTCATGATAAACAAATGACACCATCGACCTTGCCTTTTCCTCCTGCCCCACCCCCACCCGTGCACAAACCTTTAAGGAATTACAAACATGATTTGTTTTCATAGAAGAATTATGTACCAAACTCTGAAGATTTCACTAAGGAAAATCATTCAATTTGGAGAATTCTGAGATCTGAAGGGCAAAATTAAATGGGAGGAATAAAGTTGTCACTAAAAGATGTCAAAGTACTTCCGTGGTTAAAGACATTTTCAAGGGGCTGGAGAGACAGCTCAGTGGTTAGGAGCACCTGCTGTTCTTCCAGAGGACGCGAGTTCAACTCAAGGTACCCACATCAGGTGGATTACACTTGTCTGTTTAGCTCCAAGGGGTTCGATGCCTCTGGCCTCCACAGGCACCAGCACTCAAGTGTACATACCCACAGGCAGAGATACACACATACATATAAATAACAAAAATAAACCTTAAAATACTTTAAAAAGGCATTTTCTAATTTTGCTCTTGTTCCATCAGTACTGTACTCTTGCTTTCTCATTAATATGCTGCATACAACAATCAGTCAAGCTAAATGTTATCCTCTCCCATTAAAAAGTAACATAATGGATCTATCTAAAGATTAAAATATTCATCTAGGTATGGTGGAAGATGCCTTTAAGCCTAGAATTTGGGAAGCAGAAACAGGCAAATCTCTGTGAGTTCAAGCCCAGTCTGGTGTGTGTGTGTGTGTGTGTGTGTGTGTGTGTGTGTGTGTGTGTGTGTATAGCAAGTTCCAGGTTAGCCAAGGCTGTACAGTGAGACTCCATCTAAAAAAAAAAAAAAATCCATTGCCAAGTTCAGAAAGTAGACTTTCCACATTGGAATCCTTAAAAGATACAGTGAGGTGAGGAAAAGGGAAACCTGAAAACTGCCACATAAAATCGTAATAGCAAGAAGTTCTTCTACTTAACTCCATTTAAAACAACACTCCTTTCAGGTTGGTGGCGTTCCTTTAACCCCAGTTCTTGTTATATTACATACATCATCATTTTAGTTTACTTACAGACCCCAAGTTTGTTGACGTTAGTATTATAACCTTAAAATTTATGTGATAAAATTATAAATGAACACAAAATAAACTCATTTTTGTTTCTATAAACATTAAATTCAGGGTTTTTATTTAGAACCTATTTAGGTGAATAATATAGGCATGTTCCTATATGTTCCATTAAAATTCCAAAATAAATTTACTAAGAAAATATGAATAACTTGTTTCTAAACCCCATTGGTCATGAGGAAATGATGGGATGTCAGCCTATATATTTAGAGTCAGAAGCTTAAGTTTTTAGTGAACTTAAGGTCCTGAAGGAAAAAGCCAACCAAACTCAATTCTGTTTTAGACTAAGGCCAACAGACTGACTTATCCTGGTAATCAGGAACTAGTCTCTGTTAGGGAAAATGATCTTGGCAGAATATTCAATCAGCTCACAAGAGCCTGTGTTATGTAATGTGTTCATGGCAGATGATACCACTGAAGAACAGCATGCTACATCAAGACACAGCTCAAGTTAGAAATCAGTGTGCATGCTTTATCACCACAGTGTGGCAAACCGTGCAATACTTCTGCATAGCAGGCAGCAGGAACCCAGGCGTCCATGTATTTACCACAAACAACTGTTTGAATAGCCCTATTTAATATAAGGAACAGAGCAGGAAGTTATATGATCCTTTTCTTGAGATACATAATCTAGAAGAAAAAATATAGAGGAATAGGGTAAAGTGAAAAACAGCATCAAAGTAGTGGATCAACACTCGAGGATTTCAGGAGGATGAACGCACATTTGGACATGCTGTCCAAGAATCTTCCAAGGGACAGACAGCATGTTAGCTATCCCAAGAGTAGACAGGGCTTCAGTTTTCAGGAAAGGAGAAACTGACAGGGTGCTGGCTTATTTAGTCGTCATCATCATCATCATCATCATCATCACAAATTAGAGTCAAGAGGGAAGAGAGAACCTCAGTTGTGGTATTACATAGATCAGATTGACCTGTGGGTATGCCTCTAGGGCATTTTCTCAATGGTTAATTGATATAGGAAGTTCCAGCCCAATGTGGGAAGTACAGCTCTAGTCAGGGAGGTCCAAGCTGTGTAAGTAAGCTGGCTGACCATCAGCTGGGAGAGCAAGCAGAAAGCAGTGTTCCTCTGTGGTTTCTGCTTCAGTTCCTGCTTGAGTTCCTATCCTGATTTCCCCCATGGTAGTCTGTGACCCAGAATTGTAAGCTGAAATAAATCTGTTCTGCCCCAAGTTGTTTTGGTCATGGAGTTTATCATAACAATAGAAACCAAACTAATAAACAAAAGAAAAATGGGTAGTTAAAGCCGGTTTGGGGAATATCGAATAGGTTAGTTTAACTACAGCATGTTCCATGTCCATGGCCTGCCAGGCTATCATAGCAGGCACAGCAGGGTGACAGAGTCACTGAAGGTTCCCCCCAGGGAGTCATATGATCCATCTGTTCCTATAGGCTTCTAGAAGGCTAGGTTGGGTGGGAGACTGGAGGCTGCGATGACATGGAGAAGTCTCACAATAATCTCTAGGTGATTGTGTAAAATGAGTAGAGAAGAAGAATTAACATTTAGGACCTCACTATGTGTAAAGCATTTATTTAAGCATATGAACTGTAATGTCCCAGTTATTGTAATAGCCCATAATTACTTTGAAGGGTTGATAACATCAACTGTTACTTTTAGTCAAGGAAATAGAAACTTTAGGAGACCAGAGTTTGCCTAAGGAGACCAAGTCAGTACACAGAGGGTCAGGGGAAGAGATGACACAGCACACAGTATGTGCACTGCACCACACTGACAAGGGCACCCTCTTCACACTGTCCTCCCACTCAGGATCAGCCATCAACATCCAACCTGAGCCTCCAGGACAGACCTCGAGACCCTCACAATAAAATGGCAGTGACAACAGGAAGGTTCCCTTTGGAAGATCAAGTAGGGAGACTCTTCTACCCCTCAACAACCAAAGAAGTTTTTACACTAGACTGAGCTCCCAGCACATGAGAACATGTCAGCTGCCTTCTGATCCACAAGAGCAACTCTGGGCCTGGCACTTTAGGTACAAAGGAGAACATCTCAGTTGATCCAAACCTGTGACCAATGCTACACATTTTCTGTTCTCAACTTCTCCAAGGAAACAAGATGATTTGTATGATTCTAAGCCTATAACCTAAGAGTTGTTTCTATCTAAGAGACCCATTCCAGCCCCAAGTTCAATTCTGCTGCTCATTGGCAGAATAGGAGGTCAGCTTCAGAATCTCAGGAGATGGCATCAGGGCATCTCTCCTACTGTCATGTCCTGTTCCTTTATCCTTACTGAGAATTCCATACTACTCTATATACAGAATCCATATCATGAACTCTAGAGCAAGCTGTCCTCAGCTTTCAGAAACCACAGCCTTGTCTTGTTGCCTAGGCCAGCATCTCCAATTCTGAACTCTGCCTACACTTTGGCTCCTTATATTTTTATTAAGTTATAAAACATTACAGAACCTGATATTGACTCTGGCTGCTGAGCACTGGCAAGCTTCCTGCATGCTACCTGGGCACCTGGAACTGACCAGATCTGCACTACTCTAGGTGGTCCAGAGACATCAAAATACAGCTCTTCTTTTTATACATGTATGCATAATACAGTACACAAGTGAATATATACTTATCTTTTTTACTACTGACATAAGAAATAAATATGCTCTAAACATTTTTTTTCCCTTACTGAATGGTCAGCATTTCCTCATACTGCTTTTATTTTAGAAAGAAAAACCAGCCACTACACACCTGCAGCACATCACCCAGGTCTGCTGTGCTGATATCTGGGTCCTCTGTGGTGTTGAAAGGCACGGGAGTTATTCGCACAAGGGTGAGTACTCGAGGTTCTGGATACCTCCATAACATCATCCCTGGGCTCTCTTCTGTTTCACTATAAAACAAGACTTCATAGATACCAGGGAGTTTCAAAGGTTCTGCCAGACAAAAACAAAAATGCATGTTTTAAAAAAGGAACATGTTGATTTCTCAGAAAGAGAATAAAAGAAAATCATATAGAGAATGAAACTGATGAGTTTAAAGATTTGAGATGGGAAAAGTCAACTTTAAAAGAGGAAATGATGGGTGTATATATGACTTTCATACTCTAAGTGTGGATGGATGTACTTTCTAGTGCTCCACAGTGCTACTCAGTGAACTCATTTTAAGTGCACCTGGATGCATGTACTCTTATGCTGACACTGTTTGTACTTACCAGCATCCTGTATGTACTGAAAGATGCCTGTCCGCAGGTCATCTGAACTTTGTTCACTTTTAAAAGCTTGTGTCTTATCCACTGGAGATGGCATTTGGGGTACTGATTCGGGAACCGGCACTTCAAACTTTCCCTCCTCCTTAAGATACCCACTGCATAATTCATGCAGAAGGGCCAGGCAATTCAAATGTTCTTGACCCCAGAAGACCTGCAAAAGGGTATGAAATATTTACAGTCTTTAAACATTATCTTGAGGATAATTAGGTACAAATCATATCTGAATTAATGTGGGACTATAATCATGTTCAGTATAATTACTGATAATAAACTATAATTTCCAATAAATAATAATTTGTTGTTTGATATTCTAATATTTGAATACATATATAACAGCAAGAAAATCGTATTTCAGATAGTGTGAATAACAGTAAACTTTAAACTTTAGATTAATGATGATATTACATTGGTGCGAAGCATTATTTGTGAATTCATTTAACAAAGAGGAAAAAGAACATTTCTTAAAAGTCCAAGATTAGGACACACAGATTCTCTAGGCCAAATATTAATAAAATGATAAACAGCCTTGTGGAATAGCTTCTTCCATTTGTCATGGGATCAAATAGTCCTGGCCAAGGCTGCTTTCTAACAGGAGAGAAGGGAGCTGACCAACGGACTTGAACTTACAGGATTCTGAGTCTGTGCTTAGTCAGACTGTCAACACACACCCCGACTCTGACAATCCGAGTATAGTATGAGGAGTCTGAGAGCCAAGGGCACAGAGCTCCATAGCAGCCGTATGACTGTGGGCACAGTGATTAATGCCAAGTGGCTAGGATGCAGAGAGGATAAACCTCATTTGTCTCTCTTGTTTGTACTGTTCTTAATGTGTACTTTCCTGCCTTGGAAAAAGGTAGCACAATTGAAACTCACTGTGAAGCAGCGCACATTTAAAAGGTTACTGATAGAAATAAAAGCCTTTTCAAAGTCACAAGTAATTTCTTTGTAATCCCCTAAAATGTGGTTCATGTCAGTATAAGGCGGTGAGCAGTTGAAAAATTACAATTTGTTGATGATTTTAAGAAATTCATATTTAATATGGTCCCTTTACTAATAAACTAGTCACTTAAATTTTCTATGATTGTGAATCTTACAACTTTTTTGATGTCTAACAACCTTGAGGGACATGAAATTGCATAAGGAAGTTAAGAGCTACCTAAGTATTATCACAAAATAGGACAGAGAATCTTACACATTCCATATCTGGCTATAGGCACATGAATAAGAGGTTGGAGTAAAACATGTCAAGTTTTAATGGAGCATCATATACCTAAGGAAGTACAGCTATGGCACAGCTCTATGTGTCTCAGTGACACTGGATCTGATCCAGGCTGACCGCTCTATAATTAGAAACTCCACCCACTGAAAAGTTTCACCAGACATTTCCACTCTCAATTATACAACCAAGAGAAAGAAAAATGTATGTCCATGGAAACTTGTCTGCAAATGTTCACAGAAGCATTATTCGGAAATAGTCCAAAGTGGAAAGATACCCAAACTCTCTCAACTGATGAATGAAAAGATGTTCTAAGGTTGACAATGATGATAATGAGCATAAAACCCTGAATATACAAATAACAACAAAAACCCAACCCACTGAATTATACTGTTGAAACAGGTAAATCAGATGATATATGACTCATTCTTCAATAATGCTGTTAAAATGGGCACCATCATACTATACGCTTCCTTGTCACACAAAAATTTAAATTTTAGTGAGGCACTTCAAAACAAAGCGAAACAAAACAACAGTTTAGTTGAAAACTTATGGGGAAAATACGGCCGGTCCTACAGACCTGCAGCAGGCCACCTCTTAAATCCAAGGCTACTTTTGGTATGGACTGTTGCGGGCCTGGATTGCCGCTGTGTTTACACCATTTAGCTTCCAGATTCACAGTAGCAGAGAATGGTCCTATCAGAATTCGACTTCTTTCTTTGAGGCTTGTTTTAAGGAGAAAATCACTTATGTTGAGGAGGACTGATGATCCAAGACTTGGGCCTGAAGGAGATAAACAGAAAGGCCGTATAGTTTAATTACTCCTTGACCAAGAAAGCAAAAAGGGTAGGAAGAAGACTGGGCAAATTTTAATCAATGGGGATTCCTCCTTTGCCAGGGTCTTTCCCAGCTGGCTTTCCAGCAGTTTCAGGCCATTATTACAGAATTCTGAAGCAGGTAGACATTCACATTCCTAACAAAGCAATAGTTGCCAAAACATTATGACTTTTTCCATGTGTGCACAGTTTAGGTTTTATGAGTGGAGATATTTTCATTAAACTTTCAAGTTTTTCAAACAAGTCCATTAAGAATAAGAACAGCTGCTTCATTTGTCCATTACTAACATGATGTGAAAGGGCAATTTTCTGTGATTTCTGACAGCAACAGAGTACAGTATATTACTCTGCTAAACACTCAAGTTTTGGGTTGGCCCATGTTGAAATTCAAAACAATCAAAATACAAAACATGTGCTTTCTAAAAACTTTAGCTTAATCCAAACTTCACACCTCATAACCACTTGACGTTTACAAAGCCTTAAAAACAGATAGTGGCAGGTTAGATTTATGAGAAAAACTATATGTTATAGTTCAAAGTAAATATACCCAGAAAAGGAATACACTTTAAAACATAGGTTTCCTTTTGAACTTGAAGTAGGAGTGTGGATCAAAACCTTTTCATAAGCCTACAGCAGACTTTAAGATATTTAGATGCACAGTTAAAGTGGTATGTTCATTTTCCTCCCAAGAAACTCATACTCTAAATTGTCACTGTGAATATTGAATTTCACCAGGCCACATTTGTAATGCTCAGGGCTTACTTTCCTAACGCTGTTTGATCCTGCAAAAAGATGAAAGATTAAGAAACACCTTCAGCCCAGGGTGTATGCACATTTTAAAGTACAGTACCGGCCGGCACTGACTTTTCAGTTCTGTGGAGAATTGAAAATTTCATATGTTGTATGTACTTATTGTGGAAATAAGAGACACAACTTTAAGTCCTCCACAGAAGGCATCAGAGCCACAAGTGTTAGGGCTAAGGTTTGTTTAAAAGTTACCATGGTGAGAAATGAGTTTTTTAAGTCTTTTTATCAAACATGTACCACTGAAACTTCTCCTTTTTCACAATTATGTTTAGGATTTTTGATTTTTTAAGACAAGGCTTTGCTAATTAGAACAGGCTAGCCTCAGACATATAGAAGTCTGTCTGCCTCAGCCTCTGGAGTGCTGGGAGTAAAGGCATTCACTGCTATGCCCAGCTGATTATCTTAATTTGAAGCTATGTTTCACTTACACACTAAAAAACAAACAAACAAAAAAAAACAAAGTAAAAATCTAGAGAGAAGCTCCAATTTACCCCCAAATTAAAAAGTGTCTCTATCAATGGAGTCACTGTATCTCCGGAGGTCATCAAGGAAAAGAGGCTGTGTGGTCTAAGTGCTGATGAGGCTGTCCCACAGAACGGGGGACCCCATTTACGACCTGCCCTCCAAGTTTCTGACTTGCCAGGCAGGAAAGAAAGTGCCCACATCTCTGACCTTCCTCATCTTATATCACCGTAAGAGAAGAAAGATGAATGGAAAACCTTGGAAGCCACTTCCTCTAGGTCTCAGCAAACAAACAAAAAACCAAGAACTTTGAAATATTTTAGCTTCAAAAATATGGAGTTTCAATACATCCTTCACACAGCCATGTTATTTGTTTCCTTTTTTTTTTTTTTTCTTCCCCAAGTCAGAGTCTTACAATGTCTCTGGCTGACCTGGAAACTTGCTTTGTAGATCAGACTGGCTTTCAACTCACAGAGATCAGTTTGCTTCCACCTCCGGAGTCCTGGGATTAAAGGTGTGTGTGCACCACCACCACCACCACCACCACCACCACCACCACCACCACCACCACCACCACCACCACCACCACCATCACCACCACCACCACACCTCGCTAGATCTTATTTAAAATTCTCTTCCTCCCCCATGATGTCTTTCTCCTGGCCTACAACCCAAGCTGGAATGCCACTGAGTTTAGGTGTCAAGACTTTTCCTAATCTGTGTAACCAACCTTCCAGCTTTCTTGGCTTATGTGACTCTGAGATTCTGAATCTCAACTATTCCATGGCCCATCTGTCAATTTCACTTTATCTTGTTTTCCCATGAGCAGAATGAGGCGAGGCATTTCCCACAGGATAACCAAAGAAAGGATGCCCTTGGGGCATCCTACAGGACATGTGATCTTTCTATTTCACTGCTATGTACAGTAACCCTGAGGGCTTTGTCTGTCAGATTTTCCACTCACTATAGAGTTACCCTTGGGGGAAGATTCCTGGAGACTAAGTAGATATCTTTTCATTTAACTTCCACACACTGTTACTATTCACTAATGGCATTCATAATGATTATTGTTATGCTGAGTGATAATGGTGGCTTTCTAGTGCCCTGCTTTACAAGTTGTCTTTGTGTTAGTGTTAGTATGGAATCCTACTCTACAAATCAAAATTCAGTATTATTATTATTTGTTTTTATGAGACATAGTTTCTCTGTGTAGCTTTGGCTACCCTGAAACTCTCTCTGTAGAAGAAGCTGGCCTTGAACTCATAGAGGTCCATCTGCCTCTGCCTCCCAAGTCCTGGGATTAAAAGCATGCGCCACCATGCCTGGCTCAATTATTATTTTTATTTACTGCTTAAAATGAACCAACTTTGGTCCCTGGGAACTAAACCATTAAGTTGGTCTTTCTGAACTATCCTTTGGGGATAAACATCTTTACTTTCTAGCCTCGTTCTTGTAGAAGAATGGTAACTTAAGCCCAATTCTGAATGGCAGGAATGCCTACTACTCCTTGGGTTTCACCTCTTCGCAGTGCTCTGTCTCTGTCAGGCTTTCTATTACTGTGAAGGGACACCATGGCCATGGCAAATCTTAATAAGGAAAACATTTTTTTGTTTGTTTTTTGAGACAGAGTTTCTCTGTGTAGTTTTGTTGCCTGTCCTGGATCTCGCTCTGTAGACCAGGCTGGCCTTGAACTCACAGAGATCCGTCTGTCTCTGCCTCCCGAGTGCTGGGATTAAAGACATGTGCCACCACCGCCCGGCCATAAGGAAAACATTTAATTGGGGCTGGCTTACAGTTTCAGAGGTTTAGTCCATTATCATCATGGCGGGAAACATGGTGGAACGCAGGCAGACATATTGCAGAAGGAGCTGAGAGTTCTGCATCTGGATTGACAGGCAGTAGAAAGAGAGAGCAACACTGGGCCTGGCTTGAGCATTTGAAACCTCACAGTCTACTACAAGTGACACACTTCCTCTAACAAGGCCACACCTCCCAACAGGGCCACTCCTTATAAGTCTATGGGGGTCATTTTCATTCAAACAATCACACACTTGCTGTAGATAAAGCCATGAGAAGTGAATACATACTAACGCATGTACATACACATTTGTACCTATTTCTCTATGTACCCATCAGTAAATGTATTAAAATCATGAACTAATACTGGTATTTCTGGCTCTAATTAAATATCACTGGTTGGTTTCTGGTCATTTCTCTGCCTTTATTTTTACCTTCTTTCTCTGAAGTTTTAGAATCTATAAAACGTATCAAGTTTTCAGTCACCAAATTCTGCTGTCATTGGACTATTTAGCAACAGCTGCACGATTCCTGTCTCAGTTGCAAGATCTCTGTATCTCAGGTACATTGCTGCCTCCTTCAGTGCTAACCTGTCTGGGCCCCTTTCTACTTCCTTGTGTTCATGTTCGTACTTGTGTGTGTGTGTGTGTGTGTGTGTTCATGTGTGTACATGCATGTGGAGGTCAGACGTTAAATTTGGGTGTTGTTCCTCAAGATGGCCAAACAAGCTGATTTTTGAGACTGTCTCTTAATGGGACCTGGAGCTCTCCAATTAGGATAGGCCGGCCAGCTGGCTACCAGGTCCCAGGAATTCCCTGGCCTCTACTTCCCAAGCACTGGGATTACAAATTATCACCACACCAACTTTTTAATGTGAGTGCTGGGGATCTTGCCTGGGTCCTTAAGCTCTTATAGAAAGCATTTTAAAGACAGATCCATCCCCCAGTATCTGATAATATCTTCTAGCCAATTGGATTTTGAAAGGTCTGCTACACACACACACACACATACACGCACAGTCTCCTATTTTAGTGAACCTGACTTTGTCTTAATGGCCTTCGTGGTAACTTCTTGTTGACAGTGTCCATATAGCCAGGGTAAGCTGTCAGACAAGCGGCACTCCTATGCTGTCGATTTATGAGGATTTTGGACATTTATTATTGAACTGACATTCACTAATTACCTACCATCCACTCAGTATACCAAGATAAAGGAAATCATTTACAATTTTCTTTCACACCAGAGTCTCTCAGGCTCTGAGATCTCAGTAAGTACTAAGGGGTTAAAGTTAACCAACAACATTATGTAGGGACTGCTGAGCACATGAACTGCTGCAGAGCAGGAACACTTCCTCTTGATAGCTCATAAACTCCATTACTCTTGGTATTTAAAAAAACCCACTTTATGTCCTATCAATTCTTTTACTGTAATTAAGAATATCGAGCTGGAACAGGGACAGAGTGGGAGAGCAATGAAAGAGATACCGTGATAGAGGGAGACATCATGGGGATGGGGAGAAACCTGGTGCTAGGGAAGTTCCCAGAAATCCACAAAGATGACCCCATCCTAGACTACTAGCAATAGCAGAGAGGGTGCCTGAGCTGGCTTACTCCAGTAATCAAACTGGTGAATACTCTGACATCACAGAGCCTTAATCTAGTAACTGATGGAAGCAGATGCAGAGATCCACAGCCAAGAACCAGGCCGAGCTCCAGGAGTCCAGTCGAAGAGAGAGAAAAGGGATTCTATGAGCAAGGGGCATCAAGATCATGATGGGGAAACCTACAGAGACAACCAGACCAAACTAGTGAGAACTTAACGAAATTTAGATCAACACCTGTGGAGCCTCCATGGGACTGGACTAGGCCCTCTGCATGAGCAAGACAGTTGTGTAGCTTGATCTGCTTAAGGAGCCCCTGGCAGTGGGATCAGGATCCATCCCTGGTGCATGAGCTGGCTTTTTGGAGACCACTACCTATAGTGGGACACCTCACACAGCCTTGATGCAGGGGGAGGGGCTTGGACCCGCCTCAGCTGAATGTACCAGGCTCTGCTGACTCCCCATGGCAGGCCTTACCTTGTTGGAGGAGGGAATGGGGGTGGGTTGGGGTGGGGGAAGGCTGGAGGGGCAGGAGGAGGGAAGAGGGGGATCTGTGGTTGGTATGTAAAATGAATAAAAAAATGTTGTTCATCTGTCTTCTTTCTGGTCTCTTTAATTCTTCCTCAAAACCTCACCCTCACTTCTGATTTTCCTAGTCATCTACAGTTTGCACTTGCCTGTATCTTATCCTTACTAACACTGATCACTGGCTTATTTGAACATATTAGTGGCATTGAGAATTACCATGGTCTCTGCCTCTCCACCGTCTGCAAACCCGCAGACCTGGCACCAGACCCTCAGCCCTCAAACCAACTTTTGTTTGCGACCCACCTTTGCCCAGCACAGGGGATGCTCCTTCTCACCCACCTTTGCCCAGCACAGGGGACGTCCTTCTCACCCACCTTTGCCCAGCACGTGGGGACGTCCTTTTCACCCACCTTTGCCCAGCACAGGGGACGTCCTTCTCACCCATCTTTGCCCAGCATGTGGGGACGTCCTTCTCACCCACCTTTGCCCAGCACAGGGGATGCTCCTTCTCACCCACCTTTGTCCAGCACAGAGGATGTCCTTCTCACCCACCTTTGCCCAGCACAGGGGACGTCCTTCTCACCCACTTTTGCCCAGCACAGGGGACGTCCTTCTCACCCACCTTTGCCCAGCACAGGGGATGCTCCTTCTCACCCACCTTTGCCCAGCACAGAGGATGTCCTTCTCACCCACCTTTGCCCAGCACAGGGGACGTCCTTCTCACCCACCTTTGCCCAGCATGTGGGGACGTCCTTCTCACCCACCTTTGCCCAGCACAGGTGAACGTTCCTTCTCTCCCACCACCTAGTTCACACAGGCCTAGTTCCTAGCTGCCTTTGCTTGGTAAGTTGCTTCTTTCCTTTCTTGTCCTTCCTCCATCCACTCCACTGCTGCCTGTGGGCATCTCCCCACCCACAGGTCTAGGTCCAGATTAGTGGCCTTCAAATCTACTTTGTTCAAGAGTCACCTTTGACTTAGGAGAACCTCCTTCCCATGCCCATCCTTCCCTCTGTCCACTACCATATCTGCACCCACAGGCCTAGCTCCAGACCCATGTTTGAGTCATCTTTGCATTGGTCTGTTAAACAGCTCATCCACCAGCTTTACCCAGCCTAATTCAGCGTATGCAACTCCTGCACTGGCCCAATCTAATGAAAGCCAGATTATCACATCAGATGCACAACCACATGTCCAGGTCAAACAGCAAAGACAACATGAATGGACAATGTAGCATGTCTCCCATCACACCCACTACTCCTATAGAAGCACTGTCTAAGTGCCTAGATGAATACCAGGACACAGATTTTAAAACAATGATGAACTTTATCAAAGAATTCATTGGAGTTAAAAACAAAATGAAGAAACACTTCATTGAACTCCAAGAGGATAACAATAAACACCTGAGTGATATCCAAGAAAATACAAATATGTGGATGAATAAAAGGACGAAGAAACTACCATGCTCATGTTATTAGAGCCTAGAAAAGGGTATGGTGAAATGCGTCAGGAAAACACACGGCCTGCAGATAGAAACATCCTCTTGGTCCTTGTCACCCCCTTCTTGAATGCTCTTGTCATACAGCTAACAGGAGGTTAGGAACGGCTCACTTTCAAGACTAGAAGACTAACTCAGTTCATTCCCATGGGTCTTCCCTGCCTGCCACGCTTACAACATATCAACCCACTATGACTATGCTCCTAGTAAGGGACCTTGTTACCTTTGACACCACAGACAGGTTCATCCACAAGCGTTTTCTTGTAAGTTTTTAACAGTACATCTGCCACAGTTTTAGAAAGCTACAGCGTGGTGATAGGAAAACATTAGTTCAAATGGTTTTAATCTTGGTAAAAGAGACTGTAAGACTATGGCAATTTTTTATTAACAAAGAGTGGCGATGAATTTCAGAGTCAAAAGAGAAAGTAGATCAACTTCATAACTTTGTCACCAACTTCGTAATTTTGACAAAACAAGAACATAATCTCCGGGACTCGCGACATGGTTATTCATTTCCTTTCCCCTCTCTTCCAGTCTAAGGAGCCGATCTCTGTGACAGCCTCCTTAACCTCGTCTTCTGTCATTAAGAAACATACTACATAGCTTTCTTGGGCTGTCATAGATCCACCTCTCACAGTGAATTCTCAGAGTTTATGTAAATTGGATCCCAGGACATTTAAACTCTGGACAAATGGCAAGAGAAGGTAAGTTAAGGCACATATTGTTCTGCTTAGTGGAATTCTAAACTGCTGGACACCACGTCCACAATGGAAATGACACACACTGGAGATGGCTGCGTCACTCCATAGAGTTCTCTTGTGTTGACTACAAATAGGACATGTACACATGTCTGCTGGCTGGGAAGTACAAAGGTATTTGAAATCCTATCTGTTACATTTTCTGTATATTTTGTTCTCTAAATTTTCAAATGTTAGAAGAAATATTCTATTTAAAAATAGATTTAAATTATTTCTCAACTAAAAGATATGAAATTATCACAACCTTCAAAATATTTATATTAAATTTATTTCAATTAGAGATCAAGTATTTTTGTTTATTTAATTTCTGAGACAGGGTCTCACTACATAGTCCTTGGCTAGCTAGAGACTAAGTAGACCAGGCTGGCCTTGAACTCACAGAAATCCACTCACTTCTGCCTCCTAAATGCTGAAACTAAAGGTATAAGCCACCACATCCCACTGATCAAGTCATTTTTATAACTTCATAGCGGGCAGTGATAGCGCATGTCTTTAATCTCATCACTCGGGAGGCAGAGGCAGGCAGATCTCTGTGAGTTCGAGGCCAGTCTGGTCTACCGAGCGAGTTTCAGGAAAGGCTCCAACGCTACACAAACAAACCCTGTCTCAAAAAACCAAACCAAACAAACAAACAACAAAACAAAACAAAAACAAATTCTCAAATTTAGTCTTTCAGCAAAGTTATGTTCTTCCCCTAAACTCTACAAACCCAGGGTATACTCTCAACAGCAAGGACATTGACAGTGGTATAATCACAGACATTTTGGGAATCCCACTGGATTTTCCTCTCATAACTTCTTTACTGTTCCAAGATCCAGTGTTGCCTTCAGTGACCATGTGATCGTCACTCTGTGTAACTTCTGTCTCCCAACTTTAAAGAAATGCTTTTGTTTCCAATTGAACTACCTCTTTCAAAAATTTGTTTATATTTTAAAATTGTTTTTGAAAACCAATGGCAGACATTTAATTAGAGTAAATGAGGTGTAACAACACTGAGGAATAATGTCAGAAGTAAATGATGGGATAAATGGCATCTTGCTTTGTTTGCATATTGACATACTTTGCAAGTGAATATAAAAACTACATTCAAGGAACAAATAGTCTTGTGACCTTTAAAATACTCCTTTAGAAGACGAATAAATGTAAACCATTTGTTTAGAAAACTATTTAAAAACACTGCCAGCCTGTCAGCGTCAGGATGTACTAGACCCCACGTAACGTTCCTCCTTTCCACATGCCGTCTGCGCCAAGTGCAACCTAAACCGAGCCCCTGCAGACTGAGTTCGCAAGGGTGCTCAATGACAGCACGTGCCGGCAAAGCACAGCCAGCTAGGTGGGTTTGGTTTTTTAACCCAGCTGGAAGTAATTTTGGGCTACTAAAAATCAGCAAGGATATGTTAGAACATCCAGGAGCAAATTTGTATAACAGTGAAATATCAGGATGCCTCAAAAAGAAAGGAAGAAAAAATATTTTAAGTATAATTCACAAAAATATGACTAAACTACCAAAGACTAAACTCTTTCCACTTCATATTCCTTCAAGCAATTATTTCGAAGCACATAAAATACAGCATTTGCATGTTTTAACCATAAAAACAGAAACAAAAACATCTTGTTATCCACCCTCAAACAGAATGTGCAAATTGATTGGATCCTACTTATATTTGCAATAAGCCTAGTTAAACATATTATGCCTATGACTATCATAAATGAAAAGACAGACTACAGTAATGTAATAAAACATGGAGCTGTACCCATTGTTCAGTGAATAGAGTACCAGTGCCCAGAACGAAAGAACAGGAGCTGGGAGCTCAGCTTGGGCTGTCTCCAAGGCACCTTTTCATTTCCTGTAGGGAGAACTTAGAGTCACCCAAGACCTCTTACTCAGTGCTTGTCAGAGACTAAAAGTCAAGACTCCCACTTTAACCCAAGCCTGGTCTTCTGAATTCAAGAAATCAGGAAAATAAGCTAGAAGAGGAAGGTCTTCTTTTCTCCTTTCCATATAAAAGGAGAATTTCTCATGAAAGAAGAAACATCTTCTACACTGGCTGCTCATACTTGGTCCTTGTCTTGGGAAGGTATATTTTTTTAAAAAACTCTCGGATCTTGGAAAACCAAAATGAAAATACTAAAAAGTCATAGCTCTTTCCTCCCTTCCAGTCTGCCATCATGCTCTCTTTCTTAACACTGTATGAATTTACTGGAAAAATAAAATTTGATTTGATCCTATAGACCTACTTTATGAAAGCAGGTTGGCACATCTGGCCACATGACTAAATGACAGCCTTCTTAGAGAGGAAGAATGGTAAAAGACACCTGTAAAGTTTCTGAGATGAACACAGTAAGTAATTTCCATGAAGAAAGTTCTGCTGGGCTGGTTTTTTGGTTGTTTTTCTTTGTTTTAGTTTTTGCTTGGTTGGCCAAGGTCTCATTGTAGCCCACATTGTCCATGAATTCAGACCCTCCTAGTGCTAGATTTATAGTTATGTGCCATCATGCCTGCTGAAGTCATTTCTGCAGTCAGTGACATGGATGAAGATTGGGTATAAATGGCACAGCCATATCTGAATGGAATGGCAGAAGTCATAAAGCCAGCACAGCTGCTTGACAAAGATCCAGCAGAGCTGAGCCACATGATGGCTGCCATGCCACCTTTGGTTATCATCTCCACCTGTTGCATACTTGAGGGACTTTAAATATTTGTACAGTTTGGGGATATTGGATTGATGGAAAATTCCTTATGAATCATTTATGCCTTCTCCCAGGAGTGCTGCTTCTAAGCTTACCTAAGAAAGTCTTGAACATACTCCAACCCCCCACTTTGAGGGAGATATCCTTATCTACTTGAAGGTCTTCCTTATGCCTTGGAGGTTGTGACAAATAAAGAAGCCAGAGGTCTCTTCATTAGGCTATGAGACATTCTTGAAACATCTGTTCCTGACTTATACCAGAACAAGATATTCAAAACAAAGTAAATTCAAAAAGGTCAGTAAGATTTGGTGGGCTTGAGGAGTTGTCCACAGTTCAAATTACAAGCCTCTTCCCGCTGTAAACTCAGACAATTATGTGGCATACAACTCGGTACTATATAGAGACACATTGATGAACAAAGTATGGAGTGGAAAGATGATAAAAGTATGAGGTGTCAGGACCTCCCTCTCTTAGAACAGTTTTCTCATGTAGAGCCACTATGTCATATGACCAAGGAACAACAGAATGCCAGGATTAGACATATAGACAAATTCTATAAGGATATAAATGTGAACATTGATTGTATTATGCCAGAATTTGAATATAACTGCAGCTTTAGCCTGAGGATTTTTCCTGGGCACTCTGACCGCTAAGAGTTAATAATACACTGCTTGGGACATGGCAAAATGCCCAGGGTGGTTGAAGATTGTTTTGGTCTAGTGTCCTTGAAGCAACCAAAGCTACTGGCCTGAGAACAGGCTGTCATATGCCTCTAGGTTCTCAAAAATTGGGTTATGGGGTTAATGAGTAAGAATGATAACTCTGTTTATTAATGATGTCAAAACTTCAGGGAAAATGATTGGAAGTGATAACTCTGTTCTGTCATAGTTTATTAATGATGACTAAAAGATGAGCAAAAGGAAGTGAAACATATGTCCAAAACCAAAAATGATATGTTCTATGTTTTGGAACATCATGAATGTATCCCTGCTAACTAAATTCTGTATAAATAAAGAAACACTCTGGCTGCTAGTCAGTCTGGCTGCAAGAGTCTCTCGACCACCATGGCCTGACTCACTTCCTTCCCTGCTGACTCCTTACATCCTCTGCTGGGACCTGTCCCACTGGGGATGACTCCTGTATGCTTCCTCTCTGTCCACTTCTCCTAAAATCAAACTAAGGAGTGTCCCATATCTGATTCCTCCATTACCGCTCTTGCATCCATCCATCTTCAAACCCTGCCTTCATCCAGAGCTAGACTTCAGCATATAAACTTAATTTTAAAAGCAAAATGACTTGCTAGGTAATTCGCTGCAGTGGCTTAGAAACTGGTCTTGGTCTACATAATAAAGTCTGATCAAAAGTCTGAGACAAACCAGAGGTCATGAAAGTCCATTCTCCCTCAGAATTTCCTTGGGCAAATCTCTTTACCTTTTCAGGATTAACTCAATGAAGCAGAAGACTACCTCACTGGGCTTCATCCCAGCATTCCTTGACATTTAGGGGCACAAAGTAACTAAAAGTCCATGACATTGTTTTACTATTTCAAATAACCTACAAGTCAGGAATCCGAAACGGGGGCTGTGGAGACCTACTAAGGTTTTTATTTGTAGTTACTATTCTATCAAATTGGTATCATAACCTATCTTATTAAATGCAATGTGTTTGGTTCATAAGGTTTATGGGAGGAAAGGACAAAGGGGTTCTTGATAAAGAAAAGTTTATAAAGATATAGAAATAATTTTTAGCTCAAACATTTAATGATAGATGACTTCAGCATTCAAGTGATGTAGTTTTATTGAGAGAGAAAAGAAGATTAAAAAGAAAGAAGGCATTCAGTTCATGCCAAGCACCCAGACTCCCATGGTAGTCTTGCCTCCCATAGGAAGATGGCAGCTAGTCAGTAAGCAGCAGGCTAGAGCACTGAGTCTGTCATTCTGACTTAAGCACTCTGCTGCTTTACAGAAACTCTATTCTCAGATTTCACTTTGGAGGTAGTAACAGCACTGTAAATAAATGCTGTTCTGTCACAGCTCTCTTGCACAGCCTCAGTATGTAATGCTAGCGTGGCCAACAGGTCTAGGGAACCAGCCAGGGTATAAGAGTATCTCAAATATATTTTTATTCATTCATTCCTGCCAGCCTTGTTTTGCCAGTAATCTCTTTAGCACATGGCTTATGTGGACAATAGGATAATTTGCTGTGGCCATAGGCAGAACTTAATATTGTCATACATTCAACCAACTGCATGGGTGGAGGATTGCTTGTGGCTTCCTATATTCTCAGGGCTGTGACTCTTAACATACACCCATTTCACAGAACACTAAACTAACAGGTGCTATGTTAGGATGCAAAGAAGGACTGCTAGGAAAAGATCTCTCTCTAGTACTGAGTTACTAGGACTAGGAACTTTCTTCTATAGTAACCTTTTGTGCAATGACATTCATAGCAACTGACTGCAATTTTGTTGTTTTAAAGGCCTCCTTTCTTCTCTACAAAACACACTGTTTGAATGTGATTATGTGTGAAGTTTGTACAGTTGTTGTTTTTATTCAGATGCAACCAAATCTAGAGAAATTGAATAGAAAACACTGTTTTACCACACCCTGGCATCATACAGGACAGGCACATGTCACTATTATGGACTACGGTGAAAATATATCATTTGAGGCCAAAAGTAGTCTGGCAAAAAAAAAAAAATTGGATTAAGTTTGAAATCCGGTGACTAAATTTGATTGGAAGATAGGCTAATGCTGTTAGAGACAAGGTTGAAGGTGGATTTACACAAGACACTATAACAATGGTAATTGTTTCCTATCAGAAAAAAGCACAGTCTTATGAAAGTTCCCTCAGAGAACCAGATTTATACAATTAACAATTCTTTTGCTGAAAAAAGAATTCCATTATTGTGTGTGGACACATGTGGGCTGTGTAAAAACACAAGAGATGTGTAACACACAGTAAACAGAAAGCAATGATCTTAAGCAGGCCACATCCTTGAACTCGTCATTAATAAATGTCTTTTCTCCATTCAGCTACTCGGCTGTTGGAAGCCTGTTTTCTTCAAGCACTTCAAACACTGAAGTCCAGGAACATTTATTATTCTAATCCATTACAGGCAGTGCTTGATTTAACTTTATTGGTTGTGGTGGTGGTAGTGGTTATAAGTGGGGGTACAGCAATGTTCTTTTACACATCGTTTCAAAAGGGCTTAATTATATTTTATAGTTTGGGCCAGGAATTCTGCTTGTTTTTTTGTCTAACCAGGTTCAAATGGAGTTCAGGTCAGTGATGAATCAGAAGAAAAAGTCAGAGATGGCTATCTTTCTGCTGTGAGCTCATCTCCCTCTAGAAAGGCTGGGCAGGTACATCATGTTCACCATTGCACAGGAGATCGCCTTGATAGCCTGTTCTGTGGCTCATTAGAAAGTTTTCATTTTTCATGCCGCCTTGAAATGAATACACGAAAGACTGAAAACATTGCTTACTTCTATTTCTCTGAAGTTACTGTACTGTGAATTTTAAATGACTCCTGCTGGGATACCAGATATGGGAACCTCATCAGCACTAAAACACAAATGTACCCGACAAACAAGAAACATTTTAATGACATAGCTCTTTACCACAGAATATATACATTTCACAAAACTGAAGATATGGGCATTTCAGGGACATTACTTGTTTCAACAAAATAAATGACTTCTGTATAAACATGTCCAAATAATGCCGGGTGGCGGTGGCACACGCCTTTAATCCCAGCACTCGGGAGGCAGAGCCAGGCAGATCTCTGTGAGTTCAAGGCCAGCCTGGTCTACAGAGCGAGATCCAGGACAGGCACCAAAACTACACAGAGAAACCCTATCTCTAAAAACCAAAATAAACAAACAAACATGTCCAAATAGCAAAAGTCGACTAGTTTTTAAAAATACTAAACATTCATAGGGCATAGAAAAGCCCTTTTCTGCTGGTGAGATGGCCCCGTGGGTAATGGCACTCACGGTGCAAGCTGGTGATTTGAGTTTGAGTCCCAGGATCCATGGAAAGATGGAGCAGCTTTTGACCTTCATGTGTGTGCTGTGGCACGTGCACTTACCCATACCCCGCATCATACACACTCTAAAACATAAAAACTACCTTTCCTAAGTTGTAGAATTGATACTGCTCATTATTGTCTAATAGTTCATCTACTCACAGATCATAACAACCACAGCGAAAAAAAATTTCAGTGTTGAGTCTCTTATAGTTATGTACTTTTTATTTTTAATCATATGAGAGAAATAATATGAAGTATTAATTGGGGAGAAATTACAATATTTTTACTAGGTTTTATTTCATTTTCAAGTTTTAGAACTTCCTACTTTTTTGGGAAATGCCCAATCACTTACCAGAATGTGCAGAAAAATATTCTCACAGATAAAAACAAGTAGTCTACGAGTAATCTCAGGGTGAAAAGATGCCATGCCAGCTTATCAGGAGGGACTGTGAACCTTAGAGCAAAAGGAGGGACTCTGCCTGGGGTAAACAGTGGTACTCAGTCGGGGATGAGGAGGTGTTGTGTTTCACGGACTCTAGCCCATCTGTTCTGCCTGCCTACATATTCCTTCTGCAAACCCATAAACGCACCTCTACCTCAGGGACTATGGAAAGGCATTAGAATTCTTCTGCTTCTCATTATCACAAGATTCGGTAACTCATTTCATTGTCAAGACAGTCCCTTTACTCTTCCTTTTGTGCTCACCAGGTATGCCAAAATGACAAATAAAACCCCAGATGTTGCAGACCAGTGAGCATTCCACTTTTCCTTGAGTGTTGGCTTTAAGCTACTTGGGACAGAGTGTCAAAAAAGACAGGACCCTGATGCCCACACCCAATATTCATTAAGGACTGTTGGTGATTTGTATAGCTGTCAACTAGCTATATTTATGTTTCCATCTTCAGTGGATCCTTAAAAGCTACATTTGTCTTCTGTCTTTTACTGTCAAGAAGTTCATTTCTTGTCCTTAAGACCCTGGAAAGAGATGCATTTCTGTTTGAAAGCAGCAGGGTCTTTGGGGTGCTGTAAATGGCTTACCACTGCACCATGGCATTTTAGGTTGACTTATCTAATTTACCATGCTAACTGGCATCCAAAGCTACGAGGATGCTTAGAGATTTCCTTCAGGATAAGCACAACATGGAAAGCGGGACCAACACTTTGCTTCAGTTAATGACTTAGTTTCACTTTTGGGGAGTGAGGGGGTGTTAGGTTCTATGTGTGTTAGGAGGGGTGTTAGGTTCTATGTGTGTTAGGAGGGGGTGTTAGGTTCTATGTGTGTTAGGAGGGGGTTGGGTTCTATGTGTGTTAGGAGGGGGTTAGGTTCTATGTGTGTTGGGGGGTGTTAGGTTCTATGTGTGTTAGAAGGGGGTGTTAGGTTCTATGTGTGTTAGGAGGGGGTTAGGTTCTATGTGTGTTGGGGGGGTGTTAGGTTCTATGTGTGTTAGGAGGGGGGTTAGGTTCTATGTGTGTTAGGCGGGGGTTAGGTTCTATGTGTGTTAGGAGGGGGTTAGGTTCTATGTATGTTAGGAGGGTGTTAGGTTCTATGTGTGTTAGGCAGGGGTTAGGTTCTATGTGTGTTGGGGGGTGTTAGGTTCTATGTGTGTTAGGAGGGGGAGTTAGGTTCTATGTGTGTTAGGAGGGGGTGTTAGGTTCTATGTGTGTTAGGAGGGGGTGTTAGGTTCTATGTGTGTTAGGAGGGGGTTAGGTTCTATGTGTATTAGGCCTTGCTGGTCCTGAATGTGCTGAACATGAAGGGGGCATTCCAGTTTCATGGAAAAGAACGGCTATGCTTCCTTTCTCTCTCTCTTGTTCTGTTTATATACAAAGTTAAGTACAGCAAGGGCAGAGAAAGTGATTTAAACCACTGTTCCTTTGACAATGAGCTCAACACGCTGCTTTCTGCCTGGGAGAAAACCCCTCAATGTCTCCATGGTCAGAGTCTTTCTTGTCAACGGCGTTACCCAGGATCTTCCCCGCATGTCATCAAGTTGTTCATGCTGTGTTTCCCTGTTCTTTGTCTAGTTGGAGGTTGCTAATTTAATTGCCCCGAGACAGAGCATGGCAACCTCCAGTCCAGGGATTTCCCAGCTCCTAACTGTGTACTCTTGTTTGCAGAAATCTAAGGCGTGCCATCTTAATAGAGCCATAAATTACTCTGACAGGGAGCTACAGTGAGATCAATCCCCACCCTCCTGTGGAAAGAGACTTGCTGCCAGTTTAGAATTTATAACTACATACTTCGAGTGTCTCCGAAATGACATGCTTTAAACAGCAAAAGGGGATCGCAATGTGTGCCCATTTGGGGGAAGAACATACTTTTAAAGAACATACTCTACAATGGGGCAGATTTAACAGATAACAAAAAAAATTATTGACCTTAGAATATTTCAGACTATAAGATATAATTTCTAACTAAGGTTTGTCTTGTTACTGGTAAAACATTCCTAAGATTGCCTGTAGTATATACCAAGTTAAAAGAATACAAGCATGGCATCTTCTACAATCCAATGGCAAGGGCCCTTTCACTAAGACACATGAGAGAATGTAAGTATTCCAGCAGAAAGAGTAGTCAGTCACACGAGTCACTGCTGCTTAAAGCATCTGCGGAATGGGGTAACAGGAAGACTCAAGTCCCTTGAAATACTCAGTCCACAGGAGCACAGGAGTCTGAGGAGATCTGGATGGCTTATTTTATTTATTTTTCTTAGGCAGAAAATATTTAACCACTTCACCTTGTTCTGCTAGATGATGGGAATTCTTTTAGCAAGCTCAGTAAATAATTTGTAACTGATCATTTTAAAAAGAGGAAATGAATAGGAAAGCCCTCAGATTGTAGAAATGTACTGATGATGTTGGGGGAAAGCATTAGCTTTCTTGTTTCATGCCTTTATTATTCCCTTTCCCCACATACTTTCCATAAGCTTCTAACAGCTTAGATGATAAAAAAACAATCATCAGGCAAACTCATTTTTTCTGTCCTCGTGACAAGTGAGGGAACATGCCTACAGCACATTCCCAACGGTGTTTCTCTAAGAATTACTTAGCACATAGGATTCCTCTAGAATTACAAATCTATTTCAGCTCTTAAATTAAAATTCATCTGGAAAGGACTGCTTTTCCCTGTTTATATAAAATTGTCACATAAAGAGTGTTAAAAAAATATTTCTCTAAAAATAGCCTGCGTAAGTTAGGGATTAGCAGAGCTCTGCTGCTGGAGCTGGTCCTTTGTAGTTTTTTCCACAATGTTCTTGCACAGTGTTTTTGAGTGTGTTTATTAAAGTCAGCACATCAAAAAGGATCAAAGAGAAAGTGAGTGAGAACCAAAGAAACCCCAAGTGTGCTGTCTCATTGGGGAGCTATGCAGATTCGGATAAACAAGTGCAAACTGCTGAGGTTTGAATGAAGAAATTTTCGACAACGGTTTTATCTTGAGTTCTTCTATGGGCACCATGTGTGCAGCAGATGCCGTACTGTGCACGGCACCATCCCGCTCTCTGTTAATAGCTCGTCTGAGATGACTACTTTGTCACTGGGCTCAATTTGGTTCAGCAAATAGTTTGAGAAGTGCAGCTGCTGCAGATGCTCACAATAGTTACACAAACTGTAAAATCAAAGACTCAGTGAAGTATTTCTGCATTAGAGTCAACCTATACAAATCTGACATTCATTCCAGTGAGCTCAAAGATATACCATAAAAACTGGGTTGTATAGAGAACACCACCACTTGAAAACTACAAAAAGAAATGTGACTACTGGTAGGTGTGTGTGTGTGTGTGTGTGTGTGTGTGTGTGTGTAACTTTTTCATTTTTATCACTTACCAAAACTATACCTAATTGCCAGGCATGGTGCACATCTTTAATCCCAGCACCTGGGAAGGCAAAGGCAGGTAGTTCTCTTAAGTTTGAGGCCAGTCTGGTCTACATAGTGAGTTCCAGGACAGACAGGGCTACATAGTGAGATTCTGTCATGAAATAAAACAAGTCAAAAATAAACAAACAACAAAACAACTCCCCAACTCAAAAAAACCCCAAAAACAAAACAAAATAAAAAAATTCCAAACTACACAAAAATACACATTTGTATTTCAAATAAACTGCAAAACATGCAATTTGAAAACATCAAACTACATAATGAAATTAATGTTAAATACTTGTTTTTTTTAAAATATCGTTACAACTATATATATGTATATGTATATGTATATATATATATATATATACATATATATAATAATTTTTTTTAAGTTGTGTGCTGATCCTGGTGTGATGGGCAAGTTCAGGGCTAGGCTGGTTTCAAGGTGAGTTCGAGGACAGCCTGGGCTCCAGAAAAAGAGAGCGTGTCCCTCACTACTAACAAACAACACCACCAAAAGAGATATGCAGTGACCTCTCTTATAATGTCCACAGCAACAACTGGCACCTGCTCCTCTCTTATCTAACTCACATACAGTGGATTTGCTGACTAAATTCTGTTGTGGTTTCACCATAGTAAATTCTTTCAACTGAATGACTGACTTCAATTTTGATTTAATGTGACACAAAAAACTATTTTAAAATGTTTGCTGGACACTGCACAGCAGAGCAATACCAAGTAAGTTTTAGTCAAAGTGGAAGTTTCTATTTTCCTGTTTAACAAGATAAAAAGAACATTAATTATAAGAGGGTTATATAATTTTTCTAATATAAAGGGGAAATTACAATTTCGATTGTATTGTAGAGAAAACAATTATGAAGCATAAATACCTTTAAAAGTGAATAAAATATAAGCAGCAAATGAATTCAGAAGAGTGAGGATGAGAAAAAGCAGGCCCTGCTCTACAGACGTTCAGTCCAACGTGTTTAAAATTGCTCCTCTGTTTGGTCTTAACCTTTCCCCGCCGTAATTAAGGGACAGCATTTAGGAAGGTGTGAGATGAGCACAGTGGACTCGACACTGTAGTGTCCAGTGTTGGAATTTCTCATGCCCCCAAACCCTGCATTTTTCATTTCTAACTTCAAAGGCAACAAAGAAAAACAGCTTTTAGCTGGGTTGGTTACAAAAACTTCATTGAAGAAGAAAGAAGTCATCTATGTTTTGGCTTAAATTTATTACTACTCAAATATATAAAAGTTAAAACAAAAAAATCTCTTAATCTACCGTGCTCAAACTGGCTCTGTAAACTACATCACAATCAGTCTGCAGCTGCCACTCAGTTCCCTTCTGTGTGCAGCTAGGATGCACATACCTTAAGGCCTGACAGAGCTAACACACTATCAGTCCACAGCCCTCCTCCACGGACAGGCGGGGGGAAAGGATTGTGGAAACTATATGGTTCCCTCCTGAGATGTCTGGCACCTGGCTCTCAGCTTTCACAGTAGCAGTGTCTGTGACTGCAATGGTTATTTCCTGCCTGTGTTGACTCTTCTCTTCACATACCTTGTGCCCACCCTTTCTGATTCAGTGTGTGGAAAAGCACCTAACAACTTAGTCACAGTAGCAGAAGAGAAAAATGGAGATGTCATGGCCAGTTAGCTTCCTGTGCCGCTACAGTTCTCAGCTGGCCTTTGGTGGGCTGAACACAGAGGCTCAGCCTTCCCCTGGCCAGGTGCTGCTGCTTGACAAAAATGCCTCAGCAGCATTCTCGCTGACTTGAGCTTTGGCTTGACACTTTGTGCAGCATACCTGCTACCATGGCAATTTCTCTTTCTAAAATAAATTGTTCCCAGTGAGGCAGTGTACTGCATTAGAATCACCTGCAAGGCTTACAAGATACAGACTATCGGGCTCTGTGCCCAGAGTCTGATTCAGTAGTCTAGGGTGGGGTCTAGCACGGACATTCCCAGCATGGTCTCAGGGTCTCAGGTGTTCTGATGTGCTGTTCCACGGACTGCACCGTGAAAAACACTGTTCCGATGCTTCAAAATGCCCGACACGCTGTTGTTCCACCTTGGTCATTTCAGCTAAAGAAAGCCAGGAACAAACAGTTCGAAGACAGTTACAAGAATGTGCCTCAAGAGGTGGATAGGGCATTTTAGGGCTTGGAAATACCCCAGGCTCACAGGATTTGTTAAAACAAACAGACAAACAGCCTAAACAAAATGACAACAGCCCCAATCCAAACCAAACCGAACAGAACTTAACCAGCATCTCTGCAGTAAGATCACAAGCGGGAAATGTTCCCAATGTCGAGTGAGTCTAAAACTTATTTCTACACAACACCGATCTTTAAATGTTACGTTTTCACACCTTACATAGGACGCTGTTTTCTCTCCTCTGCTCCTCCTCCCTTCGCCCCGCCCTCCTTCCTCTGTCACTCACCAGGTGCTCTTTGTGTTGCTTTGACACTAAGGCTTCCATTGAGGTTCGACAGTGATGCCAACACACATGGTGTATGAGGATGTGGGACAGTTTCCATGGAGACCACAATCTGGGTAGTATGGACAGAAACTTTCTGAAAGCAGGAAATGGCTCTCCACATGTTTTCCTGAAAAGAAGTCTTCTGTGCTCCATCACAGTGAACTTTGGGCTTAGACAGCTTTCCGCGGTAACATTTGGAGGTGGGAGGCTCATCCTTATTCAGTACAGGGTCTGGTGGGGCTGAGGTCTCTTTGCTATGTGCAAAACTGTGTGCCTTTTTAATCTTCTTTAAAAAATGATGTATCTGATCCAGTTTGGTGAAACTCAAGTTTGCTTTCAAAGGCTTTGATACATCCAAGTTGATGTCAGCTACAAAAACAACAATAAAACCTTAAGAAACTTCCTGGAGTTCTCTAAACACTCATCAAAGTGCCAGAGCACTGCACTGTCTTACTTGTCACCTCTTCTCCTGTAGTTGACCAAAGGAACATTATCATCGAGCTGCTTAGTGGCCTAAACTGCTGGCCCCTCACGCAGGGCCCACACCGGGACAGGCCCTTCTACCCTCAAGTTCTATGGCAAACTAAAGTAGGCTTCCCAGTTTGGTACCTAGCTGAAACTGGCATTTGATCTCCCAAGGAAACAGAACTCCTCACAGGACCAGAACAGTGTAGGACAAAATGTCAATCCTAAACATCACGGATCTCCAGACCAAGGTGCCTCCCTTACCTTCCTCCTTTACGAACTGTTATGACCTGAAGAGATTCTGGGACTTGCTGTACATTCTGCACTGATAAACACTGATGTGCATCACTCCAATAAATGTTAAGTAGATAGAAATTTCTTAAAATCTATAGTCCAATTTACATGTATCATGTCAGATGTCTTCATACTGGCCTTATTACTTCTGTTTCCCACTTCTTTTTACCGTGCATGACCTAGTAAGGAGCTGATCCAAGTGTCCTTGAGAGCATACCTGTGCATATCCTCTTCTCCAGGTGTGTGATCTTACCAGTCCAGGAACTCGTTTTTAGACACCTTATTGACACATTCACATTCTAAGTTCAGAACATTACCATCACCACAGACAGACAGACAGACAGACAGACAGACAAACTGACTACTTAGCAATCACTTATTACTTTTCTTCCACTCCTAGCCTCAAACTACCACCAAGCTCTGTCTTTGCACACTTGCTGATTAGGGGACACTGCATATAAATAGAACCATAAAATACTGGATGTTTTCTGCCTTGCTTCCTTTATGTATCAACATGCTTTTGAGGTACACATCCATGTTAGTTTTGATTGGCCTTGATTTGATTTCCCTAGTGACTAATTTGTTGAATGCTTTCTCATGTACTTCTTGTCCATTTTGTATAAATGCTTAAAAAATATGTATTTAACTCTGCTCATTGGGTGTGTGTGGGGAGAGGGGGAGGGGGAGAGGGAGAGGGAGAGAGACAGAGACAGAGACAGAGACAGAGACAGAGAGAGACAGAGATGAACAGGTGAGTGCAGAAGGGCAGGCACCAGTGTGGAGCTCAGAGAACAAGTCCAGGGATCCGCCCTCCTCTTCCCCTTGTTTTGAGCAGTCTCATTCCTGCTGCAGACGTCAAGCTTGTGGCCCACAAGCTCGCAGAGATTCTCCTGTGCTGGCTGCCATCTCCTAGTGCTGGAGGAGCACCAGGATTATAGACACGTTAGACTTCACATGGCTTTATGTGAGCTCTGGGGACCTGAATGCTGATCCTCATATTTGTGCAATAAATGGTTTCCCCTTTGGAAATCTCCCCAGCCCCCAAATCTGCTAATTTTTAACAGTAATGCTTTTTTTTTTTTCACTTGAAGGGTTTTTAAAGTCCTTATTCTAAGATACATGGTTTGTAAATATTTTATTTCATTAAGTTGGACTGTCTTTTCACTTTATTTTGGCTGCTTTTAGCACAGTACTTTCAGCTTTTCAACACTGAATGTTTAAATTTTGTGAGGCTCAACATATCCGTTATTTTGTTTATACTGTTTAACCTAAGATCACAGAAGTTTGTACTATGATTCTTCTAAGAGGTTTATCGTTATCTCTCTTACATTTAGGTCTACCATCTTTGGTGAATCAATCTTTGTGTCTTATATGAGGTAGGGGTTCACTTCACTCTGGATGTGGATACTAGGTCAACCAGTAACATATGCTGCTAAAAGGTATTATTTGGGGTTCTACAGAAAACAATAGAGCAGTAGGATAAATATTGTGGGGGAAAACAGATAGTTCAAATGGTCCACACATTTACCTGCTCTGTCTACACAGCCCTTTATATGTGCCTCCAGATTCTGTGGCCTCATAGTAAGTAACATTGACTTTATCACAATGAGAATCAGAGAACAGTTTTAGCAGATGATTACAATAGTAAGACCAAATAAAACTAAAGTTGATAAGTTGTGTGCCCCTCGCCTTCCTGGTTTTATTCCAAGAAACTTGAACTTAAAAGTACTCATTCTGTACCCATAGCAACAACTTAGTCACTTATTCAGGAGGTTGCCCAGACAGGCCCACTAAGTCAACTGGTAGACCTAGGGCATCCATTTTTCTCTGACTGCAGATTGGTATAACATCCATGGAGGGTAGACATAGAGTAGCCAACTATTACCTTGAGATGAATCCCCATCTCTCAGCTATCACTGTGTTCCCAGGAACACAGATGAAAATTATTTATAACCCTGGCTACTTGCCTAACTTGTCGTTTGAGACTCAGCTCTTATTTCTAGGCCACCTCTTATAACTTCTGTTACTAAGTGCATTTCCAGTGCATCGATGGGGAGGCAGCTGTCGTACATCTTAGTGTACTGAGCACCTAGACTACTGTGTGTACTGAATGAAAAAGGTGTAGGAGGAAAACGATGGCTCCCGTAACTGAACTGACAAAGGCCCATCCATCGGTCCTCCAGAACAGTTCATCAGCTCCTGTGCTAGTGAACGGCTCTACAGTCAGTCAACCACAGGCTTCAGAGCAGGACTCTGACTTTCTGGCTCCTCATTCTACTTTCTTTCCTCACTCCCAGTCAAACTACCAAATAAGTTGTGCCAATTTGACTTCTAAAACGTTGCTTGACTCCAATCCCCCCCCCCCTCCAGCACGTCCACCACTCCTCATTTTCCTCCCCATCTCTTAGAAAGTCTACTAACTGATTTCTCTGCCTAGGCATTTCCTTCAATCCAGTGCCACAGAGCAATTTCCAAAGTATTTGTTTTGGGTGTGATCCTGATAGGTGCGCCTGTAGGAAGCATAGGAAGACCTGAGAGAGTGGAGTCCTCAGTGAACGTGCATTGTTGACATGGGCATAGTCAAGTTGAGGACTCCAAGGCCTTAGACGCATGGGACATTACAAAGTAGTTTCCATGTAAGGGCCAGGCTGAAGAGGGGTGGCAAAGCTCCTCTCAGTCCAAGTGAGTGTTTGTGAACAATTGACCAGATGTGCAAACACTGGCAACTGCAGCTTTCTCTCCCTCCCACATGTTTACATCTGGAGGCTGCTTGCTACAGAGACTTCCTACAGAGGCACGCTGAGCAGTCCCTCTACACTGTACCCAGTAAACATGCTGTGGTTCTAGGCTGTGGTGATGGCAGAGCCCCAGATAATCCTAGCTTTACTGTATGTGTCTGTATTTTCTTAATTCCCTCTCCTCCCCTAGCCAGGGTGCTAGTACCCGAGCTGTACAGGTAATGACATTTACCTCTGTTTATAACTCTTTACTGACTCCTATTCATTTATGACATAAAAATCCAACCTATCATGATAGAAGAAAAACAATCTTGCCTTTAAGCTGTAGATCCTGCTTGTCTCATCTTTAAAGGCTCAGTATATAGAACCTACTTCTCCTGATCCTTACCATGCACCAGGCATTTGTTCATGTGTATAATGTATCTCTGCTGTGTCTCTATAATCTCTAATGTTCAAATACTGCTCAGCATTTTCTTTAAGTTCATTCACAAGGTGAAGCATGTGTTCCTCCTTGGGGTTCTATGTCTGCATACTGTCTTTCTCTGAGCTATATGTCCTGCTAGTTAAGAAGACCCTAACTAGACATCCTTCATCCTCAGTACACTGCACCAGGCCTCAAACAGCACTAAACCCGTGTTTGGTCTTTTTGTACTCAAACATTTCAGAACATACTAATCTGGTTCTATGGCAGACAGAATTCTAATAATGAACTTCCCTCCAAAGATTCCCATGCCCTGGCTACTGAATTAGATACTGAATATAGGTACTGGTCTACTGTAAAGAGAGTCTGTGGTTATGCTCCAGGTCCCCAGTTAGATAAGGAGATTATCTAGAGGGGCTGATATAATCATATGTGCCTTGGAAAGGGCACATGAAAGATTAAAAGGGAAAGTTAGGGACGTGAAGCCTGAAAAAGGTGAGAAAAACCATGTGACCCTACAGTTGGACAACAGCTAACCAGGACTTGGGGACCTCCCTCCTATAAACACAAGGAGCAGCTGGAATGAGTTTAGAAGCAGGTTCTCTTTAGGAAGTCTCCATAGGACTGCTGATCCCAAATGACGCACATATTTAGCAGAGAACCAGCTGAACCCACCTAGAAACAACTACAGTCCATGAGAGACTAAATTCACATTTGTTGTAATTTGTTATATATCAATAAAAATATACATTCCATATGGCTGCTTACCCACACATAACATATCCAGGTCCTAATGTGAATATAAATGAAGTTTCTAGGTCTATGCAAATTGGCTTTACCTTGTTTCACCCATTCTCCCATAGCAAAGTAATGAAACACGTCTTAAGTATATAATGCATGCTTCCCTTTGTCATGAGTTTACTCCTTCAATACTGTTTCAGGAACCCAGGGAAGATGGAACCCTGTCTCTCCCAACAGAAAGACCACAACTGTAAAAGCTCCAGAGACAGCTATTTGGAAGATTCTGAAAAGCAAATGGTAAGTGAAAGAAAAGAAATACAGAATTCAAAACATTATCCAAGCGGGGCTGAGTGCCTCCTTGTACTCTCCCTTCACCATTGGCTTGGAACAGCAGCAGCCTTAAACCCAGACATGACTGCCATGTGCAACAGAGGGGCAGAAGGAGACTTCTAGTCCAGGCTCCAGAGGGGCTCTGGGCACTCCTTTCCTCTCTTCTTTTCTGTGCTCCAGAAACAGAAGGAGAAAGGCCACTTTTGAAGTAACTTTATGGAACTGCCATTCCTGACATAAGAAACTCACATCAACATCTCTCAGCAACAGAGACACAAAAGTCCACATCAAGGGCCAGCGCGATGTCTCAGTGGGCAAGTTATCCTGACTTCCACATGTACATGTGTGTGCATGTGCATGCACACACATACACAATATGTAATAAAACATTTTAAAAATTCTACAACCAAGTACAGTTTATTCAGGAACTTGAAGGCTGGACTAACTAAATTAAAAGCCTAGAGAGAAAAAAGATCAATTGATGAAAAAAACATATTAAAAAGTCCGATATTTATTCAATTTAAGAACTCCTAAGCAAGATATCAACAGAGAGCAATATTTTACTCTGATACATGTCATATACAATATGTCTAGAGCTAGCATCATAATTATGAGAGTTGAAATGCTTTCTCCATGAGATCAGGAACTAGCTAAGGACGTTATGTCCATCTCATTACTCATCGCATCATACTGGAAATCATAGCCAAAATAAAGGGAGAAAAATAAAAGTATATAGACTGTTGCCGGGCGGTGGTGGCACACGCCTTTAATCCCAGCACTCAGGAGGCAGAGACAGGCGGATCTCTGTGAGTTCGAGGCCAGTCTGGTCTACAAAGCGAGTTTCAGGAAAGGCGCAAAGTTACACAGAGAAACCAAAAACCAAAAACCAAAAACCAAAAAAAAAAAAAAGTATACAGACTGTAAAGGAAAAAAAAAGAAAGACAATGCTTATTTGTAGGTGACATGATTGTTACATGTTGAAATCCATCATAAAAAGCTGGGCATGACTATGTGTGCCCATAACCTCACCCTTGAAAGGTAAATATAGGCAGATCCCTAGGGCTCTCTGGTGACCCAGCTTAGCTAAAAATGATCCCTAGCACCCATGTAAAAAAGCTGGTGTGGTGGGTAGGTGGAAGCAGGAGGGTCCTTGGGGCTTGCTGGCTATCCAGTATAGCTGAATTGGCAAGGTCCTGGTTCTGTGACAGACATTGTCTTTGAAAAAATAAAATAATGTGGAGAGTGACCAAGGAAGAGACCTCTGGCTTCCACATGAACCTGCATCCAAAGCAGCACATATGCAAGCATATATACAAACATACACACATGTACAAAGATACAATAGACTTGGAACAGGGCGCGCGTGTGTGTGTGTGTGTGTGTGTGTGTGTGTGTGTGTGTGTGTGTGTGTTTCAATGATCATAACACAGAATTTAGAAAGGGTACAAACAAATATTGCCCAATGATTTCTGAAAATGTCACAAAAGCAATTAAATGGAATAAAGACAGTAGTATTAGCAAGTAGTTAGCTATGTATACAAAAAGAAAAAAGTACTTTGACTTCAAACCTCATTAAAAAACTAGCTTAAAGTGTGTAATAGATTTAAGAATGAGGTATAATATAGAATTTTTGAGAAATGTAGATGAATCTTCAAGTTTTAGAGATAAGATACAATTCTTGCAGATGGCACACAAAAGTATGACTCACAGTTTTAAAATTTATAAACTAAATTAAAATGTTTATATACGGTAAGAAATGGTAATGTAAGAGAATGGCAGTATAACATGTAGTAGTAAGAGGAGTGTGTGGCTCTGTTTAAGAGGGTTATGCAGTTATGTCTTATTAAAACAGTTAGCTCAATGACTACTGAGTATCTGATGCATAACAGGATAGATTTACCTCCTCCATCTCAATATTTGAGTCTCACTTATATATCACAAAGGCTGATAAAATGGTCTTACACAAGCTTGTGGGTCAAGCAGATCCACATCAGGGCCAAGCGTTCGTTAGCTCACTTCTCACTGAGCAAGACTTCTCCCAGGCAATGAAGACCCAGAGTCTCAGTGTGCTTTTCAAGTTAAGTTTCTACTTCTCCTTGAGTCTGCACAAGATAGTTCAACATTTATTCTCCACCATAAATGATGAGGTCATGGTGGCCCCTTTTCAGAATCTGAGAATGATGGAATACCATTTCTAAATGTTAGGAAAATTATAGGACTACTATTAAATTTATTAACATCAAAAGATGTAGCAGATGAAAATTAGTTAAACCTAAGTCGATTTAGTCAGTAAAACTCAAAAACACAGGCCAGTTTGGTGGAGTCTCAGTTTATCATGGGAATAGTCTCTTACACATTGTGATCATATTATAAAATAAATGCTAAACACAGGCTTCTGTTCATCTACTGATGATTCAAATCCTTATTAATTCAGAAAAAGAAATGTATACTAAAAATCCAGTCATTTTTGGTAGTATTCAACTTTACATGTATCTGAGTTGTATTATTGATCTTACTTTACTGAATATGACTTTTTTGTAATACTCTGAAGTTAGAAAGATACATTTCCTCAGAAAAAAGGATGGTCTACAGTCTTATTCACAAATAACAGCACAAAAGTGCAAAGGCAAATGTGTAATTAATTAGGCAAGTACATCTTCCTTCCTTATTGTCTTGTGAGACACTCCAGGAGGCCAGCCTGCATACATGATCAGCAAGGCCTTGATCTAGGGCAGAAACAGGACATTCTGAGCAGCACCATGGGACATGCTTTCTCACATGGGCCTTAACGCCTCAGTGAAGTCAAAAGCATAGATTCCTCAGAATATGAAAATAATTTCAGAGTCTGTTTCCATTTCTTAGACATCAGTTTTGTCTTCTGACTGTGAAGTGTGGTTTAATGCTGATTTGTGGGCTGGTTTCTGAGTGACTTCCTCACACCACGGCGTGACTGCAAAAACTCCTCCCTGGCCCCTAGAACACTGGTTTTGTTCCTGTGGAGTCAGGGCCAAGCTGCTCTGTGTATGTCAGATTTAATATCACAAGTAAATCCTCTTCGCCACTGAACAACAACTGATGAACGTTCTTAGGAACCTGAAATCCTACAGAGCCATACACAGCACAAGATAACTGTAATGCTAGCTTTCCAATAAGAACCAGGGTAGTATTTAAAACACTAAAATTATTCATTTTAAAAATGTATGCTTGTACACAGTGCAATCTCTGTGCAAGATGCCTTTCAGCTTCAGAGTCCCTTGTCCCTGCTCCCCTCAGGGAGACTGCAGAGCCACCCTGCTAGAACAAACAAACAAACAAGCAAACACGCTCTTGTAAATGTAGACAGCGTCACTGGGGAAGCCCCCTTTGGGCAAGCTGGACAGGTAGGTGGAAAGAGGAAAAGCGTCGGGAAATGAGACGAGACCACTAGACAAAGCAGTATTCCTCCCCAAGTATCAGCTCCATCAAGAAACTGGAACCACACGCCAGAGTGTGCAGGGCCATACATCAGCTAGTACACTTGTTAGCATACAAAGTTCAGCAGCATGTCTGAATTCTTCCATTGACATCACAACTGTCATGCCTGCCCATTCACTAAATTTGGGCTGATAGTTTTACTACTAAGGGTCAATATACTTTCACATCCTTACGCTAGCCAGGCATTTTGTGGTGTGTGTGTGTGTGTGTGTGTGTGAAAATTAGTGCCTTCATAATGAGTATTTTCAATATCAGAAGGATAACAAGGAGAATATTTTAAGAAATGGGAAAATAATTTCTAAAAAGTGTGCTATGTTTAAACATAGAAAAATAAAAATAAAAATTGGGCCATCCACTTTTGTTATTCAAATTGATAAAATACAGTAACATCATCACCAATGGGGACACAGTGAGGATTATACAGAATAATGCTACGTAAGAACCATAAACATAACTAGACTCAGCAGACTGTTAATGTGGGCTTTATTCCAACTATTATCAGATTCTTGGACTTGAGAGTTTTGAATTTTTTCATAATCCTTACTAAACTGTAATAAATGGACTATTTTCAAAGTTTAGATTTTAGGAAAATACAGCAATAATAGAATGTCCCAGCTGAGTCATCTTGTCTGCCAGATCAAGTTTCTCACCAAGCCTGGAACGTATTTTGTATCTTTAAGTTACCAAATAAACCCATGGCTGTCAATTATTAGATCCTAATTACCCTTCCAAACTTTCTGAACAGCTACCAGGAAAGAGAATGACGGACTGACTATTGAGTTAGAAGGAGATTAGACCAATACAAATAAATGGCAGTTATTTCATGCTGCTCTCACCATGCAAGGTGACTTCACAGTGAGCAGGAAGAATCAGATTGCAATAATGAAAACAGAGTGGGAGTCAACCCCAGGGTGACTCTCCTCGGTTTATGGTAATGCGCACCTTGTGGGGGACCAAACACCAACTGGAGAAGGTTCCTGGAAACAGTTCCAGCTATTTTCTCATTGAAAATGTTCCAACTTGACTTGACCCATAGTCATCATATTACTTACATTTATGATGTATTATGAAATCTCTTACCAAAAACCCAGTGGGTTCAATATGGCTTGCTACACTCAAATGGGAACATCTATGAAGGAAAGCTTCTTTGTTAAGTGTTCCTTCTTTTGGAATTTTATTTGTAAAAGAAACGATTTTATTTGAGACAAGTAAAGCTTAGTGGAAAGAATGCACACGGGGTGGCTGCACAGACAGGGGGAATCCAAGCCCTGGACTAGGGAGGCGAGTGCACAGCACAGGACTTAAAGATGCATCATCTAGCTTGACTTGCTGGATAATTGTAATAAAATCTTTTTACTACTTAGCTATAATGCACTTTCCTCTTATTACTTGGTCATATACATTTTCTCTTGCTTAGTAATTCAAATCCTGATTTTTGTTACATTGTTCAAACAAATATATTCCTGGTGACAGTGGACAATGGAGATTGTGTAGTTAGAGGACAGACCTTGAAACCAGAAAGCTGCTGAAGACAGTGAAATCCATGTGTCTTCACTGAAGATGTGACATGTAAGGTCTTCAGCAGCGGCAGACCTGAGTGCACCAATTAATGGCAGCACAGTGAGTGGGACTGGGTATGTTCTGTCTGCGTGCTGATGCCGGACTGGCAACCTTGGAGTCCATCAGCCAGCAGCACGCCTTGGTGCCTTCACTGGGATCTAGCGCCATGACTCCTAGGGCGATTATTCAGCTATTCATTTTTGTGATGAAGCACGCACTGTCTTTTTATTTGATTCCTTGTCCTACCTCAAACCACAATACAGAAAGTATGATTAGGTAACTGCACTGGTTTTGTATTGTATTAGTATTGGACTAAACTCATCCAGTGAGCCTCTCCCCTCAGGGAAGCCTATGCAAGGGCATGACTGTTAGTTTCTTTTTTTTTTTTTTTTTTGGTTTTTCGAGACAGGGTTTCTCTGTGTAGCTTTGCGCCTTTCCTGGAACTCACTTGGTAGCCCAGGCTGGCCTCGAACTCACAGAGATCCGCCTGCTCTGCCTCCCGAGTGCTGGGATTAAAGGCGTGCGCCACCACCGCCCGGCGACTGTTAGTTTTGATTGCCAGTCTGAGTGGAGGCCCAGTGCTATACAGCTGTGGGAGCTTCCAGGAGGTGTTTCTGGGGAGCACTGGCTGAGGCGGGAGAGGAGTGTGTGTGTAGAACTGCTCTGAATGGGAGCAGCACTATCCCACGGACTTGAGGGGTCTGCCCTGGTAAGAAGGGGAATGAGGAAGTCAGCTGAATCCAGCACCCCCTTTCCTCTGTTTCCGGACTCACTGATGTGAGTGGGCAGCCTCCATCACCATGGACAGGAACTGCTCCTGGGGTCACACCTGCCCTGACAGACAGACCACATGCCTGAGCGGGAGCCAAGATGAACCTCTCCCTCCTGAGGTTGTTTGTGTCAGGTACTCTGGCTCTGCGGCAAGAAAAGAAACTAGTAAGGGGCTAAATGGGTCCCACTCCAATAGTCTTGGCAGTTTCTTTGGTGCCTGTGTCTTTTGTTTGTCTTGTTGCTCTCAACAGTGACATAGATTCATCCTTAGAGAGAATGAACAGATCTTCTGGAGGGAGCCAAACACTGTTCTGAGGTAAGTCTACAGTTTAGTGAAATCTATCTTCTCAGCTGCTTGTGAAATGAGCATCACTGAGATCAGAGTGAATGCACAGGGAAGGATATGACTATCAGAGGAAACAGAACACAGACTACAGTGGGGTAATGGTAGGGGTTAGACAGACACACGGGAAAAGAACAGGAAGCATGAATTCCCAGGGATTCAAAACGTCAAGAGAGGCTCCTACTGTGAAATGATGTGACAATCTGAACATCTTTAAAAAAAAAAAAAAGTTTAAAATAATAGCATATAATACCAACAAAATGGCCATCATTGGGATGAGATAGAAAACCAATTCACTTTTGAAATGGATAAATAAGGAGAATGAATTAAGCACTTATTTTGGTTTTTGATAACAGATATCACAAAGTAACCAAATAGCAGACGACTCTTTCTCTTTACAGCACATGACAGCTAAAATAAATATTTCAAGAGAAGAGCAAGAACCAGGAAACTGATACTGACAATCTCTCAAGAATGTAGGCATCGAGGACCAGTGACTGCAAACACACAAAGACCTCTTCAGACACCTTTTGTATCCTGACAGAACAGCACAAAACTTCCGACAACACAGTCTCACTTAAACAAGCAAACAGCATTCAGACTAAATACAAACAAACGAAACACAATTTACATTAGGAAATGCAGAGGAAGGGACAGGGGAGCAGGGGTGATGGAGTTCTGACTGGTGCACTGAGGGCAGTGGGGAGGAGGTCCAGACTTAGGGGACTGGCAGGAGAGGCTGATAAGAAGCAGAGGGACAGGACTGCTGAGTAGGAGTTCAGCAGCAGGGCTGCTGGGAAGCTGCCTGAGCAGGAAGGAAGTACAGGACAGGACCACTTTGGGACCTGAACAAAAGGAGAGTGAATCAGAGAGAACAGCAGAGTGGGGAGTGGACACAGGAACAATGCCCTCAGCACTAGAAGCTGTAAAGAAATTTGAACACTGCAGAAATGGAAGAGATGAGCAAGAGGAAGGGTAAAAATGACTTCATTTGATGTGAGTGTTTCAATAGTGAAACACACTCCATGGAGAAGCAGTCTGAGAATTGGAGAGTAAGTCAAGACTAAAGTGGGGCATTTAGAAGTTGCTCAAATAAAAGGGACAGCTGAGGTTAGTGTACAGAGATCAGAAGACCCAGGACTGTGCCCTGGAAGGCGCGGGACTGGAGTAAGGGGAGAGCTGCAGAAGCACAGGTGAGGAGCTGTTCCTGTTTCTCTTCTCTTCCTCCCTAGCCTACTCCATGTTCCCAGTCACTCTCATTCTCCTTCATAGGGGAATAAACTCTGACAGAATTAAGCTCCCTGAGACAGTGAGGAAGTGTAAACAACCCTTTACTACGTCACAGATGCTCGCTACTACCTCACACCCCAGAGCAGCATTTGCAACCATGGGGTCCTGTTGCTGAGCGAGGTAGCAGAGACTTGAGCTCTCCTAGAGGCATCACTGTCCGCCCTGCAGAGAGGACTTAGGCTCCTTCCCTCTAACTGCACTGCTGATTCCATGAAGAACAACCGTTACAAAAAGCAATTTCCTGAAATAAAAAGCTAAAAGGCTTATTTAAAAATCATTTTGCTTCTTCATGTACACATGCATAATTTGGTTAACCCTTCCCCTACCTTATCCCTATCACCCACTATCTGCTTGATCCTTTCTGACCTCAGTATCCCCCGCTCCACTTCCTCACTTATAATCTATTAGCCCCTTTGGAAAATGCATTGCCAACCCAAGTACAAATTGTAACAAAAGGAGAGAGTAGTCCGGCCATGGTGGCGCACGCCTTTAATCCCAGCACTCGGGAGGCAGAGGCAGGTGGATCTCTGTGAGTTCAAGGCCAGTCTGGGCTACAGAGTGAGTTCCAGGAAAGGCACAAAACTACACAGAGAAACTCTGTCTTGAAAAACAAAACAAAAAACAAACAAACAAAGGACAGAGTACAACAGATGTGATACGAAAGAATTGGGAAAAGCAAAACTGAGAACTAAGTGGGAGGGATTGGGGGACAGGAGAAATGTAAGGTAGGGAGTAGACTAACCAAGGTCAAGGACGAATGAAGAACACAAGCTACTAACTAATAAGCTAATCAAGTCATGTTCTTTAAAATTCGAGTTTGAATAAAGGTTCTCTCATGGGTGAACACTATTGTTCCTAGAAGACAGGGGTTTGTAAATGAAAATCTCATGCCACGCACAGGTTACCCTCCTTATCCCATACAAGACAAACTATTGCCACTGCTCTTTGGTGCCCATCATAACTAGATAGTAAGACCCTACTTCCAGAAGCACCAATACTTCTGTTGCAGGACATAGAACAATCAAAGTGAGCTGACCAGAAAACTCTATCCCTGCAGGTTAGCTTTCAGACAGCTAGAAAGTGCTCTCTGGCTTGCTGGGGAAGAAAAGACATCAGTAGTCCTACCCGGCTGGACTCTACAGACCGCAACAACGACAATAAGCAAGGTGTGCACTGCACTGGTACAGCAGTCAAAAGACTATTTATGGGAGCAATAAACTCTCTCCTGATTGGATCTGAGGTCTGCTCTACAGCTTACGGGAGCAACAAACTCTCTCCTGATTGGATCTGAGGTCTGCTCTACAGCTTATGGGAACAATAAACTCTCTCCTGATTGGATCTGAGGTCTGCTCTACAGGAGGGAATTCATGCCTGGTTCTACAAACATGGTCAAAACCCATGGCTAGGGAAGTCATAGGCACTAAGGGAGAACTTATTCATGTTGTTTTGCTAAATGGCTATGTAATCAAACTCCCCCAATAAATATTTATTTATATCTACAGACTTGTGCTGCTCTCAACTTGGTTAGGAAACTTTCCTGAAGAGGGTAGTGGTTAATGCAGAGAAGCATTGCTGTTCAACATGATGAAAATAAGCCACTGTGAGTGCTCAGCCATAGCTGGAGCATCTACCAAACCTTGCCCCCAGGCTCAGGGACATGAGAAAGGAGGGGTGAAAAGAGTGGAAGAGTGAGAGGATGGGGAGGAGTGCCGTGAAACACTGGCCTCTAGACACGGCTGCTACCCACAGGGACTTAGTAGTTTGGTAAACTACACAGGATCTCTACATCATCAAGAGAGTGACAATTCCAGCATGGAATGGGGAGAGGCTCCCAATGCCAAGAAGTGAATAGCAGTTGACAGTTTCTGGAAGAGTCACTTTTCTTCTGGGGGAAACACTGGTAGGGTGCTCACACCCCTGTGGATGACCTCAAGCCCGTGCACATATGGGCAGCACTAATTAGACTGAGCAGGTTGTTAAAATAAAAAAGACAAAGTTGGGAATAAGATATGTTGAGGGGTGGTAATAGGGAGGGATATGAATAGGATACATTGCATATATGTATATAATTTTAAAAAAGGAATGTCTCTTATTAAAAATCACCCATTTTCGAAGATATGGTGGTTCACATCGTTAATCCCAGCACTTGGGAGGCAGAGGCAGGCCTCTGATTTCAAGGCCAACCTGGTCTACAGAGTGAGCTCCAGTTAGCAGGGCTACATAGTGAGACTCTGTATCAAACAAATGAAAAACCCCAAGTATAATCCACTTTTGACACTTCTTTTAAAACTGTGAATTCTAGTTGAAAAACTAGGGGTAAAATGATGAACACCTTTCCTGCTTTGAAGTCCTTGGTCCATTTACTGACTGTCAGCTCAACATTTACTGCTCATGCAGATAAATCATGTGGAGAATAAACCATGTAATATGCTGACAATGGAAATTGGAAACTTTAAGGTTCTTAGAGATTTATTAACTGGGTTATGTTTCTTAAATGTACATGTGAGCACTGCAGTGGAAGTCACTGGATCAAACCAGAGCCAGGACTCCAGAGACTAAAGAAGGGCCTTCTCAAGTAACTACCAGGGCAACATCAAGAAGAAGAAATTGCCGGATGGTGGTGGCATATGCCTTTAATCCCAGCACTCGGGAGGCAGAGGCAGGAGGATCTCTGTGAGTTCAAGACCAGCCTGGGCTACAGAGTGAGTTCCAGGAAAGGCACAAAGCTACACAGAGAAACCCTGTCTCGAAAAAACAACAACAAAAAAAAAAAAAAAGAAGAAGAAGAAATTAAGTAGACTTCAGATCTATTTTTCTTTTCACTTTGATTCTTCTTGCCTTTATAAATTACACCATTAACACCCTCCCCCCACCACCAAAACATGATCAGTAAGATGGCTCAGTGGATGAAGATGTCCCCACCACAAATGATGGCCTCATTTTGGTCCCTGGAACCAACATGTTGGAAAAAGAGAAGTGACTTCTGCAAGTTGTCATCTGATTGATGCCTTATACTTGCCATGCTGTGTGGCAGTGTATGCACACACAATAAATCCATGAATAATGCTACAGTCATAGGCTCTTCTTTCTTTTTCTTTATAAAATGCTATTTTATAAAGAATTTCTCCAGAAATCCCTTTTCCCCACCTCTGACACATGGAACTTACTATATAGCTGAGGATGATCTTGAACTCCTGATTCTTTGGCCTCCACCTCTCAGTGCCAGAATGACAGGAGTGTATCACCATATTTGGCTTTTCTTCAGATATCTTACATACTTCCCCACATCAATAAAGTTTAAAATTACACTGAATTCTCATTGAGTAATGGATGTAGTAACAGCAGAACCTAAGAGCAGAGTTCCACCAAGAAAAGCTAAAACATAGTACACACATATTTACACACACACACACACACACACACACACACACACACATATTTAAACATACACACATATACACACAATTTAAACTTTAAAATCTCTACTTTACATCCATATAAAAATCCATCTGAATGGTGTGTCACTGTACCTAGGGGATTTTTCATTACTTTACAGAACAAGTATACATGTTAATTCAAATCAAATAGGTCTGCAGAAGTGAAAGAGTTGAGGATGTTTAGGAAATTTTTAAAACAGCAACTAAAATCATTATAACCAGTAAAACCACAGTATACCAAAAGACAGATTAGAAATAGGATTATGATTTTTGGCTGTTAGCCTAGAAAGGATAATCATGCTACAATCCACAGACCCAAAGAGGCTAAATAAGAAGATGATGGCTGGCGGGGGGTTGGGGGGGCACACACATGGATCTTCCTAGGAGGAAAAATAGAGTAGATTTTGCGAGTGGACTTGGGGTGGGTGAAATGAGAACAGGAGATACCTGGTGTGTGTGGGACACTGGGGGGAAGAATACTGAAGAGATCACAGAAACTGGGGGGCAAACCTAGCAAAGTGGAAACTCCCTCCAATCTGTGAGGGTGACCCTAGCGAAGACTCCTAGTAATAGGAGATTTGGAGCCTGAACTGGCCATCTAACCAGGCAAGACTTCCAGTGGAGGGACTGGGATACCTACCCAGCCACAAAATCTTGGACCTACAATTTGTCCTGCCTCCAAGACATGCTGCGGCAGTGGTGGCACAGAACTTGAGGATGGGGCCAACCAATGACTGGTCCAACTTGAGCCCATGCCATTAGAGGGAGCCCATACTGACACTGCCCGGGGGAACAGGAGTCAGAGGCTGGACAGCCTAGAGACTTGGGATAGAACCAAACAGGACTGGCAAAAAAAAAAAAAAAAAAAATCAATCCAATGATTCCTAACGATACTCTGCTATGCTCATAGATGGGTCCCTAGCCCAATCATCATCAGAGAAGCTTCACCCAGCAACTGATGGAAACAGATACAGAGACCCACAGCCATTAGGCAGAGCTCAGGGAATCCTGCAGAAGGGCGGAGGAGGGGGGGAGTATTCTAGGAGTCAGAGGGATCAAAGACATGAGAACATAACCCATGGAATCACCTAAGCAGGGCTCAAAGGGGTTCAGGGAGACTTGAGGTAGTCATGGAACCTGCATGGGTCTGTGCAAGGTCCTTTGCATACATGTTATGGTTGTGTAGGAATGTAGCAAAGTCCCTGTATCCAGGGTAGACATTAGAACAAACAGCTGCTTTCTAGAAGTACTTTGACCATCCTTGAAGAATCCTTGTAAAAACAGTGACTGTTTTCTGGGAGTTGTCGAACTGTTTTGCTGAAGGGGCTGTGCAGCCATATCCCATGACTGGTCACAAGGCACCTCAGGCACACCTGAGGCTCTTGTACTACTGTGTACTGCACACAATCCATAATAAAGGACTAGAGTCAGGAGGGCATGTGATGCTCTCCTTCAGGAAGACATGCAAATTAGACTAAGGACCTTTTGTGTATCAATTAATAAATGCGCCTTTGTATGGATGTTGGGGGTTCAGTCCATCAGAGAGGCTGGACCTTCCTGCTGCCACAGAGACCTTGAAATTTCATCTTGGAGCACCTTCTTTCTTCAACCAACCCGTGCAACACAGAACACCCCAACAAATGTTCGTGTGGGGCTCCTAACAGTGGGAGCAGGAGTGTCTCTGAATTTTTCGCCTGTCCTTGGGACCTGTTCCCCCCTACTGGGTTGCCTTGTCCAGCCTTGATATGAGGGTTTATGCCTAGTCTTACTTACATCTTGTAATGCCATGTTTGACTGACATCCCTGGGAGGTCTGTTCTTTTCTGAAGGGAAGTGGAGGAGAAGTGGATCTGGAGGAGGGGAAATTGTGGTCGGGATGTAATGTATGAGAGAATAAAAAAAAGAAAAAGGATTATGAACAAGTAAAGGAAAGCAGATTATATACAATTTTATATATATATTGGGATGTTCTGTATGGCAAATGTGTTGCTCTTATTGGTCAATAAATAAAACACTGACTGGCCAGTGGCTAGGCAGGAAGTATAGGTGGGACTAACAGAGAGGAGAAAAGAAAGAACAGGAAGGCAGAAGGATTCACTGCCAGCTGCCGCCAGGACAAGCAGCATGTGAAGATGCCGGTAAGCCACGAGCCACATGGCAAGGTATAGATTTATAGAAATGGATTAATTTAAGCTGTAAGAACAGTTAGCAAGAAGCCTGCCACAGCCATACAGTTTGTAAGTAATATAAGTCTCTGTGTTTACTTGGTCGGGTCTGAGCGGCTGTGGGACTGGTGGGTGACAGAGATTTGTCCTGACTGTGGGCCAGGCAGGAAAACTCTAGCTACATATATATATATGTATATATATATATCGACACACACACACACACACACAGAGAGAGAGAGAGAGAGAGAGAGAGAGAGAGAGAGAGAGAGAGAGAGAGAGAGAGAGAGAGAAAAGCAATCCAAAACTAAAAAGGAATGAGAAAAACTGAAAACCAGATGAGAAAATGAATGAACATGTTATACAGGGAAGGAAGGACTCATCAAGAGGCTCCTTTAGAAGAACAGGCCTTAGTAGCCTTTTTAATTCACAGTCCAAGCCCAGCCTCAGTAGTTTCAACTACGATGTAACGTCTGATAGATGGAAAGAAAGGCAACCACTCAGAACCTGTGTTGGATATAATCTCATTACTTCAAAAATAGGATGAATGAGGCAGACTAATCATTATTTCATAATAAACCAGGAACGACTCAGGAACGATAGCCTATTTTGACACTTTTGTTCTCTGTGGTCATTTAAATGTCACTTGATGGCTAAAGTGACAGTGATTCAGAAATTTTTCTGCAAAAGATCAGTGGGAAAAAAAAATCCCAGGGAGCCACATGTCTTTACAAATGACCTGGAGTTAATTAGAAAAGGCTGCGTCCTTACCAGTTCTGCTCACACGTCAGCTCTGATTAAATTAAAAAGAAAAAGTCCTTTCACAGTTAAGAATGGCCATGGTTAGCAAAACTTTGAACTGGGCTCAAGTAAGCGCATTCCTACATTTATGTATGATGTCACAGTGAACACTCCACAGCTGAATTTGAGTTTTCAAGAAGTATGAGTGGCTTTTCAGTATAAGAAATATCTGATCTAACACTAATTTTTTTCTGTGTAGGCTAACTGTCCAGGGAACAGGTGGCCCTGCTTTCAATTACAGGGGCTAGCATGCCAGTGTGAGGCCTGGATTAGTTCACCTTCTCCCGGGGAATTTTCCTCGGTTGGGAATGGATTTATTATGGCTTCACACATGGACTAGAGCTCATGTCAGCTGAGGGCAGTGACACATCATATGATTCAAATTAACCTGCCGTGGACTGTTCCGCGGGGCTTAGATTGTGTATTAAAATGACGACATTTTAAAAACAGGTTGAAAGAAACCAGGATAGCTGAACTGCACTGGTTCCAATTTGTTCCAACTAATCTCTCACCTGTGGAAATACTGTTCCAGGGTTTGTGGTAGCTGCTGCTTTGTGGGCTTCTCCAAGCCACTGACCTCACTAATGGGCACTGTTTGCCTCTGAGGAAGGAGGTGAAACCGGGAGGGCTTTAGAGGAGCTTATGACATGGGGGTTATATATGTCAGCTGTCCAAGGTACTATGTAAAGAACACACACACACACACACACACACACACACACACACACACACACACACACACCAACAACTCAGGGTCATTTTTAGCAACTTAAATGCATTTGTGCTACCTTGTTGAGAGAAACTGAGCCTAGAAATGGATCTGAAAGGCTAAATCCGAGAGCAACTACATTCATATCCTTTGAGGGAACTTGAAGGGTAGGCACTTACAGTTTCCCTCTACATTTCATGATCCCAGTTTTTATTGTTACTGTAACCCAACCTAGAGAACAAGCAAAAAGGAAATAAAAATACACAGTTTAGAGATGTAACAGGAAGACATTCTTGGTAATGAATGATGTGCACACAGATTTTAAAAACTAATTGCTAAAAGATTTGAATGCTAACACCAATGCTGCCAATAAGATCAGAAGTGCCATTTGCTACCCTTTGGGTTATCTGTACTGTTTCTTTCAAAGCAGAGCAATGGCGGGAGGACAATCTGAACGGCGACAGGTGTTACCAGTCCTAGCACAAGGAACAGTCCTCTTACAGATCTACTACCTAACAACACTAACACAAAATAAAAAACAAATGGAAACCCTAGGAAGTTTTTTGAGTTGCTAATATGAACAACACAATATATTCTTTATATGTGAAAAGATTTTTAACATGCCTTGTGCTTCCCATTTAATTAATCCTACTTTTGCTACAGCTTTTGTGAAGTCTTAAATATAATGGAACAACGTGGCAAACCAGTAAGAGAAATGGAATAGTTCAGTGGATTACTATCTACAAGGTGCTGGAACTGATATTGTTTACTGTAAGAAAGATTTTGTCTCAGTTGTTAGGCTAGTGTTTTAGAAGACAGGTCACAGAGCTGACATACTATTCCACCTAATATTCCCTTAATACAAAATAAACAAATAAATGAATGTATTTTTGATAAAAATGTTTAGGGTTGGAAGAAGTTAAACAACGTTCAATGTTTTCATAATAAAATAAGCGTTCTAACCTCTGCTCCACTTCCTCCGTAGCACTCTCTCCTCTACCACAAATGTCTAGCCTGGCTCAACTGTGATTGGTGCCTTTGGAAAACTATCACTTATGAAGGGAAATAATGTGTGCTTACACACGAGTCTAAAAGGAATTTTAATAAGGCATATAAAAGTTCCCAGGCCGTAGCAAAGACACTACCAAGCTTGACAACTTGAGTTCTATCACTAAGGTCAAAACCAACTCCTGCATGTTGTCTGGTGACCCCCCAAGTGACCCACCAGACACTGTGTGGCACACACAGACACACAAATAAATGTAAAACAAAACAAAACAAAAACCACTTTGCTACAAATGGTATGTCTAGACTAGAAGCATTCACTTCACCTGCAGTGTAGTAGAAATAGACTTCAGCAACATACCCACTAAAACACCATTTGTAGAGATGCATCAGGTACAAATTCAAACTTAAGAAATACAGTTAGAGAATAATTACATTAATTAAATATCTTAAAAGTTTGAATTTCCAAATATATTTTTGCTAATTTAACTATGAAATCAGAAACGATATATATCCATTTCCAAATTTTGAAAGTACCTTAAGAAAAACATAAGTATAAATGCTTTAAAACCATTTGCTATGCTCATGTTTTTACTATGTTGTCATAGTAAATGCTAGAATTATGAACATGTAACTATTCACTCATACACTTCAAATAAATTTATCTGGTTGTCTTGCAAATACAGTGCTCAATTTATCACTGACTTAAAGATCCCACCCTTCTAACAAACAAATCAATAATCTGAAATGTAAGATAACTTCCTAGGCAAACTGAAAGACTGCCTTGTTGTGGGACATTTGTATACTGTGTGAAGATGTATTTGCTGTGATTGGTGTAATAAAAAGCAGAACAGCCAATAGATAAGCAGGAGGGATAGGCAGGATTGCCCAGGAGAGAAAGGAAGAGGAGGAGAATCTAGGTGCATGGCAGATGTCAGGAGATACAGAGAGGAAACAGGAGGTGAAAGATGAAAGGGAGGTAATGCCATGTGGTAGATTAATAAAAATATGGGTTAATTTAAGTTACAGGAGCTAGTGGGACAAGCCTAAGCTAAGGCTGAGCTTTCCTAATTAATAGTAAGTTTCTGTGTCATTACTTGGGAGCTGGCTGGTGAGACAGAGAAAGACTCATTCCATTGCCAACAAACAAACAAACAAACAAACAAACAAAAAACCCCCTAAGCCTAAATGAAAAGTAACAAGTAACTCCCAATTCCTGATTCTCCTCCAGCACCTGACTGCATGTTCCACTCTGTTCTACCATATTCAGTGTTACAGGGGAACATCCCTGTAATCGGGATACCCTGCAACTGATGGAGTGAGGGACGCATGCACCACAGGTCAACGGGAGATGGAGTGAGGGACGCATGCACCACAGGTCAATGGCAGATGGAGTGAGGGACGCATGCACCACAGGTCAATGGCAGATGGAGTGAGGGATGCATGCACCACAGGTCAACAGGAGATGGAGTGAGAGACACATGCACCACACGTCAACGGGAGATGGAGTGAGGGACGCATGCACCACACGTCAATGGCAGTGTTCTTTTCTTTCTCCTTAGTGGGATATAAATTGTTACTTTTCCCCTACAATTGATTATATCCAATATTTCTTATGCACTAGGAAGTGGGATCCACACTCTTCCAGTCCATCTGCCATCCCATTCCCTAAGATCACATGTGTATATTTGCTATGAATAGAACCAGTTCTTCCTTCCTTTCTTCCTTTCTTTTTTTTTTTTTTTTTTTTTTTTGGTTTTTTCGAGACAGGATTTCTCTGTGTAGTTTTGGTGCCTGTCCTGGATCTTGTTCTGTAGACCAGGCTGGCCTTGAACTCACAGAGATCCGCCTGGCTCTGCCTCCCCAAGTGCTGGGATTAAAGGCGTGCACCACCACTGCCCGGCTAGAACCAGCTCTTCCCACTAGCCCTGGAGACACATGCTGCAGAACCAGAGCAGTGAAGATCAGCACAGGCAGTCCCAGGTCTACTCAGCCCAGGCATCAGGACTGGCTTTTTTTTCCCTTTTAAGATAGGTTTTCTCTGTTAGCCTTGGCTATCCTGGAACTCCCTTTTTAGACCAGGCTGTCTCGAACTCAGAGATTCACTTGTCTCTGCCTCCTAAGTGCTGAGATTAAAGGCGTGCGCCACCATTGCTAGGCAGGACTGGTCTTCTTATCTGCCTACCATTATACAGAAATGACTGACAGGCCACAGCATACACATTCAGCATGGTCCACAAAGGGATAGTATCTCTCCTCAAAACTCCTACCTTTTAGTTGTTACTGGAGATTCTGGGACAGTCTAATGTCCCTGTTTTAAATTTCTTATGAAGAAACCAATATTCATTTGAGTACTAATACATTCGAAGTCCTTTAAGTATAACAAACACAAAACTAAATACAGTCAGTTCTAGTAAGCAAACAGTGAAGATCACACCAAGGAGGTGAAAACAGGAGGGGGAGATAAAGGGGAGCCTGTAAGAGGAGATAGGGAAGGAAACTCTGACCTAGCCATGCTAATCAGCATCATCTACACAAGGATCAACTCTTCAGAGTCACAGAAACCTACCGTTTGAACAGCTCATCTATCCCTGTGACATCAGCTAGTGTTCTTCATGTTCGTTCAGTCTTAAGTCTCCTTATTCATAGACTAGGAGAAGAGCAGTAACTGCCCCTTGGCTCTTTAGACCTATGTGAAGACTTGATATTAAGCTATCTATCTAAAACCAAATACTTACTGCCTCTCAAAACCCTTCTTTATGCATTTGAAATAAGTATGCTCGTCTATGCATGATCCCTTATAATATATGGAATCATGAAACTCATCCATCATACATACTATTTTCTTCATATGTAGTAAGAAAACTGAGGAACAGAAAATTGCATCAATTCCTTTAGAAGCACATGATTAAGAGAAAAAGCAGCAATAAAATACAAGGTTTCAGCTTCCAGGCAACTATGATTGACGGGTGGGAACCTCCTGCCAGTAAGGACGAAGGTGGTACTCAAATTCATGTTTGCTTTGGGATCTTTAGGATGGGCAGCCTAAAGAGAGCATACTTCTGGAAAACAAGCTAGTTATTCACTGTCCACTGACAGACCTGAGGTCGTTTGTCTATCTTCACACAGGAAATAAAGTATACTTGATTATGACTTCCATACCTGGTCCATTAAGAAAGTCTTTAATTTGTAGTGTAACAAGGGAAGGTGGAATCCCACTTTTACTGTCTGTTTCTCCAGGCACCGTCTGCAGCCACACAGTGTTATAGTCAAGGGCTTCTGGCAGGGTCTTCCCAGGATCTAAGGGACAAAATTGAAGAGAAACACACTGATCAAACCACAAACATCTCAGTTTGGTGCATGAATTTGGGTGGACAAATAAGATCAAAGTATGGCTAAACCATTTTATGTAAACTTCCGTATTTCCTTTATTTGCATACATATGGTGTGTATATATAAATATATATATGCATGTCTAAAACAGATAACTAAGTACACAAGGTAGGGATGATAACACCAGAACTAGACCAAAATAATTTCCCATTTTAAGTCACAGTGTCTGTGTGAAGGTAAAGACTGTACGCTGATGACTGGATCCTACTTGACACCGATTGCTGGAAACAAAGGGGAAATATGGCTTGTCAGCTTACAAAAGAGGCTCATACACGTTCAAAAGATGCAGTGGGTTGAACTACTTGGGGTTAATTTGATCTGTTTCAGAGTTTTCCGACAGCACAACCACTTTTCATGGCTAAGCTTTTGAAGTTGCTGTTGGTAGCCTTCCCCAAACCCATTTTCCCATGATGATAAAGTTTGGTCAGCCTTTTACTAGTTCTAATTATGACTACAACTTTAGACTCTATTTTGACATTTTCCATTTTATATGATGTATTTCAATTTTTTTCTGTTTAGCATTACATATCCTTTAGGAATATATTTTGGATACTGGTAATGCCAAAGAACTTGCTTTTAAAGACTTGGAAATGTATAGTTTTTTTTTTTTATTTAGATAGCTCTTTAAATAAAAATGACTGTTGTATGTTGCATATAATACAATAGGCTTTAAAAAGTCTTTTCAATATCCAGTTTTCCTTCAGTTTCACTACTGCTTTATTCTGTGTTTCAATGTCCTTTGAACGCCATTTTTATAGAGATGTTCTTGCCATAGAACCCATCTATCCCATTTTCAGCCTATCTGAAATGTGTTATTAAAGCATTATTTATTTTAGGCTTTATTGATTGGCTTGCTTTCAAGAATGGCATTTACATATAGTATACTATATTCAACATATGGTTATATAGTATTACTGTCATATGTGAACCGGGCATATAAATTCTGCCTTGGAATTTGTGTTTCTTGACCTTATCATGTGATCCTTATGAAAACTGGCACATATGAACCTTTATGTTATTTCAAAGAAAATCCTGAAAGCGATTGATTGTGACGTTCAATATATGTGGTAAAGATCAAACACTAAGCTAGTGCATGCTTCCCTTTTACGGCTGTTAAATTTAAAGCAGGGGAAATATGAAGAGTAGTCCCATTACACAGGAACAATACACTATTCTCTCTTTCAAATACAACAGTCATGTCTGGGGAAAGCATGGTAACTTCTTGTTGCTGGACTCAACTCAACTTGAGTTGACTCAACTCAGTGTGCAAGAGCTGTGTAACTTATCAGCATCTGAGCGTCTCTTCAAGGTATCACCTATCTACACATCATCAAAAGTGATCCCATCAAGTAAATACTTCCTGTTAGATCTATATAAGGAGACATTTTTCACCTGTACGAGGAAATAATCAAGCAGTAAATATGATGAGGATCTAACAGATTAAATGTAATGACAATCAATAGAAATCCATTAAATTAGTGCAGAAGCACTAACATGACGTATAGAACACTGGCAAGGAAGACTCACACAACTCACAGGAAGTACAATTTGCAGGAAGCTGGAAATTTATTGTACTTATAGCATCTAAAAACTACAGACCACTTTCTGTACTTTCTAGAGGTAAGGATTCTGAGCAGGCTGTGGGACCGTAACTACATTAACTGATACACATCAATCACAATCCAAACTAGAGAATATAAAGACTGACACTGACTAAGAAATCATGAAAAAAAAAAGTGTCTGGAAAGTAAGCAGACAGTATGGGTATCACTGAACAGAACCATTGAGAATGGTATAGAAACATTAATGGGTATCAGATCTCAGCATCATTAAATAGAAATCTTCACAGAACAAGCTGGACCAACACTAAGACAATCAGCAACACTTATTTTGGTGGTTTGGGAGGGGACATCAACTGTCCTCTAATACTGGAGGCCCTTCTGGAGATTTTTATATGTGTAATAATTGGAGATAGCAAACTAACTTTAGAAATTAGTCCCCCTGAATAGATACATGCATACATTCACACTTACTGAACATCTATTTCCCATTTTCCTACAGGGTTCCTTTTCTTACTGACTTCTAGGAACTGACTGTTTGCTCTTAGTATGCTAGATGTCTTTCAACTGCATTCTAATGCTCTGTGCCTGCAGACATCATTTAACAGATGTAGGAAAAAAGATATACTTTCAAAGACTTATTTTTAGGTAATTATGAATCTATTCCTAGTGTTTTGGGGAAACATGTTTTGCTTTTCTTCTTAAATTTTCACTATTTAATTCTTCAGGAGAGTACATAAGATAAACATGAAAATCTACTCACCTTTACTGTTCACCAGGGATATACAAGTTAAAATGAGGAATCAAATTTTCATTAATTGAAACAGATACAAGATCATTATGTTAAGTGTGGGTGGTAGAGAAGAAATGGTTATTCCCATACGTGGTAGATATGACTGAACATGCAGTGTTTCTGCATAGACAGGACAGAGACCAGATACCTTTTCATTAAAATTCTAAATATCCATGCCCTTGGAACCAGAAATGACATCTGCGAACCTCTACAGTTTTACAGAAACACATAGATTAATGTTCAAAGAAGTTGACTTCAGAATAATTTGAACCAATCAAAATTCAGGGAAAAAAATATCCACCTAAAGAAGAGAACAATAATTGTGACAGCACCGTGAACGCTGCGTGGACGGCTACGTCCTGACGACAAGAGCTCACGTCACCAGCACCGCGGCGAACGCTGCGTGGACGGCTACGTCCTGACCACAAGAGCTCACGTCACACTCTACTATAGAAGACCTCAACACACATTGTTTAGTTAATAAAACAGACAAAGCAGAAATCGGATTTAGTAAATACAAATATGACCCCCCTTCCACACACAAATATACATTTATTTATTCATTCATTCATTCATTTTTGAGACATGGTCATGGCTTGGATTGTCCAAGAACTATGTAGACCAGACTGATCTGATCCACACCTGTTCGTCCCCTGACTGCTGGGATTAAAGGCGGACACCACAACACCCGGCAATTTTTTTTTTTTTAAGTACTAGAACACCATTCTTGAGACAAGCTTAAGCACATGCTGATATATGGAACTGTAAGTTATTCAGGATGGAGGATAAAACAGGACTCTTAAAGAATTTAAGAAGGTAATAGGAATGGGAATGGAAAGCTAATTCTGAAAATGCGTCTGAGTGTTTTCCAGGTTGGTAAGGTGTTGTGCAGGTGCCTCATAGGACAGAAGTTGGAGGGTCTGGCCACCTTGAGCTCTGGCAAGAAATCAGTTCTGGGGCAATTACAGGGCTCTGACTAGGCGGGGAGACAGTAAACCAACTGGGAAGAATCGAAGCAGAGCCAGAACTAGGAATTAAGGCAACTACAAACGTCTAGGAAATCTAGCCAAGGAAACCAGCACTTGGAGGGCTACTTCTTAACCAAGTATTTGGATAACTGGGTTTAAAAGTGTATACAGACTTAAAAGGTTGACAGAATAACTGAACTTAGAAACATCCAAAATATGTGAGTTCAGAGCTGATGGTTACTGAATGCAGAACAGGACTTGTATGTTAATCTCTAGTTTACCCTACTTATAGGCAGTCCTGGTGGCTGCTGAAGCAGTGGTGGTAAAAAGGTGTGTGAGAATGCTCGAGGACTGTTTCACTTCCAATCTCACTTCCAACACCGCTGCATGCTCTAATGACCATACAATGAAAAAAGACGATGTCTGGACCTCCTGAGTGCTATCTTCAGTTTAATTTCTCCTAGGTATCATCATCAGGACCAGACAATGGGATGTGCACTATATATTCTTCCAGGCCCTATACCTGAGAAAGCCCAGATAAACTGACATTAAAGGAGTTTGTAAAGATTGTATACATGAAGTGACAGACAGCGACAGCTGTTTCATATTGGATGCTCCTCCAGGCTTTTCATATGTAGTAAGCACTTATTTATTAAGTACTGGAAGCTCTCAAAGAGGATAAACTGCTGGTGTGGATGAGTGCAGTTAACTTCTTGTTTCTAAGCCTAAGAAACGAGGGCAAGTTTTTTGTTTTTTGTTTTTTCTTTTTCTTAAATGAGAAACCAGGGGTGGGAAATGAGACAGAAAAAGTGATCAACTGCTCATAGCCATAAATTTTATTCAAGGTGAGAAAGTCAGGTCAGAGAGTTAGCGACAAGGTTGTAATACTTTCTTTTAGGAAGCCTTGCACAAGAAAATAATCTATCACACTAAAGTACCCAAAGAGAACAATCCAGAAAGCCTCCTTTCAGTGTCTATGGAAGTCTTTACAAAAGCTAATCCCAGGATAGTCAAAACCATGGCTTTCAGAAGGTTGATCATGGAGGCATATCTGCTGACAGATGGCTTTGCTCTACTTTGGAGAAACAGCCATTTCATTTAGCTGCTCGGGAATGCTTCCACTAAACCTGTGATAGTCATCTTGGAAAGTGCTGCTGTTATTTTTAATTCCTAACAGTCACAGTAAGTGTATCATTTGGATTGTACAAAATGCAACATAATTCAGAACAGACAATTCAAAATAGGTGCAGAGATAAATATCCAAAAGTTCTTTGAAATTTCCTATTTACCACAAAATGTTTGTCAAGCTCACATAAACAGTGAAATAATAATTAATAATAAGAATATTAATTATTCTTCTTTTTTCCACCAGAGGATGGAAGGTGTGTCTCTGTTATAAGAAGATGAATTTTTATTTAGGTACTAAAGGGAAACATATTTCCTTTTGCCGGAGATCTCAGTGTCGTTTCCTTCTTTGAGAGTGACATGGTAGTTACCAGATGATGAGGCCCAGGTACTGTCCAGTAGGTTCTTCTAAATGCTTATTCCCACAACAGAGACAAAAACACAATACTTACATTCATTTGTTCCCACCATAGAGACAAAAACGCATCCTTCCATTCATTTGTTTATTCAATCATTCATTCATGTGTGTGTGCTGGTAGAGGCAAGGCGGCACTGGACCCCACGAAACTGCAGTCACAGCTGCCTGACGTGGGCGCTAGAAACAGAACCCTGGTCCTCTGAAAGAGCAGCAAGCACTTTTAATAGATCAGCCATCTCTCCCAGCCCCCAGGACATTTTATGAGTAATGAATTTTGAATTTTAAAAAGCCAAGCACATAGAAATCTATTTACTTAAAAGTTACTATCTCTTATAGAAAGGTCTTCAAAACCAGTATAACTCTGTCCTCATCCTCACCTCTTGTACCTTAATGGTGCTTTCATCAGCGGCACCAATGCTCCAGAGGGAACTGGTTAAGTAATGCCAGAAAGAGAAATTCGTCTAGTAGTGATTTTCTCTGGCAGTTTCAGGCAACATATTTTGTTGTGATAGATACAAGTAACCAGAGCCACAAAAATGTTTTGATTACACTGGTACAATTTCTGTGATACCTGTATCAGTAATTTTCCTCCTTGCTGTGACAGAATACCTGTGGGAGCCCATTCTCGGGTTCCTCGTGGCTTTACCCAGCAGGTCTGCATAGAGGATGATTGGGACCACGGGCCTGAGTGCAGGTGTCTGAGATGGTCTGCACTTGGCTGTGCTGGGGGAGGAGGTCTTTTGCTCCACCCCTTGGCGTCTCTATAAAAACCCTGGGGCAGAGGCAGTCGGGGCCCGTTGGAATAGGTTCCAGGCCCTCTCGAGGCTATCCTTTATTTTCTATCTGTTTATCTCCGCGATATTCTCCGCAATAAATCCTTCTATCTAATATTTCCTGCTGCTCGCACTCAAGAAAACTCTGGGGAACTGTGGGGGTGGTTGGGTAAATGCCCCACAGAATGGCGCCCGAACAGGGACTAAAGAAAAAAGAAAAAGGGGACTAAAGAAAAAGGGGGGTCTAAAAAAAAAGGGGGGAACTAAAGACAAATGAACAGAGACTAAAGACAAAGTAATAGGGACTAAAGATAAAGGAAAATAATAGTTTTATTACAGAGTTTTTGGCGAAAGTGCTGAGTTCAGCCCTGCCAGTGGATGAGGCATGCCGGTGTTATGGAAAATATATATTTTTTATATATATATTTTTGAGAGGCAGGGGTTTTATCCTCGAGAGAAAAGGAAAACGGACTGGAAGGATGTCCGATGCTGCAGCGAAATTCTCTTCTGTCAAAAGTTTCTATCTTCTATCGCTTTCTCAATTTCTATCTGTGAAAAATAAGTATAAGGTATAGGGTAGTAATATAGTTTAGGAAAAACTTAGAAGTGTAAGATTGTGTAGGAAAAAATAAGTAAGGCAACTAGACAGAAAAACTTCAATTTTCTAACTTGGGGGCTCTGAATGCAAACTGGGGGAAAAAATCTTTCTTTGGGCTATTTGGGTAGTAAAAAAGCTCTTCTTCGAGCTTATGGGGAAGAAAAAGTTTCCTATGGAAGCTTTTGACCTGGGGCAGCTGAAATGCTAAGTCCAAGCGGCAGGAGAAAGTGATTTCTCCCTGAGGCAAAAATGGGGATGTAAAAAGCCAAAAAGTTTAAAGTTGGGAAGTTTTGGGAAAAGTTGCTCTTTCTCTTGGGGGGAAAAAACCTTTCTCTTAAAGCTTTTCTTGGAAAACTTGGGGGAAAAAAACTCTAAAAAGCCTTCATCTTTCTCAAAAGCTCTCAAACTTAAAAACTAAAGCCTTTAACTTTCTCAGAAGGACAAAAATTAGAATCACCTGAAGATATTAGTATGGGGACCACCTGTGATTAGCTCTAAGGGAAAACAACAAACCTCTGAAGACAGCAAAACCTAAGTTCTCTTTCAAGCTTTAAAAATCCTCCCTGCAAAGCAGGAGGCAGGGACAGGTTCCTAAAAACCTCTTCTAAGCTGTCTCTTCAAGCTAGTAAAAGACAGTGGGTCAGAGTACCCTGAGGGAAACGCTTGGGAGAGTGTGGGTAAAAAGCTACAGAGAGCCCAAAAGGGCGGGAAACTTTACCTGAGAAAAGCAAAAAAGCCAAGCTTTTCAGTTACAACCGAGCTGAGGCATCAAGGGTTTTGTTTCTGAGTGAGCGTTTCAGAACGAAAAGATGCTCCTAATCTTCCTAACACAAAGATCCCCTGAAGCAGTGCAAAATGTTAGCATTGTATCCTCACTTCTGACCAAAAATCCAGAGGCGACTGGCCAGCGTCTCTGAGTTGGAGTGCATTTCGGGGATACTAGGGTTCCTGCAGTTGTAAACTTCCTGGAGCACAGAGCTGAGGCAGGAAGGTGCAGAACCCAGGGGAAGATTGCCAATGAACAAAACTAAAGCCAGTGGGAACGGCACAGTTGTCCACTTTCCTACAAGTCCCGGGTTGATAGGTCCACAGCTGCAAAAAGAAATGAGAAAAAGCTTTCCTATCAGAGTAAGGACCTTTCTGGGAAAACAGTAAAGTTGAACTGTGTCTGAAGCATTTGTGCTGCTGAGTCAGAACGCTGTCTGGGGAAAGAGCCCAGCCAGGGCAGAACAGAACTATCCAGGAGTAAAGCTTTCTTTTCTGTCAGAGAAAGCACCTCTTAGAGAAAAGCTTTGTTTCAACTGACTCCCTGAGATGAGGGAGTGTAGCCCTGAGGGGTGATTGCTTCTGGCATAAGCTCTGTCCTTGAGCACCCAGACAAACACAACCCACTGGGGGACTGTGCCAGGTGAAGGCCTGATGAAACAAAACGCCTGTCCTAATGGGAGTTTAGAAATGGCAAAAAGCTCCCTTGTTAGATTTTCAGTCTGTACGCAAACCACACAGACCCTGAAAACAGAAACGGACAAAAAGCCCCTCCCTACCTTCAGTAGCAGGGAAAGCCGCCACTGTAGTATTGGAAACTGTTTCTGGGGTAGAGGGGATAAACTTGAGACCAAACTGGGAACTGTCTGGGAGAAAGACTCTGCAGAAACAGAAGGGACCGATTCCTCCCCAGAAAAATATGACCTGAAAAAGCTGCTAGAATTTAAGGCAGATTCGGTGGGGAGAAAAAAAAGCCCCTACTTCCAAGGGCAGCTAGCAGAGGTACAGAGCTGCAGATACTTGAAGCTCTGCATCCGGGGAAGGAAGGAACAAGCAAAATGAGATAGATCAGTGGGAGAAAATCTCTCTGAAAGAGCTATGAAAAAACTCTGTTGTGAATGTTTTTCACTGACTGGCTAAGACAAACACAAGCCCCGAGGAAAGTTGCTATCAGAAATTGCCCACCTCAATGCGCGCTAACGAGGCAGGTGCAGTTCTGATTTGGGGGCCAGTGTCAATTAAAGGAGAGACACCTGTTAAAGCCAGCTGAGGAGAGACCAGAAACCTCCCAATGTCCCATAATTAAAAATGTAAAATGCCTGTTCAAATCTTCCATTGCAAAAGCAAAAAACTTTGTTCAAACCTCCCGGGCAAGAATTTGTAAGCAAGTCTGGTAAAAAAGAACTTAAAAGTTGACTCTCAGACTCAAAAAGAACTATGGGAAATGACTGATATAAGGGAAATGATATAAAGGACTGATTTAAGGGACTGATACTATTATGGACTGATATAAGGGAAATGCATTCTGGGAAAGGTAGTTTTTCTGCTAAAGATGGCGACATTGCCCTGAAACACTTTTGTCAGCTCGAAAATACGTTCATGGTAAACTTTAAAATACAGCTTTTAAAAGAATAAGGAGGAAAATCATCTAAGAGTTTTAAGTGTCAGTTCCAATGAAACATTGAAAGGATATGGAACTAGGCACTTCGCGGTTTGGGGGTTGGTAAAATGACTTATTTACCCTAATAGCTGTGCAAAGTTTTAACGGTAGTTGGATGACAGAAAGCTACCTATAAGATCAAACAAGCCACTTTAAAATCCTTAAAGCAAGAGAGAGCAGTTTATACACTGAACGTTGTCTTAGATATGAAGGAAACTTATGCTATCTACAAAAGAAAGCTGCCATGCTTTGTGGGCCATATTAGAGTTCACTCCAATCTTCCTGGTCCTTTAGCTGAGGGTAATGCGAAATGGAAAGATCCCTGCTCGGGATTGTGGAAGGGTCCCGATCCTGTGTTAATATGGGGTCGAGGACATGTTTGTGTTTTTTCACAAGAGGAGAATGAAGCTCGGTGTTTACCGGAGCGTCTGGTAAGGAGCGTGGAACTAAGGAAGGGTCAGCTCCAATGACGTTCCTATAAAGGAACCAGAATGAAAGTGGCTCGATTAGTGTTTCTGAGGTTTTGTCACTGGTTGATGCAAACAGTGAGGAAATAGAGTTCGGAGCTGTGCCACTTTTGGCTTTACTAGCTCCTTTAGAAAAATACTTTATTTCACCTAATAGCTGTGCGGTATTTGGCAAAGACCTTACAGCAGCTAAATATGGTAATTTCACCCTCAGTGTGAAGTGAAGTTTTTCCGTAGAACAAACCAAGAGTACTGCTGTAATAGAAACGTTTGTCTGAATTGAAGTACTTAGGGGAACTATTATGAATTTGGGTGAAGGGACAGCCTCTAGTTAAAAACTGCTTACCGCTAGCAGTGCATCTCTGCCGGTCCGGAACGGCTGAGAGAACTGGCAACTTTGGAGTGTGGCATCATCCTGGGAAGGTTACAGTCCCCTAGCAACAACTATCACAATTTTATAACAACACTCACTAAATCCCAGTGCTTTATAACAAAGCTGACTATAAACTCTAAACGTTAGCAATGATGTACGTACTTCCTGTCTAGTTAAGAATCTTTCTAATAGAGATAGTGATAATAATTAAGAGTAAGAAATAGAAAAAGATGAAAATAAGATATGTGAGTTTGTAAAAATTCTCTTGTTAGATCTGTGTTAAAAAATCTTTAGGTGTTTGCTAAGTTAAATATATGCTAATGGTAGCCCTATATAAGTTTGTAAAATAGATCTATAGATCCTTTAAGAATATAAGCTTGCAAGAAGTATCTCAGGTAGTCTTAAGACATGTAGTGATAAGCTTGTAAGAAGTAAAGATGTTAGCTGTAAATGTAAGTTTAAATAAGAATAAGATGGAATGAATATAAAAAATATATAAGTAATAAGAAATATATTTGCTAAAGTAGTTCTATAGTTTCCTTAAGGAGTATAAATAAATAGATGTTAATACGTTATATGTGAGTTTGTAAAATGTAGATGTTGAATGTGAGTCTAAATGCTTTGCAAGGCAAAAGGTTATATGTGAGTTTGTAAAGTGTAAATGTTAAGTGTGAGTCTATTCTTAATGTATATGGTGAAAGAACCTGAGACATACAGAAGTTAGTGTCCTAGCAGACTGCAAAGCAGGCAGTCTGAGCGGTTTTTCAAAAGCTCCAGAAGCTGCTAAGAAGCTAAGAATGGCGGACGCCAGAACTAGCACAAGGCATCCGCAGCTGAGATTCATGGAAAATCAACGCAACACAGAAAAACCTGAGCTAACATCAAAAACGGTGCGGTTTAGAATGCTACTGTACCTAAAAAAGGTCTCTGTCTGTGAGAACAAAAGTTGCAGAGACGCTTGTTTGAAATAAAATTGTTAACGGCAAAAAGTTTTGGTTGAAAACCATCTCTTCATATTTGGAAGTGAAAGCCTGATACTAGAATTTATTTCTTGTTTGAACTTTTTGAACTTAAAATGTGATAAAACTACAAAGATTTTGGTTATGGATTTCTTCATATTTGGAAGGCTCGTACCAGAATTTATCATGTGAATTTTGGGACTTAAGAAATGAAATGAACAGTAGAGATTTCATTGCAATGGGACAATTTTGAGTTTATTCATAGTAATGACCTAGAACTGTTTGCTGGAATTGGGTTAAAAATGGAACTGTTTAAATGAAGAAATTTATTTCTACCTAGAATCAAGATGCAGTTTTGTGTATGCATATATGCTTTATTAACTGGTGATTCATGAATTGTTTTGTGGAACTGTTTATGTAAAATGGAATTACTTATGGAACTGGTTTGTGTTACAAACAGAACTGTTTAAACAGAAGTTTGGGTTTTCTAACTAGGCTTGAGATTTTGCTTAAATTATAAAGAAAAGGGGGAGAGTTAATATTCCTTAGTCTAATTTCAAAAGTTTGAGTGGATTAATGTCATGTTATTGTTAGTAAGAAATGCAAATGGGGTATATTAAGAGACTACTTTTAAAGTATAAAGAGTTTTATTAAGAAACTGCTTTTGGATGTTTTGCTAAGTTTTCAAAGTGTTAATGGTTAGATTGAGAAGACTGCTTTTCAGTATGGGTTTGTAGGAATTGTATGAGTTTCTTCTAACTAGGTTTGAGGTTTTCTTTAAAAAATTATAAAGAAAAGGAGGAGCTATGAGATTGAATTATGTTTGCAGAACCCTATTGATATTAATGCACCCTGGTTTTGTGGAGTTAAGGAAATATTTAAGTTTGATGTGAATACATCGAAGTTTTTCCTATGTTCTGTTAGCAAGAAAATTCAAATGATTGAGTTAAAGTTGTAAGACGGAGAAAATTGTTAACTATATATAGCACCATATATGCTAATTCAAATGGTTCTGTTAAGAGTTTGCTTTGAGTTGTAAGACTGAGAGAATTGTGGCTATGTATAGCAATGTTTATGTTAACCTGTTAATGGTAATGATGAAGCTAAGGGATTCTTTAAGTTTGTAGTTGCCTTAAGAGTTTTTGGCTTAGAAAGGGCTTGAGGCAGCTAAGACTGCTGTAGTCACCTTGGACCTAATTCAAAAGAGAAATGCCATCTATATCATCCTCTACTCCCATACTGGGAGGTGTAACAGCTATGGAGATTGCTGTAAGCCATTATAGTTATTTTTTTATATATTAAGAAAGGGGGACCTGTGGGAGCCCGTTCTCGGGTTCCTCGTGGCTTTACCCAGCAGGTCTGCATAGAGGATGATTGGGACCACGGGCCTGAGTGCAGGTGTCTGAGATGGTCTGCACTTGGCTGTGCTGGGGGAGGAGGTCTTTTGCTCCACCCCTTGGCGTCTCTATAAAAACCCTGGGGCAGAGGCAGTCGGGGCCCGTTGGAATAGGTTCCAGGCCCTCTCGAGGCTATCCTTTATTTTCTGTTTATCTCCGCGATATTCTCCGCAATAAATCCTTCTATCTAATATTTCCTGCTGCTCGCACTCAAGAAAACTCTGGGGAACTGTGGGGGTGGTTGGGTAAACGCCCCACAAATACCCAAGAAAAGCAACCCAGGAAGGGTTCATTTTGGCTCCTAGTCCCAGAGTACAACACATCAAGGTAAATCAAGCCTGGTGGCAGGAGCCTGAGGCAGCTGGTCCTGAAGCAGAGAGAGACCAATGCTACTGGTGCTCAGCTCACTTTCTAATTCTTATTCGGCATAGGACCCCAGTTCATGGGATGGTACTGTCCATAGCTAGGGAATCACTTCCCATCTTAATTAACCTAATGTAGAAACTCCCTGATGGGCATGCTCTCAATTAGCCTATCTTGTTAAGATTTCACAATCATGCCTAGAGGTTTGTTTTGCAGGTGATTCTAGGTCCTGTCAAGCTGACAATATTAATCACAAGACCCTGGTCTACTGTGGATATGAGTGCTAACTCAGATATGATATACCATCAGGGTATTAAATTTCCCTCTGGCAGAAAGCTCTTGTAAATTTCTGCTCATGAAAAAGTCTAGTAAAATTTAGAGGATGATTGATTATTGGGGCTTTGCTATACCTCACTGTAACTATATTTCCCTGTTTGTTTTTAAGCTGAGGCCCCTCTATGTTCCCTAGGCTGGTAAATGGAAACAGTGTCACTCAGTATCACCTCTACTGACATACCAATCCATTAAGGTGGGCATGCAAAATAGCAACCCATCATGGTTCATAAGCAATATAGCCCAAACGTGTTATTGGTACAAGCAAGTTACTTGAAGTGGCTGTCCAAATGCCTATGGTTCCTACTCCGGTTCCAATGCTTTTCGTATCCAAACATGCACCTGTGGTTTCATGGTATCTGTTCTATGACTGGTTGACTGAGAAAGAGAAGGCTAGGGCATGGTTTACAGATGGTTCTGCACACTCTTTAGTGTGTCCAGAAGTGGACAGCTAAAGGGTTACATTTTCTTTCTGGGATAGAACTCTTCACAATGGATAGAATTTCAGTGCACATGATCATACATTTTTCTTGGAAGGAGAAATGGCCAGATATATGTTTATATAGTGATTTATGGAGTAGAGGCAATGGTTTTGCTCAGTGATCAAAGACTGGAAAGCTGGTGAGAAAGGCATCTGAAGAAGAGACAGGTAGACAGATCAATCCATGTGGACAAAGGATGTGAAGATACTTACATCCATGTAAACACTCATCAAAAGGTGACTTCAGCAGGGGAGAAGTTCAGTAATCAAGTAAATAAGATAACCCATCCCGTGATAATCACCCTCTTTTGCTGGCCATTCCCATCACTGCACAAGGGACTCAGGAACAAAATGGCCACCGTGGCTGAAACAGGAGTTACACTTGGGCTCAACAACATGGACTGGTTATGGCTTCTAATGAACAGCAAATCTTCCAACAGCAGAGATCAACACTAGATCCCTGGGATAGTATCATTTCCCAGAGCAACCAGCCAGCAACCTAGTGACACGTTAATTTCATTGGACTACTTCCATCATGGAAAGGGCAGTGTTCTGTCCTTACTAGGGTAGATACTTTTTATGGTTATTGATTTGCTTTTTCCTGAATCTAATACTTCTGCTAAAACCACCATACTTGGACCTACAGGATGCCTTATTCAACATCTCATATTTTATGCAGCATTATTTCTGACCAAGGAACTAACTTCACAAGAAAGAGACGTGTGACAGTGGGCCCATGCCCACGGAATCAATTCATCTTAACATTTCCCCATCATCCCAAAGCAGCTGCCTTAATAGAATGGTGGAATGGCCTTTTAAAAACACAGTTATCATGCCAAATTAGGTGTCCAAAGCTTGTAGGGCTCATTCAGAGTTCTTCAAAAGTCAGCATATGATTTAAACTAGTATCTAATGTATGATAATACTTTTCCTACAGCCAGGACTCACTGGTCCAGGAATCAATGAGTAGAAATCACTTCCCATCAACTCTACTGACCCACTAGAAAAAACTGGTTCATGCTCTCATGACCTTCTGCTCCACTGGCCTACAGACGAGGGGGATGAGCTTCTATAAGGGGACCACTACACACATTCCATTGAACTGGTAGGTTAGACCACAGCCACTATGGGCTACTGATGTCCTTGAGTCAAGAGAGTAAGAGAGAGTTATAGTGTTCAGAGTGGTGGATGATTCAGACCACTAGAGGTAAACTGAACTGCTCCTTCTCAACAGAGTTACCGAAGATTATGAATGTAGGAGATCCTTTGGGGTATCTCTTGGTATTATTAAGTTTTGTCATTAAGGTCAATGAGAAACTGCAATAACCTAATACAGGCAGGATGACAAAGAGCTCAGACACTTCAGGAATGAGGTTATGGTTAGTCTCTCGAGGTTGAAGCACTTGTTGAGGATAGAGGAAATACATAATGAGTAGTTGAAGAAGGTGGTTACAATATCAGCTAATGCCATGTGACGAGATTCAGACACAGGATTGTAACTGCCAAAAGCATTTCTGTTCTTTTTTTTTTTGTAAAGTGTGTGCGTGCGCGCGCGCAAAGATATCTGTGTTCCCCACCCCACAGCAACTGAGATAATATCAGTAGATAAGTGTTGCAGATTGGTGTTATTATATTTAAGTTACAGGACACTAAAAAACTAAGTTCCTTAAGGTACTCTGCCACCTATTCCAGGGAAAAAGAGTACATTAGTGTTTGTATGTGGAACAGTGAAATCAGGGCTCTGTTGCTGGTTTTATTTGGAAATTAAGCATTACTGTTGCTGTTCTCCTATTTCATGCTCCTATTAGGATGGCCCAGCAGCCTCACTTAAAGTGTCCAACTGTTTTCCTAGTCCACAGTCTCAAAGTCTTCTATATTCCCACAACAAACAGCATGGTCAGGCCTGTCACAGCAATACCAACATCTGTCTTGGTCACTGCTCTATTACTGTGAAGGGACACCATGATGAAGGAAACTCTTAAAAAAAAGCACACAATAGTTTTAGAGGTTTAGTCCATTTTAATCATGGCAGGGAACATGATGTCATAAAGGCAGGCACTGGAGTAGCAGCTGAGAGTAGTAGGCCCTGATCCACATACAGAGAGAGATAGAGATAAATAGATAGATAGACAGACAGACAAGCAGGCAGGCCAGCAGACAGACAGACAGACAGACACAGAGACACAGAAAGACAGACAGACAGACAGACAGACAGACACACACACACACACACACACACACACACACACAGTCTGGGCCTGGCTAGGGCTTTTGAAACCTCAAAGCCCACCTCCACTGACACACTTCCTCCGACAAGGCCACATCTCCTAATCCTTTTTAAATAATGCCACCCCTGATGACTAAGCATTCAAATATATTAGCCTATGGAGGTCATTCAAACTACCACAATGTGTATGGTATACCTTTTATTGTCTATTCCATCTAGTTTAATTTTCTTTATCTCCAATCTAAAATAAGAGGGATATAATAAAAAAGGTAAAAATAATAAGAAAGTTTGGTCACCAGTTGCAACATATAAAAAAAGCTACTTTATATAAAAATAAAACGAATCATCAAGGGTTCAAATAATCAATACATTTTACATCCCTATTAAACATTACAGACCTGACAATTTCCTTTTATTTCACTTCTAATGATTATCAAAATTCTACTCATATACTCTTTTTCATCCATTAGAAGTATATGGCCTACATATGAACCAAGGAGGTAAACAATCTTCAAGCCAGAGCAGAGCAGCCAGCTTTCAATTTTCTGAACTGGATGCAAAAACGATACTGAAACAAGACCCCACTATGAATCACAAACAAGTCACTGAGTATAGTAAAATTCCACTGGCTTTTTTTTTTTTTTTTGATGAAGCTTCACAGAGAGCCACAGTGCAGCATGATAAAGTACCGTAAGTGTCACAGTAATTGTAGTACACTTAAAAGATTCCTTCCTTGAGGACTTGGGGACCCCATAGCTACCACATTTCTCTAAATACTTGAGAAAAGGCCATCTTTTAGCTAAGTCCTTTTAGGCCCAGTCAAGAATGGATGCAACTGTGGCTGAAGAGATTGCTCAGTAGGTACAAACACTTGCTGTTCAGGGAAGCTGGGTGGTTTCCATCATCCATATGGGGCCTCATAACTGTCTGTAACTCCAGTTCCAGAAAAATCTGGTACCCTTTTCTAGTCACCATGAGCACCAGACATGCATGTGGCACATACACATACATGAAGGCAAAACACCCAATACACATAAAACCAAATCATAAAAAAGAATCTTTATTGATGACAGAGCTTGTCAATAATTTACTGGGAAGCACTGTGGATGGCCTACACACAGGATCAGTGTCTGTGGGAGAGAGAGCAGTGTGAGGTCACAGCTGCATCTGGCTTTCCCGTGCACAATGCATGGAATGCAGGTCCCTGCAATGAAAGGCCAGGCATCTGACGACTGGACATGGAAAAGGAAAACAAATATATAATATGTAAGCTTTTCTGTATTTGTTTTATGATTTATAGTTTACATAGCTAGCCTTTCTTTGTTATAAAGCCACAGAATCAAATGTAGTCTATGAGGTCTTATAATACCTGAAAATTAAATTGTGAAGAAACCGAGGTAAAGAATATGTTCTAATAATTCAGTGCTGGACAGAAAATAACCAGGACTCCAATTCTGAACTGTACTGGATTCCAGGTGAGCGGCAGCTCATTTTGTTGCCCAGGCATCTGCACAGATATGTAAGTGCTCTTTTGCCATGCTCTGCTGTTCTGTGTCCTACAGCAATGAGAAAGGAATGGATTAAAGTGTCCTTGGTTCTTACTTTTAGAAATAAGTCTTCCTCACCTTGCTGGACGGAAGTTGGTATTGCTACTTCATGATGGTAACCAGAGGGTAACGTGTGCAATAACAATTCAATGCATTTCTTTTGACTTTATATTTTGTTTTGTTTTGCTCTTTCTTTGATATTCTGAATCTTTCCTATTTGGTTGTTTTCATGTTAAATTATAGCACAAGTTTCAAATATTTTATACAATAACATTTGATTAAAATTTAGTGCAACTTAACACAGGTACTTGCTCTCCTATTTAATAAAAAGTAGTCATATGTCCAAGGAAGATGAACTTAATTCTAACTATAAACATCCGTTTTCTAAGCAAAAAGTTCAGCAACATTAAAATGTACAAAAGTATACAGAGCAGATATTGCTGCATCACTTTTATAAAGGAATTTATATCATCAAAAATTTAGTTGCTGCGTAAAAGAAACTGGGCAGCAGAACCAAGATAAAAAGTCAAGTCTTGTGATTTTCTTTCCAATGTATTTCATCATATATTAATCCTCCACAATGATTAGGTCATTTCTCACATACTTCTCATTACCTTTCTCCCTGAGCGATGCATTTAAGCAATCTACTTATTTGCCAAAGTGTGTGAATTAGTTTCACTTCATGTTACAGACCAGCAAGAAATCTTCCCAGAAGCTAAATTTTCAGATAAATGTTCAAGTTGTGATCCTTATGACATTAAAGTCACAGATTAATTCTAAGCCTTTCCAGGGACATTAACAACCTTATATTCTAAAGACACATGTAATTCAGTCCTTTTCATAAAGCCATAATGACTCAATGAAATCAAGATATGATTTATGAGGTGTAAGAAACTAGTTTATGATTTTTCAACTGTTGGTTTACTCAAATGTCCTTGGCACATGTTCTTCAGTCCTATTTGAAAGGGTGATCCAGCCAACTGATGTAATTGAAACATTTCATGTTGCACAATAGCTTTAATGACACTGAGACAGATGAATTTTTTTTTAGCCTATTACAATCACTATTTTAAATAGACTTAAAGGTAGTAACACAAAATAATAAAAGCAACCGCAATAACATTAACATTTATTAAACTCTATGCCACACAATGAACTAAGAATAGCAAATACACATTGTCTGTTCCTCCTGACGGCCCCAAGAAGCTGCTACCAGTGTCATCCCCACGTCACAGATAGTGTAACTAAGGCTTAGAGAGATTACGTTTAACTTGCTTACAGCCATACAGAGCTATAAAAACACAGAGCTGAAATTAGAACTCAATACTGATAATCTCTAAATCTAGAACTCTTACTGGGTTCCACTCAATGTCTGACTCTTTAGTGGACCTTACCTCATATCTACAGCATTTGAAAATACAGAAAAATATCCAGTGTTACATACACTGTGTCTTTGATGTTAGTATCCAACAAAGTGTGTTATGACTTGCTTTTTCTTAGTATGATACTTTCCGATAAACTTTAAATTTATTTTAATCTATCTGATATTCGAAAAGTTATTATCAGTATAGAAGTTCTGAGTGGGCAAAGGAATTGTTTTCATTTGGCCTGAGAAGTAAGATCCTGGACTGACTGTGTACTAAGGAAATATGGGGTTGGTTAATTCGCTTAAAATGGCTGAACTTGTCCACAAATGACCAGATGGCACAGCCATTTCTTCAAAAGCAAACAAACAAAAAAAACAAAATCGTCAAACAAATCAGGAAAATGACGTCTGAAGCTGCCTTAGGCCACACTGTCAAGTTAGGAGGCCACTTATAACCTGGACTTCATTACTTAAACAAAACAAATACTATTTAAAATATTTATAAACACAACTAATATGATTATGTTGAAAACAACTACATACATCTTTATTTAAATGAAAATTGCCAATACTACAGCTGTTACATATAAAGGTATTGGCAGAGAGCTCATTTCTGCTAGAGGTTGCTCCAGGTGGGCAGGGCATGAAAAGGGCTGTTGACGTAATACTTTAATATTTAAAAATTTGTTGACTTACAGAGGTATTATTTACTCGGACTATATTGAAAATCATTTGTAATTGATTATTAACTGTCAAAAATGAACTCAAGCTGATAAGCTAGTCTTTAAGTATAAACTTCCAGTTTTTAGAATAAGGAAATAAAAATATAGTATTGCATATACTTAATGATATAACTAGTATAATTTGGGATCACTAAGTTATGCAGATTGGAAATTACACTTTATAAAATACTATGGTTAAGATAAGAACTGCTACAATTTTTATCTCACTTTAAGTTTATAAATTAGATGTAGCTGAGTAGCAGATTTTACTTGCCACATATTCTGGTTAGAATCTACAAAATTTATAATTCATGTATATATACATATAAGAAGTAAATGTATGGCAGGTATTGTGGTCTATAGGTGATTCCAAGCTCTTGAGAGGTTGCAGCAGGAGAGGGCAAGCTGCAGGCAAGCTTGGGCTCCATCCCCAGACCCTGTCTCAGAAATACATATATAAACCTATAATATATTATGTATAAATATATAAAATACATATACATATGTGTGGGCAAATGTATATTTCACATATCCTGTGGACTGACAACAAAGACAATTTCACAGCATTTCCTTTTCTAAATGGTGTATGAAAACAAATCACTAAGGAACCCCAAAGGGAACATCACTGTTACCTCTGCATATTTGGGCAGGAGCTAGCTTAGTGGTGACATGGATAAAATTTGGGTTAATACTGACAATTTCTTGGGAGTAGTAATTATCATTACCATCTACTCCAATGACCCATGCTCACAGATTTAGACAGTAAAATATGACTTCTACAGGAAAACACATAGTAAATTTTTCAGAACACCAGGCCCTAGCTACTAGACTGGAAATTATTATTTTAAAACTGCAAAATTTCTAGTACCAGCCATAACGGAATAAGTTCATTTCCACCTAACTCATATCCTGTTACTAATTTAAACACACACACACACACACACACACACACACACACACTCTGAAAAGTAATAACACCACAAATTGGGAAGAGGTGCCAAGCTTACAGATATGACTCATTCAGCAATGAGTCTCTGCATTTGTTTTGTCTTTGTTTTTGTTCTCTCTTCTTATAACTGATTTGAGAGTGAGCCCTGAGCTGTGTGCACAGCAACAGGAAGCAGACCACGAAAACAGCAATAGACACTCTGGGAACTAAGGTCCCTATGGTTTCAGGAACTGGGAAAGGGAACCTTGTATCCTTTCTCTTTCCTCTCTTGGCTTTGTGCTGAGAGCGCGCACACGGAGGGGATGATGTCTGTGCTATGATGGCAGCGACAAAGGTATTTAAGACTGTAAGTCAATATTACACTCACACTTGATAAAGCCAATGCACACATACCTGAAATGGGTAGAAATAACACAAGTTTCCAACAAGGAAGCAAAAAATGAAATAGTCAATAAAAACCATATGATCATACAGGTCAAGGTGGGATGAAAAAGTCTGCAGAGCTCTGTGGGACAGAACCAGAAGATACCCTAAGCACCAGAAGCCAGACAGAGTGGTGTAAACAAATTTGAATAAATGATGTCTCCAAGACCTCACATTTAATACAAACAAACCAAAAACCCAATTTACAGAATCAAGAAGCTCACCAAACCTCAAAATGGATAAATTCAAACAATTCAAGTTCAAACACATGATAACTAGCATAGAGAAGAAACAGGGTCATGAGAACAGTTACAGAAAAACAACTAATTATGGATTTAGAAACTGTGATTGCAATAACCCCAGAATTCTCATTAGAACTCACGGAGGGCAGAGTGAAAGCTGAATCTACCACTAATAGAACTAGAACAGTCCTCTGTGTTCAGGCTGTCTAACGCAGCTTTCTGAAGTGTCTCTTGAGAAATACAAGTCCATCATTCAATACCTCATTCCACGAAGACCTACATTCCCTAAATCTTTATCAGGAATTCTCAGCACAGTTATTAAAGTGAGTGCTTGAAGGCAGAAACTAGGTTTCCCTTATTACAGGGTTCCAAGCATCTGCATTTGTTTCATAAATGACAGGAGTTCAAAATCAATGAATGAGTGACTGCCCTAAAGATGGTCTGAGAACAGAGTGAAAGCACACAAAAAGGGGTAAGAGGTCCTACAGCATTAAGTGGAGCTGACTAAATAAACAGGAAGAAAGTTTCAAAAACTACACTGATAAATTTAATAGAGTTATTTTGAGATATAACAGCACATTCTAAAAATGTTCAACAGAGTTTTAGTGTTTGCATTCAAAATCTTCATTATGATGCCCTTAATATGTTAGCAGAATGAATCCTTCATAAGCTAACATTAGACCTCCACCTCCCTAGAGCACCCAGAGCCACACTTTAACAAGGTGTGATGTGAAGGACCATCAGTTAACGCTGTAACAGTTTGAACTCTAGACTCCTGTTGTCTAAGAAGACTAGGACCCTGGCATGGATTTTTTTCCCTTTTGTAACACAAATGAATGAATAAAATGAATTAGATGTCACATCATGAGTTAAATAAAATCTTTGACAATGCTAATTTTGTTTTATACCAGTTTGCCTCTCTGTTGTTCTGATAAACAACTATGACCCAAAGCCACCTGGGAAGGAAAGAGTTGAATTCAGCTTCCAGCTTCCAGTCTACCCTGAAGGAACCTCAGGACAGGAACTCAAAGGCAGGAAAAAGCAGAGACCATGTTGGGAATGCTGTTTACTGCATTGCTTTCTTATATCAGGAAGACCATCTGCTCAGGGCTGGCACCATGGTGGGCTAAGCCTTCACACATCGATCACTAATCAATAAAATGCCCCACAGAGTTGCCTACAGGTCAATCTGATGGAGGAATTTTCTCAACTGAGGTTCCCTCTTCCCAGAAAATCCAAGCTTGTGTCAGGTTGACAAAAAACTAAACATCACATTTTCTTAAATAAAACAATTATTTTTCTCTTTTTAAATATTATCCTCTAAACATAACAGGCCCTTTAAAGGAGTGAAACAAAATTCTTTATTTACATTTGCTCCACAGGATCCTCATATAAAAGATATATTATATATATGATATACATGAGCACATGCAGTAATGGCTATGACCTTCATGGAAATCAATAAACAATTACAAGTAACAATGTGTCAATTTTTTATAATAAATTTTTTTTTTAGTTGAAAACTAACTAAATATAAAAATGACCTTCCAAACCCAAACAATATCTCCTTAAGAACTGCAGGTATGTTCAAAACATTGATTTAATAAAGCCATTGAGAAGCATATTGCTCTAGTTAGCTTTCTGTTGCTGTGATAAACACCATGACCAAAAGCAACTTGGGAAGGAAAGGGTTACAGGTTACTGTCCATAATTGAGGGAAACCAAGGCAGGAAGTGAAGCAGAGACCATAGAGAACACTACTTACAGGATTGTTTAGCTACCTTCCTTATATAGCCAAGGCCTACCTGCTCACTGAGGGAAGCACCTCAGTGGGACAGGCTCCTATATCAATTAGCAAACAAGAAAATGCCCGAGACATGCCCAAACGTCTGCCTGGTGGAACTAATTCCTCAAGCGAGGTTCACTCTTCCCAGAAATGTGTAGGTTTGTATTAAGTTGACCAAACCAACCTGCACATACATACATGCTAAATTCCCCATCGCCGGGCTGTTACTTTAGTAAAATATTCATTTAAATGTCCCCAAAATATGAACAATGTAGAAAGACACAACCTGTTTCTTCCTTGATTTTTAACTTCTGTTGGTTTTGAATTTTCTCTTAAACTTTCTTGGAAGGTTAGCTTCATTTTGACAATCCATTTTATTCTTTCAACTCAGATAATAAGGACTTTTGACTTTAGAACTCAAATACAGAGCTGGCCACTTCCACCTCACTCTTTCCTCCTCCCATCCTATGAACTTTAACACAATAGCCATGCATACTTTTCTATGTGTAAAATTACTATCTTAGGGCTGGAGAGATGGCTCAGAGGTTAAGAGCACTGGCTGTTCTTCCAAAGGTCCTGAGTTCAATTCCCAGCAACCACATGATGGCTTATAACCATCTGCAATGTAATCTGGTGCCCTCTTCTGGCCTGAAGGGATTCAGGCAGAACACTGTATGCATAATAAATAAATAAATATTTAAAAAAAAATTACTATCTTAGGACTGCCACAGACTAATGTACATGGAACAGGTTTCTTTTGGTGGCATGGGAAAGCACTACATATATTCTGTTTTGATGACTAAATTGATAACGGGAGTTGATCAGTTCACCCAAGTGGACGACCAATTGAAAAGAACTTTCCAAAATGTAGTTTTAAATGACAATGTCATTAATATTTAATAAAAATTATTTAAAACCCTGAGAAAACTAATCAGTGCATTTTTGTGTACCAAGGAAAATTCATATCTTCAAAAGTCAACAGCAGTATTAAACTGGTATGAGGCTTGCCTCCAGATTTTAACCTAATATCTTTGGCTTTCAACTAAAGCAGTATGGATTAATTATAGATCACCGTTTTCAAACAGTAATGGTGGGGAGATGCATTCTAGATTACAGAATGATGAAGCTATAGACATGGAATGAATTGTCCTTGTTGACATCTTATTTAGTAGATAAGGTAACAGAAACACAAGGAAGTGAAGTATCTGCATAAGAGAGCTGCCAACTAATGGCAGGGTGGATAATAAAAGTCCAATTTTCTGTTTTCTAGCTTAGTAATCTTTCTGTCATATAACCATGATGAAAGCAGTAATAATAAACATTTATTAGGGCCTCCTACTTACTAGACTTAATGCTAGGAATTATTAGCATTAGTACCTTAGAATTATTCATAAATTATCTCTCTTCATCACAACTGCCCTATCAGATAATTCTACATCCCATAATAGCACCGGAATTCGAAGTCAGGTTTGTCACATTGTGAAGACAGGCTATATTATATAGTCACATCATTAGACACATTTAATAGACAAATTCACCAGTTAAAACTTGGAAAGGGGGGCTGGAGAGGTGGCTCAGAGGTTAAGAGCACTGCTTGCTCTTCCAAAGGTCCTGAGTTCAATTCCCAGCAACCACATGGTGGCTCACAACCATCTGTAATGAGATCTGGCGCCCTCTTCTGGCCTGCAGGCAGACGTGCAGACAGAACACTGTCTACATAATAAATAAATAAATCTTTAAAAAAAAAAAAAAACTTGGAGAGGGAACCGTTTGTACAACCTGTGTAGAGAGGGAAGTCTGAAGGAGACAACGGCTTCACAGCTCTCTCCTCAGGGCACCCAGAGGCAGACAGTCTAGCTACAGAAAAGTGACTCATCTTGGGTTTGCAGTTGTAGCTGTTCCCACTACAGCTCTGACTTTGGGCAATTACTTCTCTAAGCTTTATTTCTTAGTTTCTCCATCTGTGATACGAAACATGACATCCTCACTGAGTTATTATTAGGGTGAAATAAGAGAATGTATTAAAGTATTAAAGCAGGACAATTCTTGGTGGAGTACTCAGTGACAGTTTATTTATTTATTTATTTATTTATTTATTTATTTATTTATTTATTTATTTAAGTCATTATATTTTAATTACTTACAGTTTTGGTTTTCTACCACATTTCCTCAAAGCACTAAACTAACTTTTAAGAAACATGACCATGTAAAGTACATACTATACTGGTAATACTTGGTTATAATCAAGAATTGCTCTATGCAAGGGTCTAAGGAGATGCCCAAGGAAGGCACCCATAGAATATTCCTCAGTAGACTTTCTTCAGAAGGTGACTCCACTCAAACTCAGGCAGGGCCATGACCTTTCCTCTAGCTTCATCTGCTGCAATTGGGTTCTATACCAATTCCCAATTCATGAAAGAATTACCTAAATCTTTCCTTATTCTTTTATTCTAAGAAGATATTATCATCTAAATGAGTATCTTTGCTTTGAGCTCTTTATGACCTTGTTGAATACAAATTTAGACAAAGACACAGACATTATTTAGAAGTATACTAATAAAATAGATTAAGTTGAACCTACTTCTAAATATTTGGAAAAGTGAAACCCATCATTGGCAGTTTCCATTCATTACTATGGACTATTTGCTTGCCTCATATATGTGTACACACACACACACACACACACACACACACACACACACACACACACACACAGAGCATACCAATAGGTTGAGCTTGAAGTAAGCAAAGAGAGTGATTTGTGATTTCGGTATATCTACAATGCAAGCTTGGGAAGAGGCGATAGATGTTCCTATCAGCTCCTCCTCCCCACCCCCATTCTTCCCTGTCTTTCCAATTACCTCTTAGCAGAGCCACTGAAGACCCCTATCTACATAAGAAATTGTAGCTAAGTAACTTTAAGGAGGTGATGGGAATTAAGATTTACTATTCTAATCTGTGCCAAGTTCCAACCAATGCTAAGCCGAACCATAAAGAGGCATCAGTTAAGTAGGTAGAAATCCTCAGATAATAATAGAAGTTCTGCTAACACAGCACCTGCAAGATCTCTAGTGCCTTGAAGTACCTATTACATCACAGGCTCTCAGTGACGAGAATGCTTGAAGAGAAGACAGTAGTTTGCCAGTTAATGTTAACAAATTGTTCTCACAACAGTAGAGCTGTTTGATAGCATTTCCCAATATCTACGGTATAAATAAATACTCAACATGGCTGATTTAAACTGCCAGTGGATTAACAGTTCTTTACAGGTGAGCAGCTGGCCTTTAGAAGCCTAGTATGAGCTGCCAGCTTGATACTATTACAGAGGATTACAGGAGAGACCAGGAAGCAGTTTTGGCAAGAGCCTTGGGTTCCACACCCTTGGCCTGAGTCTTCACCTTGCTTCCTGTTTTCAAGTAATGTGCTATGTAAAATGGTTGTGATATTTAATCTTTGTTGTCAAGTGGAATGGATTTGCAGTCACCTGGGAGACACACCTCTGGGTGTTACTGTGAGGACTTTCCAAAGATTTAACTGAGAAGGGATGATCCACCTTAAATAGGAGAGGTACCACCCCAAGGACTAGAGTGGGATTTCAAAAATAAGAAGGGAAAAAGAATAAGGAGGAGGAAGGGAGAAAGCAGATGGAATACCAGTACCCATCTCCTGTGCTTTGTGAACACAATGTGAGTGCCATCTCATATCTGTGCTACCATGCTGTTGTTGCCATGATGGAATGACTGTATGTATCCCCTCAAACCATGAGCCAGAAAACCCTCCATTTCCTGAAGTTGCATTTGTTGTATCAACAAGAAAATAGTTAATTCAATGGCTCTCTCTAATGAGAAAAATTAACAGCCTGAGTTTCAGATCAGATCAGCTCTCCAAATGTCTCACTGCTGACTTCTATCCATTTGGTGTGATAGCAACATGCCAAACTATCATGTGCTTGCTAGGTTCCTCTTCAAGTCTTGAATCACATTCAGAGCTACTCTCCAGTGTTCACTGCTAAATCTCCAGGGTCTCTCACACTCTGGTTCCATTTCCACTGGATCTTACTATTTAATGTTCATACATCTTAACTCTGAACAGCTCCCGTTCCTAGTCTCAACGAATTTCAGAAGTTCTATATGGTTATAATAATATAAGATGCTCTCTGTTTGTAAGAAAGGCATGGTAGGGGCTATGACTTTTTATTATTCTTTTTTTAAAACAACTGTACTAATTTGGATCGCCAACCTAAGGGCCATTACCAGTAAAAATAGCTATGATTCCCAAACACTAGACATTATAAGTATCTCTTCAGCCAAGAAAGAGCCATTACCAGTAAAAATAGCTATGATTCCCAAACACTAGACAGTATAAGTATATCTACAGCCAAGAAAGAGCTTACTGAGGAAAAAGATGAAATATTCGGAGGCACAATGAGAATACTAATGTTAAATGTTGCTACATTTTCCCAACATTTTCTTACACTCAATTCAGTTGCAGACATGTGTTTACCATATTCTGCAGAGAAGAGAAAACATGTCTGATCTGTCAGCTGTTTTTGTTTGGTCAATCTTGAAAAGGGAAATAAAATAACTACACTCGAGTATATATCAAGGCTCTTACCTGTACATTTGTAGTCAGAGGCTACCCCCTTAAGCATAGCATCAAAGATGGATATTTCCACTCTCTGTTTCCTGTGATGACAACTCAGAAGCAAGGAAGGCTGGGATACAATTAAGTAGAGGAATGGATGGAGCTCGAAGTCACCGGTCCCTCTTCGGCCAGGCTGCCGGACAACAGTGCCGCCAAGTGCTTGTCTAGCAGATGACCGTGTGGACGCATGGAGGCTTTCAAGAGAGAGAACCCTTATTTTTTTCCCTGAAGAAAAAGAATTGCTACTGCTTAAGAGATCTTCAGCAGTCACCATGGAAATGCATGCCTGGTTAGGCTGAGCTACATCAGAATCAACTTCTGGCAGGTTTAAGGAATTCTTGCCTGTTTTCCCATCTTCCTTCTGTTCTGGTGATTTGAACTTGGGTAAGGCCACCGAGGAATAGGTCATTAGTGAGATCCTACTTGCAGTAATAAATATGTCGAAGGGAATGAAATTGAGATTTTTCACAATTGATGACTGGTGTGAGGGGCGGGCAATTCGGTGCTGACTGGCACCACTGTACTGCTCTATTTGTACAATTCGGATTTTAACACTGTCGCTGCCAATTCCACTGTCCTGAGCACCACTGTATCGGGAAGAAGTTTCAGCTATGCCTCCATCAAATGTATCCATTTTCTTCTGTTCTTGTTTACAGATCTTTAAGAAAAAACAAGCAGATATGTCAGGTAGTTATGCATAAAGTGTCACTATATGAATAATGTTACTTAAACATGCTGTTTAAAGGAACATAAAAGGAATTTAGTTCAACTTAAAGACATAACAACCACAAAAACTACATGAAAGTCTACCCCACCCCTAAATCACTTCATAATCCAAGGGGAGTCTTTCTTTCCTCCTCCTCCTCCTCCTCCTCCTCCTCCTCCTCCTCCTCCTCCTCCTCCTCCTCCTCCTCCTTCTTCTTCTTCTTCTTCTTCTCCTTCTTCTTCTCCTTCTTCTTCTTTTTGAAAAGGCTCTTGCTCCTTGCTCCTTGCTCTAGGCCAGCCTGAAATTTGTAGCAGTCCTCATGCCTCAGTCTCCCAACAGCCAAGATGCCTGACACCATCTCAAATTCTTGAGAATGAATATCAAGTGTGCAATCAAATGTACTTCTGAGGGTTACTATTTCTCACTTTATATTAATACAACAAATCAGCCTTTAAAAATGTCACCCCAAATAATTACTTTGGTAGTCTTACAATAATCCCCCAAATAATATAATAAATGATTCCAGCCACCAATCAGGGTTATTGTTAGTGAATACAGGTTTCACATGGCTGCAGGTTGTACTGTGTTTTTCATCCTTATTATAAAACTAGTTTACAGAACTTTGAGCAGTAAAAAAGGGGGAAAATATAAGAAGCTCAGACTCTAAAGGGCAAAGATCATCAAATTAAAATAAATACATGACATTTAAAAAGATGTTAATTTTTTTTTTCCTACAACAGAATTTGGGAGAAAGTAAAGGTGAGTCAATAATTCAGTAAGAAAGCCTCTGGAAGTAGCTTTACTCTAATGTCTTCCATTAATGACTCCCTGTGGAGAAGAAAGGACAGGTTGGTGGCAGCAGATGGGTAGAATTCCTCTGAGACCTTCAGCTTCTTCTGAGATCCTCTGACTATCTACTGGGCATTGGGCATTTCATTTGCTACTCTTTGAAGTGATACAGACTAATCCATATAAACATGGGGAATCCATAAAAATAAGAAAAAGAAAATAAACCTTCCCTATTCCTACTGCATTAGCAAGTAACATCAACCATACTATTTAACATATTCAGTTTTTTTCTTTCTGCTACTCAGACTTCATATTGAAGAGACAAATTTGAAACCCATTTCTAGACAAGGTATTATCCTTGTAATTGTAAGTTACTTTGTTTCTGTGGCAGGGTCTTGCTATGTAAGCCACGCTGGCCCCAACACATACACTCAGTCACACAGTCTCTCTCTCCTCCTGCCTTAGCCTCATGAGCACCACTTTAAAAGAATCTGTAAAAAGCTGCCAGCATTTCATTTAATGTTAGGAGTAATTTTTTTCAACAATTCCTACACAATTAGAAATTTGAGCTTTTAATTCATGCCAACAAGCATCTATAAGAAATGATAAGAACTTTTAGGACAGGTTCCCAGAAGTTAAACTACAAGGTAAGTAGCATAAAAATCTGTTAAGTTACTGAGTATTTCCAAAAGGACTGCATTTGTGATTGACAAACATTCCTAAAGCACAGTGTAACTACTAAGTGCTATTTATCAGTTTTTAGATTCCAATTTTACTGGTTAAAAATATTTTGTCAAATGCTACAAATTATTGTAAGCTGACTTCTTGCAGGCTGCAAGAATATTATAGAGATTCAGCTGTGTATTAAAGCTATACTTTGACCAACCAAGGGTCTGTCAAATGGGAAGCCATTTATCATGGAATATTTGGTGTTATACAGCTTTAATATTCAGCTGTGCCTTACTATGAATTTCTTGTGGGCCCATATATTAATAGACCATTTGGCAAACAGTTCAGCTTCTCAGACCTGCTGAACCTCTAGGTAACTAACCCCTGCCCCCAGCCTAGGAGACAAGCAGGCTGTAGATACATAGCTTTGTTTCTTGTGCAAACGAAGCTCAGACCATCCCCTTCCTTCAGGCCTAGGGGCATGGCAGAGAGATTGACTGAGGACAATAGAGCTTTCTGCATAACCAGAGGCAGTGAGGACTGGAGCAGAATTCCACAGGCAGAGAGAACCACGTGGCCAGAGAGAAGGGAGAATACAGATTCTGTAGAGGGGAAGCAGATCTCTTGTAGAGTTTATCAGGGCCAGGGGTAAGGAGCCAGGAGGGACAGATGGAGGACGAGGGAGAAGAGGGCGGAGATGAGACAAAAACACAAGGCTTAGTTATTACCAGGGCCTTCGGGGGTCAGAAAAAGTAGGGACAAAGAGGAACTGAGACTTGGGACAGAACTGAAGCTGCACAGAGTTTTGTCATAAAGGAATAAAGTAAAGGGACAATCTCAGAGCAGCATCTTCCCCAGGACTCTGGGAGGGATTTCTCCGTTCACTCTACTGACCACCAAAGACTCACTGTTAAGTGTTAGATAACGAATAATGAAAGACGACGAGGAGACACTTACGGAAAGGTTTTCCAACAACATTTATCTCGATTCTACAGAACCAAGAAACACAAAACCATTATTTGAAACAAAACAATGTGTCCCTACTTCTAGAGGCACCATGTTTTCTGAAGTCACTCTATGTATTCTGTGCCCTTTCCCTGACCACAGCATCTCACTGTGCTGGTCACAGCTGGCAAAGAGTCATCCATCCAAACTTTTCCTTCTTGGTGATCTTAGTACTTCACAAAATTCTCCTACAGCATAAGTTATATGCTAAAATGTTCTGTGGTATTAACACCAGATAGTGTTAGAACAATATGGTCAGATGGTGGACTGCACATAAACCAGAGTTCCCACAAGAGTGTGGGACTCAAAAGTTGCTGTTTCATTTTGATGTCTTGAGTATGCTAATGCAATGGGTTTGCCTTCTGTACTGTCAGTCACATAAAAGTACAATATATTACACACATCGTGCTGCACAGTATATGATACTTGATTAAGTGACTATGCAACTGTTTTCATTATGCTATATTTTGTATCCTTATTTTAATGTGTGCTCCTGCTTACAAAAGGTTTATGGTAAACAACACACTCATGTACCCACAGTAGCATTCTACATTTTTTATTTACTACTTTTCTTGATTGCATTACTTTCTCTTATATTGGTTAATCATGCCCCCAAAACAATGGGATATTACACAGACACACAAACATACATTCAAACTACATATACAGCAGGCTATACCATCCGGCCTGCTATACATTCATACTCCACATTCATACAGCTATGAGAGTGTCTAATGGTACATACACTTCTCAGAGTACTGTTATAGATAAGGGATAGTGATGTATAGCTCTATATAGGCTTTGGAGTCAGACAAATCTGAGACCAAGCCCAACACTCTCTAACTATAGGACTTTGGACAAAATTGCAAACCTCTCTAAGGATATGCATAAAATAGAGTTAATTATGCCTCATAGAGTAGGTGTGAAGATCTGGAAATGCAGTCTACCTCATAATGTATCTGGCACACAGGAAATTATTCCCTAAACTGGGCAGCTGCTATAGATCTGTAGCTTTTACCAGGTGAAGAACACTAGATGATATGATCTCTTCCACTGCATAAGTAGGAGTAGATCCTCAACACACTGAAGAAGATCCACAAATGTGCAGTGATAACTCATCTTCCTATCTAGTAGGAAAACAAATCACCTAGCAGACTGAATTAAGGACCTTTAAGATGCAAATACATGTGTAGGAAGACTTCTCAGTACGAACTCATTCATGAAGCCTGTGGAGCTCTACATCCTCCACACTGTGAATGAGCACAGTGTGAGCAATCCTCTTAGTCTCTGGATGGATTCTTTCTCACACTGGAGCACTGGTATGCAAGGCTGAGACAACACCGAATGAGGTGAGGTACTGAATGTAAGAATAAAGTACTTGATACAGGGTAAGTTAAAACAACCCCTTCTTTATAAAAACGTCTACAATCCTTCTGGGTGCAGATTAACTCTCTCCTTTCCATGCTGTTTAACTTCCCACCCTATATTATGGCTCAAGGATTGTGAACAAGTGTGTTTATTGTTTGCTACATATTGTTACATATTATATACACTGTATTTCCTAAGTGCTATAATCTTTTGAGGAGAAAGTATTGCTATTCCCATCTTACAGCTGAACAAACTGAGGCTAAAGGAGAGTAGTCAATAGGTCATTGAAGAGAAAGCTGGCAGTTTGTTAGTAAAAGGGAAGGAACACCTTGTTAATATTCTTGGAATACATGAACAAATAGACTTGATTTAGGAACTAAGTAAAAATAAAGTCACTTGTTTTTAAGATAAAAGATTAATTTTAAAGCATTGTGTCACTATGTCAAGATTTTCAAATAGACCTCCAAATACATTGCCAACCACAAAATTTCAAATAACATTCGAAAAAGTAATATAAGTACTTAAGTAATCCAAGATTATTGCCCACATTTTGAGGCCTTATAAACTAAGTTTTATATAGTTTAAGTAAATCTACAGGTTGGGCTACATGGCAAACCCCAACCAAGAACTGATGCCTCATAAGCTACTTTTATGCCTCAATCAGGAAAGTCAGCTGCAATTTCATACCCGAGGCTGCAGTGTTTATACACGCAGAATTTGCTTCTGATTTACAGATAAATGTTTAAAATCTCGTCTCCCCTAGAACAGTGTTCCTATAGGTGTTGACTGTAGGAAGGGAAGGGAAGTGGGTATCCAGTCTGCAGGGAGAGTCGCACGTCAGGCCCCAGCACATGTCGCTAAGCCTGGCAGGCACAGAGTGGCAGCCATCCACGCAGGACACTCGGGTTACTGAACACAAGTTGCACAGGAGCTCATTCTGCTCACTACTGACCAGAATGGACTTTGAATCAGTGACCCGGAGATAAAAGACTGGCTCTCCTTGGAAGAAAAGGAGGTAAATTTCTCAGTACTAGAAAACTATTCCTTAAAATGAGAACTCTAGTTAAAAGCCTGGATTTCCTCCATTTTTCCAAACTTCCAAATTATTTTAGCGCCACGATAAGGTGGCTATTGAGACATGTTTGGAAATCCACCCGTTTGTCCAGCTCGTTGTAGATTTACCTATCCAGCTGAGGAAGTTCTGGCCCACTGTGAAGAACCACTTTACGATGCATTGTATGTATTAGGTCTTAAACTTGTGCATCACCAAATTTACCATTCCTCTGAGGGAAACAAAAAGTCCACAGTGTAATTAGTCTCAAGATAGCTTTTGCTTTGTACTGTTGAACGTGACTAAGTTTTCAAAAAAAGCAGTCTGTGTGCAGCGGGGGAGTGGACTGTGTATCTCTGCGGCACTGTTACCTCAGCTCTCTACCTAACTTATTTAAAATGGACAATAAAAGTTTTCTTTAATTAGCTACTGGTGTGCATTAACATGATCATGATTAAACCATAAAAACCAACTGTACATAACTCTGGTCCCCTGTTCCATATGTTTTGAATTATTCTGTTTGAAAATGTACTTTGCGTCCCTTTTAAAAGTTCGACCTTCTGCTTTCAGAGAATTAAATGCATATTACTGTAGTGAAGAAGATAATGTTTCAGACCTCCAGGCATATATTAAACACACTGGCAGCACTTGAGACAAAATGCTTTACTTATTAGATACTTCCTATTCTAAACAGTGTCATCAAAGGCTAAAAACAAAATCCATATAAAAGCTGCACAATGCTTCCACACAGAACCTGTGCCAAAATCCCCGTACTTTCCAACTAATGAGGAAAGGATGTGTACTCTTAACATATGAATGTAAGATTTTCCAAGCATTCACTTTAGGAAACTAGACTATTGATTCCATATGGGTTATGTTAAATGAAACTGTATTGGTAAAATAACCTTTAAGATATCTGGCATGATAACAATAATTAAACAATATTCCAAAGACTAAAACAAAAGGGAATTTGGTTCCACAATGGCTAATTAAAATAAAATGAAAAAACACAGCATGCTATCCATCAAGATAAATTGTTATTGTTTAAGAACTTTTAAAAATACTGTTAAAATATACTTTTAGATAAAATCTGAAAGAGATGGAAAAATATTTGTGGCTTAAAAATGGATAGTTTGGTGAGGAAAATAGTATAGGGCTCTGAAATTTTATGTGGAGATAACAGCTTTAAAGCCTGGAGCACAACCAGATGGTACTGAACTCCCAGGAATTCTACAGTTTCACTATCAGTGGGTTTCAACATAAGAAGGTTTTCAATAGCTAGGAAAACATGTCATGCTGATAGTTTACTTCGTTGATGACTGAAGCGCATTTCCCCATCCTTTCACAGCTATCCATTATACAGACAAGGAGCACCGTGGAGACGGTGCTGAAAGCTGGAGTGGAGAAGAGAACTGGAGCTAGCTCCTCTTCTCAAGGGAGCGAGATAGGTAGGTTTCCCGGTCCAGCCTGGGCTGTTGAGACTCACGGTGCTCAGGAGACGTGACTCAAAGCACACTTGGTAAGGGGACAACATCAAAGAAGGAAGTAGAGCGATTGCTCCTTATTTTTATTAGATGCTTGTCAGTGGTATTTTAGAATAGAAAAGATAAGATGGGTTGAAGCTTCTTCTTAGGTAGTGTCAGCATTTAACAATCCCACTGGAAAGCAGCTCTAGCCAGGTGTGGTGGTACATTAGTGCATCCCTGACATCTAGAAGACGGGGATAGGAACAGTATGAGTGTGAGGCCAGAATGGAAGATGAGACTCTGTTTCACACAAAATCCAAACCAAATCAACACACACACACACACACACACACACACACACACACACACGCACGCACGCACGCACCAGCTTGATGAACGAACACAAATGCTATAAAAACATGTTCAAATATTTTACATGAAGAAATGTGTGAAAAGCAAACTCTTGAGTATTGTCAAGGACTATAATAAATTCTGCTTTGATGGAAGACAATGAAGGGAAATTCAGCTTTCATTCCAATGTATCACTTCGCATTACTGCTTTCCATTTTTGTGTCTAATGGGCACTATATGGCAAGCAGAAGCACGTCCAGAACTTAGCCAGGTGAGGTGCACACACCTGTGCTTCTGCCTTATGGTAACCAGGCACGTGGTACCACAGTGACATATCCCTCAGCAGGCAACAGTCAGACTCTGACCTTGATCAAAGTAGCTTTTTCCAATTATGAGTTCATTTTCCACATCTTATAAATTATAAAAAAGTCAAGTGTAAAACCACAGAATCAAAGTTTCAACCACATCTGTGTATCACTGTGACATGTACCCTAATTTTACTGCCCTGACTAAAACTTAGCAGTGCTTCAAACAAGTAAACATCATGTCTGCCTTACAAAATCGAATATAGTTAAAAGGGAGGAGTGGTTACAGCATACTGAAATTACAAATCAGAGTATTTATAAACTTGAAAAAACTCACGTGCTTCATTATCTAAATATTTATGGAATGGTATGGCATGCTGGGGCTGGAAGGGGTTGTTACTGGACTTTAATACAAAGATTGCCCACAATGGAAAGTTTATGTAAATAGCAAATTGTATTAATTTTATCAAGAAACAAGAGAATAATTTTATACTTCCAAATTTTCAGTATCATAGATCAGAAAATATTACAGTGAATTACTATTTCAACTCAGTGATATGCTAGGTAACATTTATCTTAGTGTATAAAATATTTTTGTGATACTGGGGATTGAACCCAGGACCTCACACACACACGGCAAAGTGCTCTACCACTGAGAATAGAATAAATGGACTTTCATGTGAAAAACTTCCTTCAGTGAGCCCAGTCAATGGTATTTTTTTATTTAAAAGGAACTTAAGCTCGGGGTAGTACTACATGCCTGCTATCCCAGCCTTTGAAAGGTAAAGGCAAGAGGATTCAGAGTTCAAAGCCATCTTTGATCTTTTAGCAAGTTCTAGGACAGCCTATGGGCTATATGAGATTCTGTTTTGAACTACAACAAAACTGAAACTTAATAAAGAATCAAGACATAAATCTGAGTATTACAGAGTATAATAAAACAAAGGTTTTTAACGCTTCATTTTCTCCAAGTGAAATGTCACACGACATCCCACACAATGTATCTGTCCCAGACAATGACAAGAAAGTTTTCTCAATAATGAGGCAATTATGCCAAAATGCAGCACAAATGATACTCACTACCACCCCACAGACAGAACAGTGAAGAGCCCAACAGTCTCAGTTCCCCTTCACCAAATGGCATCCCAGTTCTTTGAAGTAGTATTCCTGGCCACCCATGCCTGCTTAGTATCAATTTAAATCATCACATTTTACAACACTGTTGTACTAACTGCACTGGGGAGGCAGCTCAGTCAAGTTGAGTTTTACTGCAATGTGTATTCTAATCTACATTGTAAATTAGGAAAGGGGCCAGGCCTAGTGTTAACTGACTATAATACTTATTGGTGTTGTTTCAAAATGATAGGCCAGAAAAAAAAAAAAAGAAAGAAAAAAGGATGTATAACCCATGCACAGGGGCACATGTCACTCAACATCTACCTGTTATGCCTGTTCCCTTCACACACAAGCTTTCACAGCATAAACTTATTTTCAGAGATTCCTAAGCTCATGAAAACAAATCAGTACGAAGAAAAACTTTGCATTACAGGGTTTGAACTCAAGGCCAGCCCTTATCGTCTCTCTATACCTCTCACATGTACAATGAATCAGAATAGGTTGGTCATTGCATACAGATATAATTCTTTATAATATACCCTGAGTTTTAAGTCTTATTTGTTTTCATTTTTTTGATGAACTTGGGTTTTAAGAAAACAAAACACCACATTCTGGGCACCTTAACACAAATGGGTTTGTATCAGGAACAACCTGGCTCAGAAAAGATCACGATGCTAATTCTTTAAAAGTGGCTACTGTTCGGACAAGGTATCTATTCTTTCTGCTGATAAAATCTAAAGCTCCTTCCACTGATGTCAATGTGGAAACCATTTTGTCCCATGGCTGCTTAAAGATCTGCACTAGGATTAAGTCAGCTGCAAGTGCTCATTATGTCAGGCTTTACAATGGTGTCTGAGTTGGAGTCTGTTTCTCATAGAATGTTACTCAGAGACTGACTGAGATTGGCTCCTTATAGCTGGTCTGATTTTACTAGAAACAACTGTATCACATCAGCTACTCTCATAAATTTGCTTTAAGATGGAATCAGCCATAACCCTGAAGCAGATGAAAGTTTACTGAGCCTATGCACTCTCTGTAAGAGTCAAACAAAAGTATGTGTTTAGCTTCTGCAGCAATGTAGGAGACTGGCCATTAAGAATTCCAACTAAGCTGAACTTGAAGAAATACCTACTAAGAAACTGTATATAAATTCTTATTTGATTATCATGTGAATCACTTAAGTCTTTAAAGAAATTACACAACTCACAGAAATGAAGCAAAAAATCAGCATGCTTTAAACCAAATCTCTCCCAATATGCAGAATAAGTTGAGCATATGCACAGTTAATTTTATCTAGCAGTAGGCAAGCACCGCCTGGCAGAAGACTTTTGTCTATTTCCCAAATAAACTTGGTTCAGTTAACCCCAGATCTTTAAAGTAGCTCAACCCTCAGTGTTCTGTTCTCTTCCTGACACACTGAAACGCACCTTGTAGTTGCAAACCAAAGGATCACTTGCACACCTCACTGGCTACCCTAACTTCCTAACAGCCCATCCAATGTGAACTGAACTAAGACCACATGTTTTCCTCTGTCTTATATTATTGATACTTTGAAAAGAATAATGTAAAAGTCCTGAAATGAAAGGTAGCCAAGATGAGAGAACATTTATGTTCTACTGCATTAGAAAGTGCTCCTGACTTCTTTGCCTTTCCATGAAAATTACAACTATACTCCTCCATACAAATGTGACTGTATTTGAATCAGGTAAAAAGTTTTAAAAACAGCTCTACTCAGCTTGATCCAGATCACCAGGAAGTTTTCATAGTGTGGTGTACTGTAAGTAGTAAAATTTTGACAGTTAAAATTTTAAGAAGGTAATTTTCTGCATAGTTATTTATAAAGGAAATTTGACATGTACCTTAAGTTTGGACATTTGTCATGTGGGACTTCTTGAACAACAGTGAAAAGTTTCATTCCCCTACCATTAAGAGATGAAAAAAAAAAAAGTGCTACACTGGCTAACCATATCTCCCAAGTAGCAGGGGTCACAGTTACCTGCCAGAAAGCCAGGCTCAACTGAATTTCGCTTTGTCACTGAAAGTTTCCATTTGCATGTTGCATGATCAATGCCAGAAACAAAATACTTTGGTACGTCATTTCCAAATGCTCTTTTCTTGTAACATCACCTTCCCATCTTACCTTTCTATTATTTACTCCTTCCCAAAGGCTAAAACATAAAATATACCACAAGGGCCCTCATCAAATTATAAATACTAGCCCCAGGAGAATAAAAGGACCATGAAAATAAAGTTTGTGGTCCCCTCCCAAGTTATCAGCAGCACCTGAAACAATATTTGTTACAGAGTTCATAAATATCTAATGAATGACTCATAAAGGGATCAAACGGAGCAAATCATTTACAAAGAACTCATTTGGTCACTCAGAGGGTAGTTCAAGTGGAAGTTAGCACTTGCCTTCTTGCTAAAGATGCTTTCTGGACACATCTGAATCAAGACTGGAAGAAGGTAGGATTCAAACCTAAGCTGAAGGAACCTCATAAAAAAAATTTCAGAGCAGGCAAAGTATCTAGAAAAGCACAAGGCCCTGCCTGTAGCTCAAAGGGTAGATGACTGAGAATAATGGAAGACAAAGTTGGAAAGCAAGACTCTCGACAACAGGTTTAAAAATGTCAACTCTTTATTTGAGGCCACTCGGGCTCACAGCAGGGCCCCTTGGGCATGCGATTCAGCATGGCCAAAGGCACTTAGTAAAGCAGAGATTCTAGGGCCTTGTGTCAGACATCTGCATCAGTGATGAGTACCCAGCAACTTTCATGCACACTACTGCTTGGAAAACACTGTTCCACGTGAGGAAGAACTAGAAAAACTCCCTAAGCAAACCAATCACAGGACAGTGCTCCAGAAAGTGGTGGTTGTGTGCAGGGCAGCAGACAATGACAGAATATGGATAATCTACCTACTCTCTGAGACTTCCTCTTTTAAAATCAATCAATCAATCAATCAATCAATCAATCTCTCCCTCTTGTTCTGTTTTCCTCTCCTTCTCCCTCTTCTGTCTCTTAACACAAATGAAGAGTTCAGAAGATAGCTTGTAACATTTGTTCTTTCCTTTCACCATGTGAGTTCCAGAGCTTGAAGAGCATGGGGCAGCAGCACCTTTCCCACTAAGCCATCTCCGCAGCTCCAGGGTGCTGTGGGATGTCTTTCTCTATAACGTGAATATGTGTTGCTTTGATTGGTTGATAAATAAAGCTGTTTGGCTTATGGCAAGGCAGCTCAGAGGCAGGCAAGAAATCCAGGGAGAGACAGGAAGAAAGGCAGAGGTGGAAGAGATGCCATCCCGCAAGCCAGGCGGGACACAGGAAAATGTCTGACTACACTAGGTTGCCCAACGTGTTGGCTTGACTTTCCACCTAAAACTTGAGAGAACTTAAAAAAAAAAAAGATTCTAAAATGGAGTTAAAAACAGCTTCCTAGTGTGTCTATTAGGCCAGCCGCAGCCTGTGGGCTTGAGCTACCTTATGGTGGGTTTGTGGTGTGTGGGCTTGAACTGCAGCACAACGGATTCCTGCCACAGTACACAGAGGCATCTCCAGGCTGTGCAGTATGCTGCATGGATTTAGCTTTTGCTAGTACAGACAAAAAACAAACAAACAAAAAGGTTTCTGGGCTACATGCTGCTGGATGGAGGCATGGACGCACTGCCTCCCAGAGTCAGCGGACAGCATGGCTCCTAGAGCTGGTGGTGAATTACCTCCACCATGTTGAAAAGCTAAAATGGGCGGAGTCAGCAGCCAAGGCTGCCTTTAGTCCTAAACACACAGTTTAGCAGTTTAAAATCTCTCCTGGGGCTGGAAAGATGGCTCAGAGATTAAGAGCACTGGCTCCTCTTCCAGAGGTTCTGAGTTCAATTCCCAGCTACCACATGGTGACTCACAACCATCTGTAATGAGATCTGGTGCCCTCTTCTGGCCTGCAGGCATACATGTAGGTAGAACACTGTATATATAATAAATAAATAAATCTTTAAAATCTCTCCTGGTCAGAGAAAGATTATAGATTCACAATAAGTCAGATTCAAATGGAATAAACCTCTAAACAGTTTACAGTGTGTATAAAAATGTATGTAGGCTTAGAAGAGAGAGGAAAAGGAGTATACACAGTATACTGTCAAAGAGACAGTAAAAATAATATAAAAAATAAGCCACATAAAGATGGAAAACACACAGAGAGTCCAGATTATATTGTCTTTGGGATTTTTAACCGCAGAAAGACATTGATTGTAAAGGCTGCTGAGTTAAACCAATATATAAATTTTAAAGGTATCTTGACTTCAAAATTTATGTCTAAGGATATGTTGCTTTGGAAAAGAGGTTCTGCTTTTGTTTCCACAGAAGATGAGAACCTATGGATTGCTTCTAGGCTAATATGGTGTAATTAGCCAAGACCCTCTGAGAGGTCTCCAGAAGATCTAACACCTAGAACAGCTTCAAGGCAACTGGCTAAGAATACAGCATCACAGACTACTCCAGTCAGGATTTAACCATAATCCTTAAATTTTCTCAGGATCCCCATAAGATTACCAGCACCCCCATCAGCAGGAAGTAGTAGGAGAAGCTATACCCAAATTCCCAAAATATTGTTTATAAATGTTTATTTTTATTTAAAGAGGTTGGTTATAAATACAATCTCTTTCTAAAGAAGAAAGGGGGATATTATAGATATGATAGGATAAATAGTATCAAATTGTTTAAAAATGTTTTACATTGCTATAAATTTTAGTTTACTGATACAAATTTAAAGTTAATTTTGTTATACTGTATGTATACTTCTACTCTTGTTTAAGGTATTATATCTATGTAACTCATTTAAATTGTAATGGATAATAAAGAAATACAGATTAATAATTAGTCTTCTATGATAGTCAAACTTATAGTCATGTTAGTTAAGTTTTCTAGGTATACATAGATCTATTTCATTTAGGTAGGTAATCTTCAAACACTTCAAAGACCTATAGAATACGGCATTTAAAAATGTTTTAAAAGCTTAGACTTTCTGGACAATGAGACACATCTGCTCCTGGCAGCACTGATTTACTTCAAAGAGAAACATGAGCTTCGAAGGCACTCTATATGGCGTTAATCTTCTTCTTTACAAAAACAGCCATTTGAGCAAGAAACTGCTCTTGCCTAGACTGCAGATAATATGTTGTATAAACATTTGACATGCAGGACCCATAGGAAAACGACCACTGAATTTGCCAAAATGGGGTGAAATGTTTCTTCAGATTCCTGCTTTGCAGAGGATACTGTCAGACATTCTATAGGACACAGGGTAAAATGACAGAGAGACTCTAGGCCTATAGGCTAAAGATGGATGCCCCAAGGTTTCAGAGAAACTTTGGATGATAGTCCAGGCAGGCAGCTGTTTCTGTCATTCTAGATTTTTGAAGTTGCTTACAATGCTCTTTCTGTTTACTTAGGTAATATTATATCCTTCAGGGGTCTTTGATGTAGTTGAAGACTAAATAGTTATAATTACAATTTTCCTTGGTTATGATAAAAGATAAATTAGATATGAAGTTTTAACTCCCAAATATAGGATAGATGACAGAATATTTTAATTTTGCAAAATACAAATAGACTAGATATTGTAACTGTAATTCCTGCGTGATAACTGTTATATGCAATTTTACTATGTTAAATTTTTGATTAGAAAAAAAAGGAGAAGTGCTGTGGGATGTCTTTCTGTATGCTGTGAATATGTGTTGCTCTGATTGGTTGATAAATAAAGCTGTTTGTCCTATGGCAATGCAGCTGAGAGGCAGGCGAGAAATCCAGGAGAGAGACAGGAAGAAGAAAGGCAGAGGTGGAAGAGACGCCATCCTGCTGTCTAGGGAACAGCAAGAAATGGTACAGAGGTAAAGCCACAGAACATGTGGCGATATATAGATTAATGGAAATGGGCTGAGTTTAGTTATAAGAGCTAGAGAGCAAGAAGATTGAGCCATAGGCCATGGCCATGAGTTTGTAATTAATGTAAGTGTCTTTGTGATCATTTTATAAATGCTGCAGGACTGGGGGTGAGAGATTTGTTCCAACAGCGGGCCAGGTGGGACACAAGAAAACTTATGACTACACAAGGGATTCCTTATTGACCCAGTATTCTCAACTCTTCTACTTCAAATTTCAAATTCCCCATTCTAGGACTTCATGCTCATCCACCTGCTTCTATGTTATCGTTTATCTTGTTCACCCAGCCTGGATTATTTTCCCTCTGAAAAGTTCTTGTCCTCTGTGAAGCCTACCCTCATTTGGCCCACAGAACTAACTGTCTCTCCTACAAACGGGTAGGACATGTGATCTCTATTACTTTGCTGGCAAGCAGCATACAGTGCCTTCTATTGCAATTTTCTTCTAATGCTGATACTTTCTCTCTCAATTAGATTACTGGCTTCGGGGGTTTGGGAATATGCTGTGTATATTTATGTAAGCCCTGTGCATAAACACGTACAGGATAGGTATCTGCAGATGGGCTAATAATTGTGATTAAGATGGTAACAATGATGACCTAATTGGTTCCTGTGTAGTCTCTGAAGCAACAGTATCAATTCACAGGTAATATTTACTAGACACTTAGCAAGAACTTGGCTCTTTTTTATCTTATCATATATATTAACCCTATAAAGTATATACTATTATTTTATACATTCTATGCTGTGGGATGTTCTGTATGTCAAATGTGTTGCTAATTAGTCAATAAATAAAACACTGATTGGCCATTGGCTAGGCAGGAAGTGTAGGCGGGACAAGGAGGAGAATAAAGCTGGGAAGTGGAAGGCTGAGAGAGAGAGACACTGCCAGCCGCCATGATGACAAACAGCATGTGAAGATCCCGGTAAGCCACGAGCCATGTGGCAAGGTATAGATGAATGGAAATGAATTAATTTAAGCTGTAAGAAAAGTTAGCAAGAAGCCTGCCACAGCCATACAGTTTGTAAGCAATATAAGTCTCTGTGTTTACTTGGTCGGGTCTGAGAGGCTGTGGGACTGGCAGGTGAGAGAGATTTGTCCTGACTATGGGCCAGGCAGGAAAACTCCAGCTACAAATGGCGTCCAACGTGGTGGCAAGAGTTTCCACCTAAAACCTGCGAAAAAAAGAATCTAAAACGGAGCTAAAAACAGTTCCTAATTGTCTCTCTCAAATGAGCAGCAGCTGCCGGTTTGAGCTACTGGCGGGTTCCTAGCATGTGCGCTCGACCTGCAGTTTGGCGGGAATGAGGCCTCTGCAAGTGGCACATTAAGCTGCATGGTGGATTTAGACTTTGCTAGTACAAACCAAAAAAAGAGGTTTCTGGGCTACACACTGCTTGGATAAAAGCATAGACCCATGATAGTTCCCAGAGCTGGTGGTAAATGTAGCCATGTTGGGAAGCTGAGGTGGGTGGAGCCAGCAGCCACAGCTGCTGCAGTTTAAAGCAATAGATTCACAATAAGACAGATTAAGATGTAATAGTTTACAATGTGTGTAAAATATACGTAGGCTTGAAAGAGACAAAAAAGGTGATATATACAGTTATAGAAACAAATACATAGTTTTAAAAAATAAAGTCTTTAAAGAGACAGTAAAATTAATATAAAAAATAAGCCACATAAAGATGAATATTACACAGAGAATCTGGATTGTGTTGTCTTTGGGATTTTTAACTGCAGAAAAATACTTGACTGTAAAGGAAGCTGAGTTAAACCAATATGCATATTTTAAAGGTACTTTGATTTCAAAATTTGGATATAAGGATATGTTACTTTGGAAAGGAGACTCTGCTTTTGTTCCCACAGAAAGCCAGAGGCTATGGATTTGTTCCAGATTAAGATACATCAGGTTTGACCAGCCAAGACCCCCTGAAAGGTCTCTGATGACACCATGGCCCAGATGATTCAACATCCAGAATGATTTCAAGGCAACTGGCTCAGACGATACAGCCTCACGGACTACTCCATGATCCTAAAATTTTCTTTGTGTTCCCATAAGATACAGTGCCCCCCTCCAGCAGGAAGTAGTAAGAGAAGCTACGCCCAAATTCCCAAATTATATGTAATTTTACTTTGTTAAGGTTAAAATCTTTCTTTTGAAAAAAAAAAAAAAGGGGAAGTGCTGTGGGATGTTCTGTATGTCAAATGTGTTGCTAATTAGTCAATAAATAAAACACTGATTGGCCATTGGCTAGGCAGGAAGTGTAGGCGGGACAAGGAGGAGAATAAAGCTGGGAAGTGGAAGGCTGAGAGAGAGAGACACTGCCAGCCGCCACGATGACAAACAGCATGTGAAGATCCCGGTAAGCCACGAGCCATGTGGCAAGGTATAGATGAATGGAAATGAATTAATTTAAGCTGTAAGAAAAGTTAGCAAGAAGCCTGCCACAGCCATACAGTTTGTAAGCAATATAAGTCTCTGTGTTTACTTGGTCGGGTCTGAGAGGCTGTGGGACTGGCAGGTGAGAGAGATTTGTCCTGACTATGGGCCAGGCAGGAAAACTCTAGCTACAATTCTAAGATAAAAAAAAAAAAAAGAGGCCCCAAAATATAAAGTAATTTGATCAAAATCATAGTCTTAATAGGTAATGATGTCAGGATTTGAATATCTACATCCAGTCTATAATTCATTTGAAACCACAATCTATAGTGTCTGTTTCCTAGAATCTTACTTTTTACCCCAATTCAAAAAACTTTTATACTTTTTTTTGTTGTTAATGTATGTGTCTCTACTAAATGGCAAAATCAATAATTGTAGGTACATAAAAACATCTTATTTGCTACCACACACACAATGCAGGATGTAGACACAACAAATGAAAGAAAAGAACAGGAGAGATGAGTAGATGAGCAAAGCAAGGAGGTAAGCAGGAGAACTGGAGGGAGCCAGGGAGTTTTTAATTACTTAGGTTCCAGGGAGGTGGCTCTCAAAAGAAAACCTTTCTAGCTATATGGATCTATATTGACATGTAGAAACAAAAAGACATTTACAAGGTACTGGGACTCAGGTGCATGATGTTTGAAAATGACTATGTTCAAGAACAGAAATCCAGCTTGGGAGTTTAGAGTACTGAACCAGGGAGCTAAATGAATGAATGAATGAATGAATGAATGAATGGCTGAGTTCCATTGTTTCTATTAATTCCTACCTACTATGTGAGGAAAACAGGATTTGTTTACAGCTTTTGTTGTGTAGGTAGAAATAAAATGAAATGATGTAGGTCAAGTTCAAATGCACAGCTCAGTGCATAAGAATCAAGTTTGTTAGAGCAGGAAGATGATATGGAACTTACTGATTTGAGAAAATTTTAAACCATCCCCACCCCGCCCCATCTCTTTTTTTTCTTCTAAGAACAACTTGCCGGGCTTGGTGGTAGACACCTTTAATCCCAGCAGTGGGGAGGCAGAGGCAGGCAGATTTCCGAGTTCCAGCCCAGCCAGGTTTGTTACACAGAGAAATCCTGTCTTGGGAAAAAAAAAAAAAAACCCAGAAAGAAACTGTTTCAAAGAACAACTTATGGGGTGATGATGTTGAGATATTGATAGCAAAAGGATGATTGATGGACAACATGTAAAAGATAAAAGTAAGACTGCTACAAAGCAGTTGTGTCATGCTTGTGCATACAGGTGCATTAAGAACAACAAAGTCAATGCCACAGGTCAGCCACCCTCAGTGTATTTATTAGTATCAATGTTGTTGTTACTGTTATTGAGGCAGGTGTTGCAGATTATTTGTTTACACTGTGAAGAACTCTGCCAAAGTACCTTCTGCTTGGTTTAATAACCAGCAAATGACCAATAGCTAGGAAGGAAGAGGTTAGGCGGGATTTCTGAAGACAGCGAGGACTCTGGGAAGAAGAAAGGTGGAGTTGTTAGCCAGACACAGAGAGGAGAAGGGAAGTGTAAGATGGAAGAGAGGTAATGCCACGTGGCAGAACATAGATTAAAAAATACAGTATAAGAGCTAGTTGAAACAAGACTAAAGGACAAACTTCCATAATTAATAACTCTCCATAGCATTATTTGTGAGCTGATGGTGTAATAAAAATCTGTCTGCATTTGGTGTCTAATGTGAGGCACATATGCAGAGCCCACTGCTACGTATGGGTATAGACAGTCACAGAAAAAATAGTGTAAAAATAATAAAGTCTTTAAAGAAAGACTAAGTAATATAAAAACAATAAGGCACACAAGAATGGGAAATACATGGGGTGTTCGGATCCTATCTGGTACTTTGAATTTTTAAATGCTCATGTAAAAAAAAAAAATAGCTACTGAGAAACAATGAATTATGGAATCGGCTAAATCAAACCAACCAATATATTTTAAGAATGTTTTCACTTCAAAATGGAAGCCAAAAAATATGTTGTGGTGGGGGAGAGGTTATGCCTTTGTTTTCACAGGAAACAAAAAGTTATTGTTCTCTTAAAAATTAATGAAGGTCAAATTTGATTGGGAAAGACCTCCTGAAAATCTTGATTACAGACATAAAAAAGAAACCAAGAAAGACTACAGGACAGGTGGTGTATATGCTGATCCCTCTACATGGGAACAGCTCTGAGACTGGATGAGAAATGATAAATCTTGTTGGCTACAGAGTCCTCATGACTTATTATTACATGCCATCCTTTCATATGGCATAGATAAGGTTTGGTTATACAGTCCAAATAAACTTATAAAGTTAACAGATGCCTTTTACCTGATCAAACATAGAACAATCACCTTTAACTGACTTGTGCACACTGCACATTCCATACTTGTGTTAATGGAGATATGTATGTTACCTTTAAAAGTTTATGTGTTTTCAGAAAAAAAGGGACAGACACTAATAAAGACAAGTAGCCCAGGTGATCCAGCCTCTCAGAATGCCTCTGTTGCAGTTTCCTCAAAATTCTGCATCCAGAACAACTTCAAAGCTGCTACCTGAGATGGTTCAGCCTCACAGACTTCTCCGGCCAGGACTTCAGATAAGCTCTACACTTTCCCATCACACAGAGACTGGACAACAATTGACACAGCTAGTTTTCCCAGGACTTGAGCATTATCCCAATTCTCTCAGGTGCTCCTGAAGGTGCTGTCAGGGGTTATAAATGTTTGTCATCATTTGGGAGGTTGGTTACAAGTTGTTACTGGTCATGGTAAGGGAGAAAACTAAGCAAGGGACATTGGTTACAAGGATCTCTTTCTGAAAAGAAAAAGGGGGAAGATATAGGAACAATAGGAAAAAAGGGTAGATTATTGAATCTACTTTTAACTAAAAAGCAACTTATATTTAACTTATGCAAAAATATTTTACATTGGTATGGATTTTTGTATATTGATATAAATTTTTCTTTCTTTTGGTTTTTCAAGACAGGGTTTCTCTCTGTAGCTTTTGAAGCCTGTCCTGGATCTCACTCTGTAGACCAGGCTGGCTTCATACTCACAGAGATCCACCTGCCTCTGCCTCCCAAGTGCTGGGATTAAAGGTGTGTGCCAACACTGCCTGGAGCATATTGATATAAATTTAAGGTTATCTTTTTTTTGGGAACAGAGTCTATATATGTTTCTACTCTTGTTTAAGATATTTTTGTAAATTGACACCAATTAAGGTTATTTTTGTTAAACTGTATATATGTTTGTATTCTTGTTTAAAGTATTGTACCTATGCAGCTCATTTAAAAATGTAAAGTAAAGTTCTAGTCCTAGAAAGCTATTTAGGATATTTAAGAAATACAGGTTAGTAGTTAGTCATCTATAAAAATCAAACTTGTAGTAATGTTAGATATATTTTCAAGGTTAAACAGACATATTTTAGATAGAGAGGTGGTCATCAAACATTTCATAGACCTACAGAATATAGCATTTAAAATGTCTTAATAACATAAGGCTTTTCATGACCTTCATATGGAGTTTGCTTTTCTTGTTGCAAAGTTAGCCACTGGGCAAGAAACAGTATGCTGTCCAAACTGGACAAGCAGGACACAAAAGAGAGTGACTGCCAAACTTTGCCAAGACAAGGTAGGAAAGTCCTTCAAAATTCCTGCTAACATAAAAGTCTGTCAGATATTCTAAGCCTGTAGGTTGAAGACAGATGATCTAATGTTGCAGAACAACCTTGGGTGACTGTCCAGGCAGCCAGATGTTTCTGTCATTTCTATACTTTTAGAAGGTGTTTGCTCTACACTTACTTTTTACTCAAGTAATATTTTATCCTTTTTGGGTCTCTGAAGGGGGTTGGAGACTATATAGTTATAGTTTTATAGTTCTTCTTGTTACCAAATTTAGAAAAGAAACTTACATAAAGGATGCAAATTTTATAAGGTTGAGAAACATAAAAGCTTAAGTTGTTTATCTAAGAATATGTTTTAAGGTCTAAAGAGATATTTTTAAAGATAGCAATAAAGTTATGATAAAATGTAAAACTTTGGATTCCTCAAGATAGGATAGATAGTAGAGTATTTTCTGTAAAACTGTCAAATACAAATGGACCGAACATTGTAAATGGAATTCTTACCTGATAAATTGTTCTTATTATATATAGTTTTACTGTGTTAGAGTTAAATCTTTCCTTTTCATTTAAACAAAAAGGGGGAAATGTTGTGGAATATTTGTTTATACTGTAAAGATGTGTCTTTGTTAAGGTGCCTTCTGATTGAAATAATAAAGAGCTAAATGGCCAATATCTAGGCAGGAAGAGGTTAGGTGGGACGTCCAGAGACAGAGAGGACTCTAGGAAGAAGAAAGGTGGAGTTGCCAGCCAGACACAAGAGGAGACAGGAAGTGCACGATGGGAGAGAGGTAATGTCACATGGCAAAACACAGACTTAAAAATGTGGGTTAACTTAAGATATAAGAGCTAGCCGGGCGGTGGTGGCGCACGCCTTTAATCCCAGCACTCGGGAGGCAGAGGCAGGCGGATGTCTGTGAGTTCGAGGCCAGCCTGGGCTACTAAGTGAATCCCAGGAAAGGCGCAAAGCTACACAGAGAAACCCTGTCTTGAAAAACCAAACCAAACCAAACCAAACCAAACCAAACCAAAACAAAAGAAGATATAAGAGCTAGTTGAGACAAGCCTAAGCTAAAGGCAAAGCTACAACAGGGTCCCACTATTTACCTATTATTACTGTTTTATTATTACTATTATTATTGAGATACAGTCTCACTATTTAGCTAGGTGGCCCTAGCTGTCCTAGAGCTCACTCTATGGACCAGGACAGCTTCAAACTCAGATTCACCTGCTCTGACTATTGATTGCATGTTAGGATCAAAGGTGTGTACCTCTATGTCTAGCAAATATGACCATAACTAGTTTTGAATGACAAATCACAGTTAGATGTTTTGAGATATATATATATATATATATATATATATATATAATATATCTATACACACACACACAAACATAGGGTAATAAAATTATACTCATTAACATATCCAGTGCCTGCATTTTTACAATACTTTTATAGTTGGCCATTTGAAATTTATTCTCTTGGCTATATTGAAATATGCATTATTATGAACATAGTCATGCTTCTGTGGAACAGATCTCAAAATCTACCAAACTCCAATCTATTTGAAATGTTTTAACTTTTAATCAACAACTTGCAATTTCTTTCCCCCAAATTCAGCATTTGGTAACCATCATGTTATTCTCTACTTCTACAAGTTCCCCATTTTTAGGTATAAGATATAAGTGAGATCATGCAATATTGGCCTTTCTGTGCCTGATTTCAGATAGTAAATATCTTTTAGATTCATTTATATGTCAGAAAAGGCAAGACTTTCTGTTTAAGGCTGAATATCATCTATCCATCTATATTGTGTGTAAGTGTATACATACATATCTATCCATCACACTTTCTATATCAATTCATTTACTGGTTGATACTTACATTGATTCAATACCTTACCTAGAGTAAATGACATTATGAACACAGGACTGCAGCTATCTTTTCAACATTCTGACTTCAGTTCCTTTGGATATAGACCTACTAGCATGACCATACCGAAGTTCTACTTTTGATCACTGTAGAATTTCCATATCATTTTCTTTCTCTCTCTTTTTTTTAAAAAGATTTATTATATATACAGTGTTCTGTTTGCATGTATTCCTGCAGGCCAGAAAAGGGCATCAGATGTCATTACAGATAGTTGTGAGCCACCATGTGGTGCTCGGAATTGAATTCAAGACCTCTGGAACAACAGCTAGTGCTCTTAACCTCTGAGCCATTTCTCCATTTTCAATAGTGGTTGTACTCATTTACACTCTCACCAATAATGAATGAGTTAGCTTTTCTTCACATATTTGGCAACACTTGCCACTTTTCATATAATTTTAAAATATGTTTTGAGATAATTCATATATAATATTAATCTAGTTCAAGTATATGAATGTTTTTTAGTCGTCAGAGTTATGCTATCCATTCTATCAGTTTTTGAACACTGCATCTACTGGCAGTCACTTCACCGCCATGCTACCTGCCCTAGGTAACTAGAAAAACTTTTGTCTCTACAGATTTGCTTGAGATAACTTATGAAAATAGAATCATAGCTCTCTTCTTCTATACAATATTGCAAGAATCACTCATGCTGTAACATGTGATTCATTGTTTTTTAAGGCCAAGAAGTATTCTACTACATGGATGTGTTACATTTTATTTAACCATTCATTAGCTTGTAGACATGTTGCTTCCTATCATAATGATAATCTAAACATGTACATATGTCTTCAAATGGACATGTTTTCATTTTTCCTGCTTACATATTTAGAAACAGAATGGCTGTTCCATAGCAACTGTTTAGTCCTTCAAGGGGCTTTGTTCCCATTCTCTCATTTCCAGGTGGTCCCAGTGTCTCGTCTGCACTTGCTCCCTGTGTTTATGGCTGTGGCCAAGCTAGTGGGTGTAGCGTGGCGGCTCTTCTGAAGGTGGTAAATTTGCATTTCCCAAGTACTAATTACTATATTGAGCTTTGAGATTTCCTCCAAGTGTTTAATTTGTCAATTTTACATCTTTATTAGAGAAAAGACTGTAGAGATCCTTTGCCCAAATTCTAAACCAGGTCACCTTCTTAATAAGTATCAGGTTTCTTTCCGTGTTCTACATAGATGCCCCTTACCAGCTGTGAGACTTTACCTTCCTCTATTTGGTTATTGGGTTATACTTCCCTAATGTTGAGGAGGCATTTTTTCTTCATTTACTTTGCTTGTGCTTTTGGCATCCTACAGTAAGGAATTATTCTCCACGCAGAGTGGTTGAAGTTGAGTAAGTGTTGAGAGGAAGCATTCTGTGCTCCTGTGCTAATCTGCTCTTCAGCTATGCTTGTGACTGTCCTCACTGTGCTACCTTTCGGAAGATGGGGGTAAGCCGCTCCCTTCTGTCAAAAGGTAGGATCTAGATCTCTTAAAGTTTGTGTGGGCATGCGTGTGCTGACAACTCCAGGGAGTAGGTTCTTTCCTGCCACTCAGGTCTTCAGGCCTCTACCTTCTGAACCACCTCACCTGCCCCAAAGGTATACTCCACTCCAGTCAGTGCTGTCAAGTCTATCAGATGTCAATAACTCACTCCAAGCCCTTCCCATGCCCTGCCTTGCCCCAGGCAGGACGTCTCCAAATGAGTAGAGGCAGCTGTATGAGAGACTCTACTTTTCTTGCCTTTACTATAAATGAATGCTGCTGTGGGATGGTCTGTATGTCAAGTGTGTTGCTGATTGGTCAGTAAATAAATCACTGATTGGCCATTGGCTAGGCAGGAAGTATAGGCGGGACAAGGAAAAGAATTCTGGGAAGTGGAAGGCTGAGAGAGAGAGACACTGCCATCTGCCATCAGGACAAGGAAGATGTAAGGTACCAGTAAGCCATGAGCCATGTGGCAAAGTAAAGATTAATAGAAATGGGCTAAATATAAGAGTAAGAGCTAGACAATAACAGGCCTGAGCTAATGGCCAAGCAGTTTAAATAATGTAAGAGTCTGTGTGTTTATTTTATAAGTGGGCTCTGAGACTGGCGGGACTTGGTGGCGGGAGCTGGAGAGAAATTCTCCAGCAACAAATGGCGTCCAACGTGGTGGCAAGAGTTTCCACCTAAAAACTTAGAAAAAAGATTCTAAAACGGACCTAAAAACAGCTTCCTAATTGTCTCTCTCAAATAAGCGGCAGCTGCCGGTTTGAGCTACTGGCGGGTTCCTAGCGTGCGCTCTCGACCTGCAGTATGGTGGGAATGAGGCCTCTGCAAGTAGCACATTAAACTGTGTGGTGAATTTAGCCTTTGCTAGTACAAAACAAAAAAAGAGGTTTCTGGGCTACACGCTACTTTGGTAAAAGTGTAGACCCACTATTTCTGAGAGTCATGGCTCCCAGAGCTGGCGGAAAGCGGACCGCCGCCATGTTGGGAAACTGAAGTGGGCGGAGCCAACAGCCACAGCACCATTTCAGTCTTACAGGGCTGCAGTTTATTTATATCAATAGGTTCACAATAAGACTGATTCAGATGGAATAGTTCACAATGTGTGTAAAATGTACGTAGGCTTAAAAGAGAAAAAAAAGAAATATATACAGTTATATAAACAAATAGATAGTTTTTAAAAATAAAGTCTTTAAAGAAACATTAAAGGTAATAAGCCACGTAAAGATGGCTACCACACCAAGAATCTGGATTATGTTGTCTTTGATATTTGTAACTGAAGAAAAACATTTGATTGTAAAAGCTGTTGAGGTATGCCAAAATGTAAATTTTAAAGGTACCTTGACTTCAAAATTTGGATATAAGGATATGTTGCTTTGGAAAAGAGTCTCTGCTTTTGTTTCCACAGAAAGCCAGAGACTATGGATTTGTTCCAGATTAAGATACATCAGGTTTGACCAGCCAAGACCCCCTGAAAGGTCTCCAATGACACCATGGCCCAGATGACTCAACATCCAGAATGGTTCCAAGGCAACTGGCTCAGACGATACAGCCTCATGGACTACTCCATGATCCTAAAATTTTCTTCGTGTCCCCATAAGATACAGCGCCCCCCTCCAGCAGGAAGTAGTAAGAGAAGCTACGCCCAAATTCCCAAATATACCAAGCTGGCTTTGGAGATGGAATTGGCTCACTCCCCCTCTAAACCCAGACATATTGCTCAAAAAAAAAAAAATGGTTAAGAGATTCTTGTGTCCCAAATCAGAAGAGCCCTCTGGTGTGGGACAGAGAAAAACCAATATTTTTATTTAAATCAGGTTGATTATAAATACAATCTCTTTCTAAAACAAAAAGGGGGATAGTTTAGATATGATAGGATGAAAGGGTAGATTAATGAACCTACTTTTAAAGAGTAACAACTTGTTTAAAATGTTTTACATTGCTATAGATTTTAGTTTATTGATACAAATTTAAACTTAATTTTGTTATACTGTATATATATTTCTATTCTTGTTTGAGGTATTATGTTTATGTAACTCATTTAAAATTATAATGGATAATTAAAAAATAGATTAATAATTATTCATCTATGATAATATTTGTAGCCATGTTAGTTAAGTCTTCTAGGTATACATAGATATATTTCAGATAGATAGGTAGTCTTCAAACACTTCAAAGACCTACAGAATATGGCATTTAAAATGTTTTAAAAATTTAGACTTTTTGGACAGTGAGACGTGTCTGCTCCTGACAGCACCGATTTACTTCAGAGAGGAGGATGGGCATCGAAGACACTCCATATGGAGTTTATCTTCACCTTGATAAAAATAGCCATTTGGGCAAGAAACTGTTCTTGCCTGGACTGCTTGATCAACTGGACATGCAGGACCCATACAAAGGTGACCACTGAACTTTGCTTGACAAAATGGTCCTTCAGGTTCCTGCTTTGCAGAGAAAACTGCCAGACATTCTACAGGACACAGAGAAAAGTGAATAAAAGACTCTAGGCCTGTGGGCTGAAGACAGATGCCCCAACTTTACAAGAGAACTTTGAATGACTGTCCAGGCTGCCAGCTGTCTCTGTCTACCCTACAAGACTCCTAAAAGTTGCTTATATCCTTCTCCATTTCTCAGGTAGTAGTATATCCTTCTGAGGTCTTTGATGTGGTTAAAGACTAGATACTTACAATTTTCCTTAGTTATAATAAAAGATAAGTTAGATATAAAACCTTAAACTTACAAATATAAGATAGATAGGATCTCTTCTTTAATATTGTAACTATAATTCTTGCTTGATAATTGTTTTGTTATATGTAATTTTACTATGTTAAAGTTAAAACCTTCCTTTTTAAGAAAAGAAAAGGGGAAGTGCTGTGGGATGGTCTGTATGTCAAGTGTGTTGCTGATTGGTCAGTAAATAAATCACTGATTGGCCATTGGCTAGGCAGGAAGTATAGGCGGGACAAGGAAAAGAATTCTGGGAAGTGGAAGGCTGAGAGAGAGACACTGCCATCCGCCATCAGGACAAGGAAGATGTAAGGTACCAGTAAGCCATGAGCCATGTGGCAAAGTAAAGATTAATAGAAATGGGCTAAATATAAGAGTAAGAGCTAGACAATAACAGGCCTGAGCTAATGGCCAAGCAGTTTAAATAATGTAAGAGTCTGTGTGTTTATTTTATAAGTGGGCTCTGAGACTGGCGGGACTTGGTGGCGGGAGCTGGAGAGAAATTCTCCAGCTACAGAATGCATTGTTTATTTGGGGTGTCCTTCATTCACAAGGACTAAAGAAATTGTAGTTGGATATTTCTGAAGTACTCTGTACTATGAGAGAATAAACACAGGTGATGTGTTGTCATACACACTTTATTCATCTTGAAATCTGAGCTGTGTTAGCTTGATTATTGTGCGTTATTCAAAATCTTCAGGCAATTTTATACAAATGTGCTCCCCCTGGTTATACTGGCCTCTGGGCTTTAATTGAGAAAGCATACTTTGGAACTGAAGCCTTAAAATACTTTACCAGAACTTGTTAACAAGAACACGCCTGCCTCAAAACTAAATAAGGAAAAGCCTGGTTGGTCCAAGGTTTCACTGGCACAATACACTCATGACATGTGGGAAAACACTAGGTATGCTGGCATATGAGGCTGAAGCAGGAGAGTTGTGATTTTGAGGGCAGCCGAGAACACACACCAAGACCCTGCTCCAAACGCTGACTGTGGTGAAAACATGACTGCTGCTTTGGGCAGTAAAACTCAGTAAGGAATGCTTCCTTAGCAATGTAAAGAGAGTGGCCAGCCACTTGACGCAGGCATTTTATTTTATATGTAATGTAGCTCCCAGGGTGCTACTTTATTTTGTACATTCTTAAGAACATATTTTACAAATAGCAACAATGGACTTTCAAGCCTGGTTACACCTACCAGGAAAATGATGCAACCACTATACATCTCTTCCAACTATGGCTGTTTCTGGCATCTTCTATGAGTTACTCTTCGGCACTTTTAGAAACACTATCAAGCTACAGACTCAGTCTAAATAAAATATTTTTACATAATAAACAATTCCGTGCTAAAAGATATCTGACTTATAAGGATCTAATACTGTCTTCATTCCAAGGAATGGGTGATTTTATAGGAAAAAAATGTTCTTACCACATCAAAACAGAAGTACTGTTTTAAGCTAAAACAACTGTGTCAGCAAGAGTTAGAAAAAAAGTCGTATCAAACTTGTTCTGGCCGCCAGACCTAACCCACTAGTGATCCTTTCCAATCCCTGTACCCCATACACCAATATCATGCAGTTATAGGAAAGTTAGTTCATTTGTCATTAAAGTAGACAGGCAGAGTATAGAGAATAGTATACCCATGTTCTTGAAAACAGCAGCCTGTCTTCAGATCATTGGTAAAAACAAACAATGCTCTCCCCCCAAACAACAAAACCAGCAGCATTGATGGCTTATTGGTGGCAGTTGAGGGGCACAGGGCCTGATTTCCAAAACCGAACATACTAATGAACTTTGTGTGGGTGTAGATATCCCCACTTCTTTATTTTAAGTTTAAGTTTTATCACACAGGCTTCTATTGTCTTTGCTGTCAGAATAAGCACAGATTAAGTGCAAATATGAACTTTTCATTCACAGATATTCATTAATATATCCACTATGCACTTATTTTGTAAGTTGGTCTGAGTCCTTAAATGCATCTAGTGATTTAAGACACTGGGATTATAAGAGTCCAGAAACAAACAAAATCCACTACGTTCTTGTGGAATCTGTCTTCTGAAGAGGTGAGGAAAAGCAATTAGATTCTGTAATGTTTTAGTACATCATTAGCATAAGAGGAAGACAAGGGTGGGGTGAAGAAGCTGAGGAGTTCTAAGGCAAGTTATGGAAAGCTTCTCTCAGAAAATGTGTGTGTGAACACTGGAGTTTTTCAGAAAGCCTTTGCAAAGGTTTGCTGGCAGTAATCTTACCACGCATGCTCAAAAGACAGCCAACAGGCCAAAGTGGCTGGGAGAGTAAGCACCAGACAGAGTAGCAAGGGAAGAGGTCTGACCTTAGAAGCCATCACACCTTAGAGGTTACCTGAAGAATCAGCTCTCCTCTGTAAGACAGGAGCCAGCTAAGCATGCTTTTAAGGGAAGCTGTCCAATTTTCAGAGGCAGAATCTCTAGGTTTCTTATCAAATCCTAGTGAACTTAGCAGGAAAGCTGAATACAACTTGGAATAATCTAATACTAGAAGCCTACATGCCTGGAACAGCTGAGATCTGCTAACAGTTCCTTCCCACTATGTTTTCAAAGTGTGTCTTCTGATCTAAGGTACGAACTCTCTTAAGGCTGTGAATATATTTTACTCTTTCTTGCAATTGGTGTCTTGAACATATATGCTCAGGGATTCAGCTAAGGACCATTTCTGACACCCTTCTATGTGCAGCTCTCTCTTCCCTTCATCTGAGGGCCTCTAAAGCCTGTTAGAGACATCTCACATACACCTGTTACCTTCTGGCTGTCTCTCACAAAACAATAACAAACAGTAACAAATAAGTGTGTTTGTGGGATTTTTTCTGTGTGTGTGTGTGTGTGTGTGTGTGTGTTTGTGTGTGTGTGTGTGTGTGTGTGTGTGTGTGTGTGTAGGAGGTAGAGGGTAAGAGAGAAAGGGAGGGAGGAAGGGGGGCGGGTCTCACGTAGCTCAGGCTAACTTCAGTTTTCCAAGTTCTTGGGTTACTGGAATGCACTGCCATGCCTAACACTGCCAAACAATTTTTAAGGCAAGAAATTTCTAAGTTTGGACCATGTGTCTCCCCGTGAAGAAATGGGATTCTGAGCTCTCCGAGGTTAGCTGGCACTACTGCAGCATGTCCCCTGAAGTGCCTTTTGGGGTATACTTCCTGCTGTCAGAGCATCCTCGTTTTTTGTTCTCCAAGTCGCCCTCAGTAGTTTCGATTACAGCACAATCATTCTTATAAATACATTTTCAAGACGTCATCATGAAAACTTTCAAACATGCACAAAGTTGAAAGCATGCTACGGTGAGCAGGTATGTAACCCTGTGTACAATGTTACCTTGCTCACATGACTGTTGGCAGCATAATAAGTTTGGAGGGGGGTATACAAAACGTATCTGCTAACATTCATTTCTAATTTTTAAAAACATGTCTGATGGCTAGTTAAGTTGGAGCACGTGTGGAGACACAGTCTTCTGTCTCCACTCCATCAGAGGAACTATGATGCTGTTGTTAGCAGCAAAGCAATTTTTTTTTTTAGTAATCTTGATTATTCTACATTTAGAACTACCCCACAATACCACAGTATTCAAATTTCAATTAAGCTTAGACTCATGAATTATCCAAAGGAATTTTTCATATCATCAATTATAAACTAGCAAACATATTTGGCTATAGTTTTCCTTACTAAAGGAATAAACTTTTAAAATTCCAGGTGGTTCCAGCATAATTATTACTGTAAATTCAGAGGGTATTCGCTGAGTGTTTGATTTCCACCAGGACAATTTCATATAGTCTATACCAAGAAAAAAAGGTCCCCTGAATCAACATGCTCACAGTTCATTTGAATCACATAGACTGAAGGTCCTTTGCACATCTATTATAGCTTCCAGTTTAGTGTTTTTATGGGATTCTGAGTGTGTGAACATGTGGGTCTTTGATTCATGGCGCTTTTCTTGGGCTGTTTTCCTCCTGTTGGTTTTTCTTGTCCAGCTGCAACATGATAGTTTTTGTTGTATATAATATTTTATTTTGTTATATTAAACAAAACAAAACAATATGGTGTTCTAACATAATAACAAGAACTGGTCTACTTTTCAAAGGACCAATCACTTTTAATCAATTTTAACATGTGTTTGAGAAGTGATAGGGAGGTTAACACGGCAACAGTGACACAGACTCCTTGAGCCCATGCCACGGCAGTTCTCAAGTGCTACTTGCCCTTTGCACTTCAGTGACATTTCCACGGAAATAGAAAAGGTGAGTCCCTTAGCATGAGCCTGGGCAGAAGCACAACAGGAGCTGCTTTTGCTGTATCCTTCCCAACCACACAATTGCAGTAAAGAACACCTAAGTATCATTTAACAGCATTCTTGGGGTTGGAGAGATGGTTCAGCATGTAAGGCACTTGCTAGACAGATGTGAGGAGTTAGGGGCCACAGAACAAAGTGAATTACCAGGTGGGGAGTATTTCCAGTACTCTGAAGGTGTACTGACAACCATTGAGAGACCCACCTCACTGAGGTCGGTGGCAAGTAATAGAAGACACAGATGTCAGTCTTGTGGCCTCCATATGCACGTGCATGTACATACACACGTGCAGCCCTAACATACAAACATGCATACACACACGCAAAGAAAATACTTTCCTTAATGAAACACTAAAAGTTATTCACTAAGTCCCGAACTTTAAATCTGTATCATTTTAATATTTAGTATTTAGTGTGATGATCAAGCATTTTGCTGGACATAAGAGAACAACAACTGTCTGGAAGATATGCACATGTAGACCTACACCACAAGTTGCACCAGCTGAGCTCTTTATAGAAAAATCATTTTTATTTGAATGAATGAGTGTGAAAACTATTGTCATTCTTAACTGGTATTTACAAATGCTTTCCCAAAAATTAACAAAGTAAGTCTGCGACTTGAAGGAAAATATATTTGTATTTGTTCCTAGTGATAAAACTCAAGGTTTCAGGCAAAAGTTAATGTTTTGTGAAAACGCATTTGCTTGCTATCATGAAGCTGCCTATAACTTCAAACAGACTTCAGATGAGATCAGCGGTGACATTAACAAATGTGAACTTCAATGTGAGTAAGCAACATGTCAGTGTGTGGAAGCTTTCTATACCACCAAGTAAATAGTACTTTCAAACACCAATGTATTACAAAATCCTGTATTGGTAACATATTCACTTACGTTCAGGACAAATTAATTAATTATGACAGGATAAGGAACGTTCATTATTATAGTTTCAGAGTCCATAATTTAATTATCCTTTAAGAAATGATTACTCATGTTGGAAAACTGGATAGTCATATGGAGAAGAAGGAGACAAAGCAGCTTCAAACGGATCAAAGGCCTTAGTGTGAGGCTTGAAACTATGAAACTGTTCAGAGAAAAAAAAAACAATAGGGGAAATATTAAAAAAAAAAACCCTTCAAGACATAAACATAAGCAAGGGCTTTCTGGAAAAGATTTGTGTCATCTTGGAAATAATGCCAACAACTCACAAATGAGATTTCCTGGGATGAAAATGCTTCTGCAGCCAAGCAAATAAATAAATGGTCAAGTGAAAGGACAGCCTAGAGAATGGGAGAAAGTCTTTGTCAATTTCAGTGTGACAGAGAAATAATACATAGATTATACACTTAAAAATAAAAAAAAAATAAATTATTGACTGAGTAATCAATAAACATGCTAATAAAATGAATAGGAAATTCTCAAAATATGAAGCGCAAATGTCCAATAAGCTATGTGAGAAATTCAAATTGAAACTACACTGAATTTGCATCTTACACTAGTAAGAATGGCAGTCATCAAGAAATCAAAGAAAAAAGCAAACGGTGGTGAGGATGTAAACTAGTCCTGCCACTGGGAAAATCAGTATGGCACTCTAAGGAGAACTGAAGATACACCTACCATGTGATCCAGCTGTATCACCACTGGGAACATCAGTATGGCACTCTAAGGAAAACTGAAGATCTACCTACCATGTGACCCAACTGTACCACTCCTGGGAATTTACCCAAAAGTCTGAGTTATCGAGAGATACTTGCACATCAATGCTTATTGTGGAATTATCTGTAACAGCTAACCAGTCAACAGAGGAATGGATAAAAAATGTCGTATATACACATAATAGCATCTTTTCAACCATGTGTTGTTTGAAAGAAAATGGATAAAACTAGAGATAATCATATTAAGTAAACTGAGTTTCAGAAAGCAAATACTGCATGTTTATTCTCAACTTTAGGTTTTAGATTTTATATAGACACAAAAATTCCTAAATGTATGTATGTGTACCATGAAAGTAGCAGTGGTCTACTGCGAGGTGAGGGGCACAAGAGGGAGAGGAATGGGAGGATGCTCAGTGTACATTATACACTTGGATGAAAATGTTCCTATGGAACCCAGTAAAAAAAAAAAAAAAAAAAACAGAAAGAAGGAAGGAAAGAAGGAGGAAGAAAGAAAGGAAGGAAAGAAGGAAGGAAGGAAGGATGGATGGACAGTTGAATAGAGTTACCAAGTGACCCAGGTACATTTCAAAATAAATGAAAACACATTCACACAAACGCATGCATATGACTGTTTATAGTAGCTCCATTAATGATAGCCCTGAGTAGACCATCAATTGATGAATGTATAAAAAGTCCCAGAAAACAAAACTCTGTGGTACTTATCTATACAATAAAAAAAACAAAAAAGAGATTTGAGTACTGATACCAGCTAACATACAGTGAATAATATAAAATTGTGCTAAGTGAAAGGACATCTATGATACGATTCTGTATGTCAAATTTCAGAATAGGCCAATGTAGAAGAAAAAAAGTATGCCCGTGTTGCCCAAGCACGGGGAACTTGGGGAGTGATGGCTTATGAGTGAGATATTTCTTTTTGGTGTAAAAAAAAAACATTCTAATAGTGATTGTAGTATGACTACATAATACTAAATATCACTAAATGCCAGAAAAATGAACACATTCAATGAGTAAGTGGTATATGAACTACATTTTAAAGAAGCTGCTAAAATGCAGTAACAATATAAATAAAAAGGATACTATTTCTTAAGACATACTGAATATAGTAGAAAGATTTTTGAAATTTTAAGGCACTTGTCAATCTTTATTTTTGATTTAGAAAATATATTTACTTGTCATAAAATTTTCCATTTAAAAGTTAAAATTAACTTCTACTGAATTTGTTCAAAGACACTTTCTCACATGTACACATACATTAGGATTACTCTTACGTCTACTCACTCTCCCCCTTCCCACCCTTATCTATTCCTAACTTATGTCTGCTGAATGAATTCCTTTAAATGTGGTAAGTTGTACTGTGATAAATGTTGGTAACTATTTTTCACATGAGAACTGGTCCTTGCTGTGGTTAGAGTGATACAGTGTAAGAGCAACTTGGAAGCCACTGCTGGCTTTGGAAACGGAGGATGAACACATAGTCAAGGAATATAGAAGGCCTCTCTTGCCTTAGAAAAAGCAAGGAAATGGACTCTCCTCCAGAGCCACGGCTAGAAATAGAAAGTATTTATATTTACAACTTTTTTCTCTGGTTGTGGGGAAAGACTCATCATAGTTTCAATGTGAGCATGGGCCTATAAAGTGAGGTCTCTGAGGGGAAGGAGGGTTGAGGAGAACTAGGACTAAGGGCTGCTCAGACCCTCCTAAGATAAAGACGAAATCACTACAGCACAACAATTCCTTGTGTGATTCCAACAACTAAGAGTTCTAAGAGTTTAGACTCATCTTCTCCCACCAAAGGGTCAAATGAAGTAGAAGGAAGTGGCAGGTTAGGGCTACTTCCTGAATCTTTCCTCCTCGTGTCAGAGAGCAGCTGAGACTTTTCCTTACTTATAATGAATAAGAAACTGTCTATATTTTTGGGTTGAGAGCCTAGCCTTTAATGGCTGAACCATGTGGGTAGACTGGGAAGTGGGTGGGACTGGGGTGTCTGATGTGAAATTGACAAAGAATCAATAAAAACGAGTTATGAAGAAAAAAGACTAATAAAATATTGTTTTAATAATTAAAAGTTTGGCTTAGGATTAGGACAGACTTTCTAATAATTTCTGAAACAGTCCTAAATACACTTCTACCATTTTCTATAATTCATTTATGTAAAATGATATTCTCAGCAGTGATTAAAAATCAAAATCTAAACTCTAAAAAACAATGAAGATGCACTATGTCTTTCAGTATCAAATATTCAGCCAAGAAATGGTTCTTTATGTAAAAATAAACACACATATCCATCACTTTAGTAGACAAACTTGTCTCTACCCTTAATAAGTGGTAAAATTGTATGTATACCAAATGACTGGTTTACAATAAATTTATGATTTCTTATCAGCTTTAAAAAAGAAACTGTCTCTGCGAGAGTTACTTTAACCACTCTTTGCTCCTACTCTGTATCTTGGGCTTTCTCTCAGGTCATGAAAATGCCAACGAGAGCCCAGCAGAGGAAGTGACAGCACAACCCTCTGCAGATGCAGACATGAAGGATGCCCGACATGGAGAAATGCCTGGCACATCACTGATGAACTCCCATTTCAACACATGTTGACTTACTGCTTTTCAATCTTTTTACACTTAAAGGTATACTTTTACAGATTCTAAAGGATTTTACTTAGATATTCTAACAGATCAATCTGAACAGAAGGATTTTGCACAGTTTAGACAGGTACTACACTAATCTAGGATTCGGAATTGTCAATGTCATTCCAAACAAGGGGACCATGAGAAACTGACATTGTCTAAGGCAGTGGTGTTCAGCCCTCCTAAGGCTGCAACTGTTTAATACAGTTCCTCATGTTGTGTGACTCCAACCATAAAATTATTATCATTGCTACTTATTTCTTTTTTTTTTTGTAGCATTTGTTTGGTTTTTTATTTTTTTAAACAGTTTCACTATGTAGCATAGGCTGATCTTGAATTTTTTTTTTTAATTTTTATTTTGCAATACAATTCAGTTCTACATATTGGCCACGGATTCCCTTTTTCTCCCCCCTCCCGCCCCCCTCACCTTCCCCCCAGCCCGCCCCCCATTCCCATCTTCTCCAGGGCAAAGCCTTCCCCACAGACTGAGATCAACCTACCTGCTACTTACTTCTTAACAGTAATTTTGCTGCATGTTATGAACAATAATGTAAACGTCTGTTTTCTGATGGTCTTAGGCAACCCCTATGAAAGTGTCATTCAAACCCCACAGGTCAAGGACTGCTGGTCTAAGACAGCCTCCAGAGACAGAACAATGTGGTGCTATGGATGGGATCCCGAAACAAAATTCCCTTCTAGAGAAGGGCATTGGTAAACTCAGTGAAAATTGTGATATCCAGTTAATAATAATGTATCAGTGCTGGCTCATTCCTTTTGAGAAAGGAAACTAGGTATAAGGCACAAGGGAATCTTCTATACTACTGTATAAATCTAGAACTATTTAAATTATTTAAATTGATGACACACATTCTAAAAAGTATAATAGCCTTTAAGCAACTTCCTAGTGTCTAGTATCTGAATCCCTCTCTCTCTTGGGCTTCCAGAAAGAGTAAAGCCTGAGGTTTGGACCTCGAGCTCTGAATTTACGTTGTTATATACCTTTGGTTTATTGATTTATTTTTTAAATAAATCATTAAAACCTACTACTGTGTATTCATTTCTATAGATTCTGATCTATATCCACCAGGTAAAAAGTTAGAATTTCAGGTTAATAAGCAGGTTCCTGCTCCATTTCAACCTTTAGCCCTGGTTATTATTCTTACAATCTAACGGTATAGCCTATTCAGAATAAAAATGAAAACTGTCAGATGGGCACCTCCTTGGCTCCCTATCAACTAAGCTTACAAATGTTCTGAAATCCGCCATCAGCGTGCTTCCCCCTGTTGCATTACAAGTGCTACACGCTCTAATGTCAGCCCATCTTTTTCAGGAAGAGTCTATCCTCTTACTATTTCATAACACCATGCTATCAGTTTTTCTTCCTCATTCCAATTCATGTCAATCTCTAGTGACATTTCAACGTTTATTTTTCCATATTTAAAAATAAAGCCTAAAACCAAAGCAATATTGCCCCCCACTCAATGGAAACATAAACAATCCTATTTCAATCTAACATTTTTATGTATGGGCATAAAGGAAATACTGAAATCGTGAAGAGTTCAAGAGCAGGTAAAGGGTGATGTAGTGATTGTCTGCAGCAGTCTGACAGTCAGCATACCAAGGCAGGAGGATTACTCCAGCCCAGCATGGACAACACACTGAAGGGGGGCAAGAACAAAGGTGCAAAGTATAATGAAACCCTGGACCATTCAAACTCTTTGCAATCCCCACTCCTGTAAGTGAGGGAACTACTTCAACATGTTCTGAGTATTTTCAATAGAAGGTGAAGAGGGAGATTAAAAGAGGAGAAGGACAGAGAGAGAAGTAGTAGAGGGGAAGGAGAAGTGAGCAGGGGAGGGAGGGAAGGAGGAAAGAAAAGGAGGAGAGAGATGGGAAAAAGAGAGCAAGACATGGGCGGGGGGCACAGAGACAGACAGATAGACAAAAACACAGAATACCAGAAACTTTGCTTTGATCGTAGCTACCTATTTTGTCAAATTTTGAGACCTTCCTGAAATTCAGTTTCCATACCTTTACAATCTGGAATCTCCAAGTCAGAGGCATATTATAGAATGAAGGAGCGAAGGTACAGAGAAGACTTAGAGCCCCCTCACACAGAGTGAGTGAGACCAAACCACAGCTGGTGGGTACCACAGAGTCCAGGCAGCTGTACCATCAACAGACAATGGACAGGGATGCAGAATGCCTGGGCCTGGGGTTCCTATCTACTACAGCAGCATTCCTGAATAGTCCAGTAGTTTTTAAAGCTAGGTTTACAAAATGATTAATAAATACATTTCATCATTTTAGAAACCTCCCATCAGCCTTACATACATTCTCATGGCTCTGCTGTTAATCCTTTAAATCAAGCATCTTATGTAACTGCAAGGAAAGCCTTCCAGGCAGTTTGGTAGAAACACACAAACTTAAATCACGGGCTCCAGTGCGTGACACTGAACCGCCACTAGGCTATCACAGGAATGATGTCAGAAAGACACCTGAGCATGGAAAGAAAGAAGATAAATTACAGCCAAATAGTTGAGTGAGGCCTGGGGTGTGGGGAGGGCAGAAGAGCAGCCCAGAGAGACACTGGTTGCTGAGCATGGAGAGGCAGCAGCAGCAAAGGACAGTTTGACAATAACATGGTTTAAGAGGTGACCTTACCATGCTCAGTAGACAGCCAAGTACTGCTTGACGTAGTTTTTTATTCATTAGGTACTTGTACCGAGACTAAATGTAATAACAGGAAAAAGTCTGGGGAAATAGAAATGTCACTTTGGGTGTAAATATCCATTCCTTTAAAAATCATAATGGAGCTTAGACTAAGCACTGTGTGTTTTGTGATGGCTAAGTAAAATAAAGTAAGTTATTTTTACAAGTAAGACTTTTTCTTTTTCTTAAAAAATAGTAACAGGCCTCACACACACAGGGGACAGTCTAGCAAGGAATCTGAATGGGGGCAGATGGGAAAACAGCTAAGGAAGCGCCTAAGAGCAAGTGGTCAGGTGGGGGAGGCAGGCAGGAAGGCGAAGGAAGCAATGCTCAATTAGTGTTGTGAGTGGTTCTCATTCTTCTCAGGACACACTGCTTGGTTCAAAGGACTCCCACAGCACATCTCCAAAGATGTGGTTCTGGTCCGCCTTCCAAAAACATGGTTTACATTTCCCTACAAAAGTTTCCTTCTCTCTAAAGCACTGATTTGAAAATGAGCATGTGTTACTCCTTACACCACCTCTGTGAGGAGACTAAATTAGATGATTACTTGCTATTAAGGAATAACAATCATTACTGAAGGCCAATGAGCATAACCCAGGGCATCCAGCCCTCTTCCTCTTTAAGTCAACTCACTTTGGGAAGTGTGGTCACAGTGTAAGAAAAACACAAGACAGATTAATTGGAGCTTCTTGAAAGACTATGTAGCACTACGTGGTGCTGTATTTCAGTTCCTAGCTGAAAGTCTCATACACTGGCAATAAGGAAATAAACCTACGGCAGCACTTACGCTTGAAGCCACGTGCCTACAGATGCCTCCTTGAGGACTAGAACAGGCTTGGGCTTTAAAGCATCTGTCATTCTTTCTACAGTGCTTTACACCGTGTACTGAGTCTGTCCCCACTGAGTGTTAGATACCAACTTCTTTAAAGTCGTTGGAGTTGTATGTTGTACACGCCTTATATTTTCTAGTTCTAGAAAGAGATGGAATTTCCATGAGTTACAGAATCCAGTCATTAGTATATAGAGCAAGGCATTTACTCAGTGTCATCTACTACACACTCAGAACCATGCTGGACGAACTAACTCAGCTTAGAATACTGTTGGCTTTACGTAACTGAAACCCAGATACTGGTGTCTTAACAATATAGATTATGCTTCTCACAGACTGTAAAGTGCCATCTGGTATAGCAGTTGTCATTTACGTCTCAGTGCTGTGTGACTTCTGTCATCACATAGTCACAGTGTGACCAATTACTTCCACTGTGGTTATGCCACAGAGGAGAGGACAAGAAAGGAAAGACTTTTCCAGAACTCTGTACATTTCTCTAAACCATATGTTCAAGGATTGTATCAAGGAAGTCAGATGCTGCCAATCAAGTCCTCTGCCCCCAGCTTTGCCTCTGTGCGTCCACCTCCTCTCAAAACACAGACCCGTTTTCTGCACATGACAGTGATTAGGAGTAAGAACAGGGTGAGAGCTTCAGCAGCAACATGTGAGTACACGGTCCACAGGAAGGGGAGCTTGTTCTTAGAATGCCTTCGTATGAAATACTGCCCTTTCCTGAGTCTTGTAGCCACATCAGCAAATGAGTCTGGAAGATGATGTATAACATGGCTATCTTTCAATGGTAGCTTCAAAATCACATGACACAGAAAAAGTACTTTACCACCAAAATACCAGCTGCCTAGCTGGGTATGGTGGTGCACCCCTGCAAATCAGCACTTGGAGAGGCTGAAGTATGGGAGTTACCATAAGTTTGAGAGTAGCCTAGTTTACATGGTAATATTAAGTCAACCAGGCCTATACAGCAAGACTTGTCTCAAAACTTAAGGCCTACACTCAAATTAAGAGTGCTAGAAAAGCCGGGCAGTGGTGGCGCACGCCTTTAATCCCAGCACTCGGGAGGCAGAGCCAGGCGGATCTCTGTGAGTTCGAGGCCAGCCTGGGCTACCAAGTGAGTTCTAGTAAAGGCACAAAGCTACACAGAGAAACCCTGTCTCGAAAAACAAAAAAAAAAAAAAAAAAAAAAAAGAAGAGGAGTGCTAGAAACAATGGGAGAAGATAATGTCCCTATAGTGTCACCCCATTTTGCAAGCTACGATTATTTCCAATACAGTATACAGTATGAAATTTTAGGCTGTTTGGGGATGTGTGTCACGTATTGTGAAGGATGCAAAGCTACTTTGTGAAGAATATTTTCACTTTGCTTAGAAGGTAACCTCAAAGTCCCTGTGGCTAAGAGTGTTGATGATCTATCTGCATGGACTTCTCCATGATCTCCTTATTTCTAAGTATTTCTCAATAAGGCATATGGCAATAAAATGATGGTCAGCTGGATATTATAGAAAGACTCTAATTCTGTGCCTTCCTTGCAGCTGGAAGTGAACACATGTTAAGTTTTGACCAACAGGACGTCAGCACAAGTGATGTATACAACTTCAAAGCTTGTCCTTATATGGATATGTACATCACTCCCCAATTCATTTCCTCTTTCCTTGAATATGCTGACTAAAACCTGACAGATAATAAATGCAGGCACCTTAGAAATGACAAAAGGAAGGAGAGGACACAGTTTTCTAGACACAGAGCCACCATCTCTACACTGATGTAAAGACTGGTATATAAGAGAGAAACATCTTCTTGGGGCTTTGGTGACACTGACTGAATATTATAGCCTTTGGTCAGACTTCACATCTCAGTGGTTTTCTAAATGTTTATACATATTCTTGCTCAGAACGCTAGTGATTAGCTATATTCTACATTCCAGTTTGAGAGCTCAGTAATGAAAAATATAAAAAGTCTTAAATTTTATGATTTGTGAAAACATTATATGCATATACAATATATATGCAGTGTATATGTATACACATATTTACTACATATACAATATTATATATATATCTCACTTCACATCACATTTCCCTCTGTCAACCCACCCTCCAAAAGCCTCCCTCCCTCCCAGACCCCTTTGCTTTGATAACCCACTAAGTTCAGTTAGTGTAGCCTATATAAAAAAGCACAAGGAGGACTACTTTTTAGTTTTGAAGGATATTCAGCAAAACTCTCCAGAGAAGAGTGGCCATTGTTTTCAACCTAAGACCAGAATTTTGCAGCGATGTCCTGATGGTCAACATGGTTAACAGCAGGCTATGCAAATAAAGATTCTTATGGTGGTATTTTATTTGTATTGAAATGTGATTTTACTTGTATGTTAATAAATAAAGTTGCCTGGGGGTCAGAGCTAATAGCAAGCCATACCAGAAGTCTGGCAGTGGTAGCACATGCCCTTTATCCCGATCACATGACAGGCAGATCTCTGTGTGTTCAAGAATACCACCAGCATGGAGACACACGCCTTTAATCTCAATACCAACCACAGAAGACCTGGAGGTCTGTATAGACAGGCAGTGACAAGGAGGTCATGTGGTTGGGTTTACAACCAATGAGAAGGCAGAACAAAAAGTCAATAAAAAGGACGAACACACAGGAAGTAGTTTTCTTGCGGAGGAGGACAGCAGCGGCAGTGAAGGGTAAGGTTTTTAGCTCTTAGCTATTGCTCTGACCTCTTGGGCTTTTAACTCTGCATTGGCTCTGTGTTTCTTATTTAATAAGATTGTTCATCTACAGATTCTAGTCCAATTATCAAGGTTCTAATTTCCTTACCAATTTTTTCTTTGATTTTTTTTCATTACACCTATCTTAGTAGGTGTGGAGGGTTATTTCTTTGTGGTTTGGATTTGCATTTTCCAGTGGCTGATGCAGTGAACAGCCTTTCCACTCATGTACTGGTCATGTCTGTGCCATCCTTAGAGAAGGAGCTACTCAGATCCTTTGCATCGGTGTTTAAGTTTGGTATATATTATTTCAGTACTGATGTGTAAGGATTCTGTATACATTGGAGGGCTTTTATCAAGCTCACAAATTCCAAGTGTTCTCCATCATTATATAAGTTCACTTTGTTAGTAATGTCCTTTGCAGCACATAAATTGAAAATTCTTATAGGACAGTACCCAAGCTTTCGCCAAACCCCTTTTCACTTGTGATGATCTAGTTTTAAAATTCCATTCATGAGATGTTTCAACAGTCAACGTTAAGCCAATCTTGTATTTCTAGGTAAATTCTATCTGGTCATGGGTATATAATCCTATTTGTATGATGCTAGATTTTATTTTCTAGGACTGGTTTTCTATTTTTATTCTTCTTTAGAAACAACGGTCCTGTAGTAACTTTTTCTTTCCTCTTCTCCTTGCTTGCTTCTTTCCTCCCTTTCCCCTTCCCTCCATTTTCTCCTTTCTTTTTCCCTTTCCCCACTCCCACACTCTCACCTTATCTCTTCATCCCTGTTTTTCTAGGACAGATTTCATGTTTCCCAGGATGGCTTTCTATGTAGCCAAGGTTCTGCCAGCATTTGCAAAACCCCAGGATTACTAGCACGCACTCTCACAGCCTGATGGTCTGCATTTTTCTTCTCTTGTAGTACACATGTATTTTAGTGAAGATCACTACAAATCTTCTAACAAGAGATGAGCATAGTACACTTCACAAAAATAACACTTTGACTATGTTACCCCAGCTGTTCCCATCTTTAAACTTTGGTTCGCAAAGATATACTTCCAAGTGTATCTTCCATTAGTTCCTTAAATAGTTTCTTCCCTAGAAAAACTGATTTGGCTCGGGAAAAAACAAGAGGGCATACAGCTGGGACGGCTATGTTGGGCCTGGGCAGCTGCCCTCAAGTGGCCACCTGCACCGTGGTGTGCATGGGAGGCCAGGGATAGTCCTGGATAAGGACCAAGGGTTGGTCCTTCCCTTCCTCCTATTTTGAGACAGGGTTTCTTGTCTGCTGTTGCCTATGAAGCCTATGAGCTTCTGGGGATTCTCCTGTCTGCACTCTCCATCTTATCAGAGGACTGCTGGAATCACAAATGTTTGCTACCCCATCTGGATTTACATGAGTTCTCAGGATCTGAATGCAGGTTCTCAAATTTGCATGGCAAGGATTTTACCCGCTGAGCCAATTCCTTAGTTCCCTTAAATATTATTTAATGGTAAATTTAATTTCTATCCCTGGGTGCTTTGCTTCCCTGACAACCACCCCTCTAATCCAAATGAGGTTTATACAGGATGGTTAGAGAGCAAATTGGTTACAAAGCTTTAGCTACATAATCTTGGCAGAATTGAGAAATGGAATATATATTTGTATTTAACTCCAATTATTCATTTATTACTTATATTCCCTACTAAATCTATGTATACTAGAGAAGACACTTGACATCTATTATTTATTTTAGTAGTCATGATATTATGTTTGATACAGAAGTAGAGTTGAATATTTATAGAGTAAATAAATAGGCAACTTTTCTCTATATTCAATCCCAACTTCTCTATCTACACAGATCTCTCTCTCTCTCTCTCTCTCTCTCTCTCTCTCTCTCTCTCTCTCTCTCTCTCACACACACACACACACACACACACACACACACACACACACCAACCAAATCATAAGCCTTCCCCTCTTTTTATAAATTCAGAGTTACCCTCTAATCTGGCCTTCTCCATTCGTGCCCTCCTCAAGCAAGATAACAGATGGTCCAAGCACACTCCCTGAGACCCTGCGCAGACCCACCCTGCCTTCCATGTTCTCAGGCACATTCCCCTACCTCCCCCCACTGACTCAAGCTCTGCACCACCACACACTTAGGAGTTCCTTTCCCTCTTATTTACCCTCAAGGCCTCTTTAAATCAATGCTAATGATCTTTAGATTATTACAATATTGGTAACAAAGCCTTACCTTCAACCAAAAGTTTCTACCCCTAAAATGGAGACCAGGCAGCTTATTTCTAAGTTAAAATAGCAAGAAAAATAAATCACTGAAATATCTACTATTTATTAATGTTTTAATAGTAGATATTAAAATATTAATAATGTTAATAATTAATAGTAGACATCAATGTTAATAACATATACTTATGTGTTAACATATATTAATAAATGTATATTATTAATATCTACTATTATAAAAATCACTACCACCATTTTCTTTGCAATATAATCAATCACAGCTCATAGGAAAATATTTATTATATAATAAACTTTAAAACTATCCAAGAAAACTATATTAGCCAGTGATGAAAAGCCACATCTCAATATTTTTACATGCTATTATACTATATTAGTACAATAACTCAAAATACTTAATATTTTATTATGGTCGAATAAATCCATTGGTAAATTTACTAATTTATATTCATAGAACACATTATTTTTCTGACACCTAGACTTTCTCAAAAAAATCTTCACATTCACTTCAAAAATCACAGTTTTCTTTTACCTGGATATTTTGAACCAAGGTGCATTAGGTCTATAGACTAGTCCAAAACATGTTAAAAGGAAGAAAATACTTTAGGAAAAGTGGCTTGAAGTGAGGGATGGTTCAAAGAATGAAAAGTAAATTGCTAGGCATGATGCTAAGCCACTGGTGTGAGTCGGATACAGACTGGGGACAATGATAACAACAGCGACCATGCTTGTGGCTAATGTTCCCTAAACATGACAGTGACGGTGCACCTGGGAACTCTCAAAGCATGGCAATACAGTTGCCTGAACAAGACCTCAGTAATGGTAACACTAGTCAGACACACCAGTGCAGATGGGGAAACTGCACCAGGTCTTCTTACCCCTAGATGATGAGCTACAAGGGGTCAGTGGCTGCTGAGAGGGGAATCAGTTTCCTCCAGAGACCATTTCCCACACAGGGAAATGTCCAATTACAGTGGTTAGCTCTGAACACATGGATTTATGAGCAAGGCTAAATAGACTCAGTAGGCTGTATACGTGTGTGTGTCTATGAATAAATGCATAACAATGATAATTGTTATGATAAGAAGAAGGGTCATAATTTGGGGAAGGAGGAAGGAAATAAGAGGAGGTGGAGGAAGGAGGGTAGGAGTGATGTGGATGTAGTATTCATGCATGAAGTTCTCAAAAAATAGTGTTTCTAAATATGAAGTAAATAAAAACTGCTAAAACTAATTTCAGGAAATATGAAAAATAAAAGGAAGATCACACTATCCTACTCCACTATGCAATGAATATGACTTATGACTTATGAAATGCTTATGATGAAACACTTCACATTGGCAAAGAGGAATTTTTGGGAACACTGGGATGATGGAGGGTCCAAAAGCAATGATGTCCTCTTGCTTACTTACAATAAGTACACAGCTAAGACCACAGTGAGTCAAGAGGTGGAAGTCTATTCCTGCCCCTTAGAAATTAGATGGGAAACCAGAAAGGAGCAGCTTACAGAGACGAAAGTGGCAAAACGGGATTAGGGTGAGGTGGGACACCCAACAGGGCAGGCATGGCTTTGATACACCTCATCAAGACGTTCTTAATTAAGTTTATGTTATTTTATTTATTCAGGGACAACACCATGCACTAGAAAAATACATTAATTACTTCGAGTTATAGTTTTGGTATCTTATATGTATTTTTCATCACTTTACAGATAGTTTATTATCTTCCATCTTATTGGCCAATATCTCTCAAATGCTTTAAAATAATATATAAATAATCTTTATGGTGAACATTTCTCTAACCATTACTGGAGTAAAAATAATGTAATGGCAGAATTTTCTGTTTCTGATGTCCTATATATCTATACATTGATAGCTTTAGGGATATTTACAATAATAGTTTTCTTTTATTATGATATAAAAATGATTTATTTCTTAAAATATCTGCATGAATTACAATTTTAACTTTAATGCAATGACTTCCAGAAATTTACTGGCAGATGTAATTAGTCAATCTTCCATACTTACTCTGAAAGTATATTATGACTTTTTCTTTCTTTTTTTTTTTTTTTTTTAGTTTTTTGAGACAGGGTTTCTCTGCATAGCTCTGGCTGTCCTGGAACTTCGACTGTACACCAGGCTAACCTCAAACTGAGAGCTCTGCCTGCCTCTGCCTCCCCAGTGCTGGTATTGAAGGTGTGCACCACCACTGCCTGTGCATAATATGCTTTCATTAGTGATAGCAACGTCCACATGATTGAGCTTAATGGGCAACAATAGCGTTTTGTAATAAAGTAAGAGAACCTTTTGAAAGGTAAAGCAGTTGTATCGATCAGTATCACAGACAAGCTAATTACTGGGAAGAAATCAAGGGGAGAGAACAGAATGGTACATTGGCTTTACTATTAAGGCTTCTCCCTTATATAAAAGAGAGGGAACCAGGACCCAAGAACATAAATGAAATACCAATTGTAGTTGTACTTTACAGCCCCATGTAATCCTGGAGATACAAAGACGATATGGGATGGCGGACTGTGGAAGTAAGCTGGGTGAGGAAGGACATTCTCATTTTGTTGTTGTTGTTGTTTGTTTAAGATTTATTTATTTATTTATTATGTGTACAATGTTCTGCCTGAATGTATGCCTGCATGCCAGAAGAGGGCACCAGATCTCATTGTAGATGGTTGTGAGCCACCATGTGGTTGCTAGGAATTGAACTCAAGACCTCTGGAAGAGCAGCCAGTGCTCTTAATCTCTGAGCCATCTTTCCAGCCCCAGACATTCTTGCAAGGGTTCCTGAAACTGATGGCAAATATTATACTGTTACTAACAGCCATGATCGGATAATTAGGCCATTTATGAGATCAAAAGTATTTTATACTATAGAAGGAGTTATGAGTAATATTTATTTCTCCTAAATACCTTCTAAGACTGTGTTGTATAGATAACCAAGAAAATATTAAAAAGAAGAAACAGCATATTCTGGGAGCCACAAATCAGTAGCAATGTTGCAGGGACAGTGAAAATCACAGGACAAATAGACATTTCTAGAGCCAGGCCTCACTCCATCAAACACACAGATGGAGGCCATAGGTCCACATCAGGTATCTTTCTCGATGACTTCCTTGTTTCTATGATTAAGTCGTCACTAACATGAAATAATAATTCTTTGGGTCAGGATACACATTTAAACAAACATTTCTGCCTCTACTTGTCCATTAACAATCAAGTTCAAATTAGGAATTAAGAAAAATTGTTGTAGTGTTGTTGTTTATAAGATAATCAATTCCTAAATAAATTATAAGAGGTAAAAGATGATCAGGTTAGAGAACTCCATTTACAAACATAAGCTTTATCATACTTAACTTTTGTTTGTTTGTTTGTTTGTTTTAAAATAAAGACCATGAGGAGAATTACACAATTTCTGGGAGACAGAAAGTGAACTGATTTGAAAGGCTGAACTTCAACTCTGCCATGCAGCATTTCTTAACTCAGGATCTATTTTAGGCATGTTAGTTACACCTTATGATCCCAAGGCCTCACCTATATAATGGGTGGGAAGACCGCATCTTCTTTCAAGATTATTAGAATATGCCTGAAGATCTGTGAATAAATGTCTATAAAATGAGGCCACAGTGCATGCACCTTCTTCACCAAGGGGTACTTCAGATGCATTCTGTGTCACTCACTGGAGGAACAGAAACACCTCTTTCCCCATATTGAGAGTTTGCACGGAAGATCCATTCTCCTGTACAGATATGACTAATGAGGCATGGAAACAAACAAGCTTTCTGGGCACATCTAACGAGGTACACTCTAACTCTTCTGTGAGCATTTTACTCTAGGGAAGGCATTTTTAGGCTTCTAATGAATCAACACCAGAACAAAACGGAAATTCTAAGCAGGCATTCAGCCTATGATCATGGCCATTCATCACCAAGCAAATGAAGTGAATGCTTTAGGTATTATTTCTTGGAAGATACTCCTGTAGAATGCTTACAAAGTTCACATAAAAGAGCCCCCGCCCAGAATATATCTGAGTATATAAAAATTGCACCAGGTTTCTCATATCTTAACAAAAGATTTTCTGACGTCAGTCCACAGTAATTTGTTGATGTTGCATGATAAGAGGAAAAGAGACTAAACAAATTAAAAAAATATATTAAAAACTATCAATCTAAAGTGATTTATGACCATATTTTGAAAAAAGTTAATGCAGAGTAGTTAACAGAAAGCATTTAGTTAATTAAGTTTTCCTTTGTAAAGTTGTCAAAAATGAAGAAAGTAGAATCAACACCAGGTAACAGTTACCTCTGTGGCCTTGTTTGATGGCTCCAATCCAGTCATATTTGCTACTATTAACTGATGTAAGAGCTGAACTTGAGCCACACTTAGGAAGAAGTCCAGGTTTGTGGTTATGTTCACTTCCAAGGAATGGCCACACACTAAAATCTCCTAAAGAGGGGAAAATAGGTTTAATTGAAAAATATAAAATGATAGTCTTCAAATAGCTTATCATTGCTATTGGATGCTTATTACTTTCTAACTCTCTAGGGACTCAAGTATACATATTAATGAGAAAAGCAAAACTAACAAGCATAGCCACTAACATAGTGTAATGGATCAATTTAACAAGTACTTATAAGGGTGTACTGTCTGTTGGGCTGTGTGCTATATACGTAAGTCAGGAAACAATGGGAATTTTTTTTTTACCTTTTCATGTCCATTTATTTTTTCCCCACACTTCAAACTACTGCCATTGTTTTATATGTAATTAATGGTGCAATTCTGTATTAAGATCTTGTTCATCAATTCAAATGTACAAACAGCTAACGAGAATCTTTTACATAGCAAGCTCTACATCAGAGTGCTGGGACCTTAAGAATACTGCCAAGATTATAGTTGCCTTGAAGGCCAACAGGCTCTTGGAGCAGACAGATGAAAACAGGCCACTAAAGGTAAGCAGTTAAAATTAGAAACACCACAGGACGAACATTCGCCAAAGACCACAGGAAATGATTTATAACAAAGAAAAGGGCTGACTCCAAGACAGCTATACTAATTTCTCTTCTTTAAACTGCTAAGACCTTGGCAGCACTAGGTAGATGACCACCAGTTAATTGGTGCTGTTCTTCATAACTTGTCCCTGGAACATTTATCATTAGAAGCCACTCAGAGGAGGCAAACAAAACAAAAACAATCCAGAAGCTTCAGTTAATAAGCACAAGTCCTGCCTCTTGTCATGAGGCACATGTGGACAGTGTTCAAATGTCTGCAAATGTCCAGCAGATCTCCTTGCTAATGTTATGCAAAGAATAGACTTAAGGACACTATGGTTGGTTGAAATACACACCAGACAGTTTGGAGCTGCTTTAAATAAAGTCATAAAGAACAGCATGTTTGGCATGATTTTTTGGGGGGTTAAATAAACTCTCCTTCACAAATTTCCTGTATTAGTTTATTATACTTGAATTCTTATTTTCTTACTCAAGTCATGATGAAAAAAGAAAGGACAATAATTTGGAGGTACCTTTTAAAAAATTGTCTTGTCATTGTAACATGTCTTAAAGGAATAAAAATTTCTACAGAAATAAAGTTGTGTTAGTGACACATGACCTATAACTAGAGGATGAGCAATCCTGTCCTAGTGCTGAATTGCGTGAAATGCAGTGGGTAGGATGAGGAGCTTAGCAACACAATGGCAAGAATAATTTCCACTCTCATTTGTCCTGTAATGACTTCCAGAACAACTGGAGCTGAACTGGGGCACTTATAGGGGACAGCTAAGAAAAGTCCAGGAGCTGAGAGGAAGAAGGGAAGTGAGCACTGCAGCTAAGGCCTGCAACGCTCCCAATGCCAGCCAGGCACAAAGCTCCAGTCCTGCTCCCCTTCCAGTCCCATTCCCTGGGAAGGAGGAATTATTACTAAGGCCTTCAAATCAAATTATCAGTTAATTAAGCTGGGATAGAATTGTATTTACATTTTTATATATTTTTATTTTCATTTCTTAACTTTGTGATAGTAAGTTCTTAAGACTACAAGAAAGGAATTATTTCCAGGAAAAAAGTGATCTGTGTTTTGTTTTGTTTTGTTTCTTGTCCATTTTCTTTTGTTTCTTCTTGTTGTTGGTTATTTGCTCTTCTTTTATTTTGATGGTAGTTTTGGGGGCCTATCTCATGGCTTCCTCTATGAGGAAGGTACAAACCAGACGCAATATTTAATTTTTGTGAACCAAATATAAACAGGAAGTTAACCAGTTCTCTGATGTGTTCAAATGTGTGAATCTTTGCTCATATTTTCATAGCAATGACAGTTTGGGGGAAAAGCACCTCCTAAGGTATTGTGCAATGTCTCAACCAGCTGTGTTACTAAGAAACCAACCGTAAGACGAAGTCCTTATACACCTTTGGGGGCTCTAAAAAAACCAAACTAGCTCCTCTTCCCGGCCCACCTCCATCCCATAGGAACGTAGCCTCTTGGTGTGGTCCTACGGCCCCTAGTTCTTCCTCTTTCAACATTTCCTTCCAGAGCATCTCCATTCTTTTGTGACTACACCCATAATCACTCTACCAGGAACCCACAGCTGCAATAATAAAGTGGGACTCCGTCACAGTAGCACTCTACCCTCCTCAGAGAAGCTGCTTCTTCAAGATAGTAATTAACACAGGGACCCACAACTAGACACTGTATAGAGAGGCAAAGACTTTTGAGATCTCAGCACCAAACAGAATGGCTGAATCAAACCTCTCTATATGGAAGAAGAGGCAGGAAGACTGTAAGAGCCAGAGGTGGTAGATCTTCCAACACAACAGGACTGACTCTCATAGGCCACAGAGCCTGTGACAGCACCCACAGGACCTGCACAAGCTCAAACCAGATGGAACCAGCACAGAGACGGGGAAGTAGACACGGTCCTGCCCTTCACCAAAAAGCTATGTTCACCTGATTCCTGTAGGGAAAGGGAAAGGGGGTGTTCTCCAGTGGAGCATCACTCGGTGTTAAGAGTCACAGGCCAGGCCTAGCTCCACACTCAGGAGTAGTTGGCCAAAACAAAATGGACTTCGTGTTTTTTTTTTTTAAGGTTTACTTGTTTATTTAAAGTTTTCTTTTCATTTTACATACCGCCCACTGTTCCTCCTCCCTTCCCGTCGTGTGTGTGTGTGTGTGTGTGTGTGTGTGTGTGTGTGTGTGTCTTTCTGTTTGTTATTTTTTGTCTATTGGTGGTTTTTTAGTTTGCTTCTTTTTTGTTATTTTTGTTTTTGAGACTGTTTCTCTGTCTCGAACACAGTACAGAACTGTTTAACTTCCTGTTTATATTTGGTTCACAAAAATTAAACATTGGGTCTGGTTTGTAGTTTTTTTCCGAGATAGCGTTTCTCTGTATATCCCTGGCTATACTGGAACTCACTCTGTAGACCAGGCTGGCCTTGAACTCACAGAGATCCACCTGCCTCTCCCTCCCAAGTGCTGGGATTAAAGGCGTGTGCCATTATGCCCAGCCTCTGTTTTATTCTTGAGAGAAAGAGAAACAGGGAGGGAGGGAGGGAGGACATGGACGGATAGACAGACAGATTGACCATGAATTGGGTGGACAGAGAGCTAGGGAGGATCTGGAATGAGTTGGGGGAGAGAACAGAATATGATTAAAATTTATTATATGAAAACATTAAATAAAAATTTAATTAATTTAAAAAGAAACCAAACTAGAATATTATAAACCTCAAAGGAGTTTATAAAAAATTACCTTCCAAAAAGTTAGAGAAGGAATCTAAGGTTCTATAATTTTAAATTAATATACAAAACTATTTTCACTTAACACTGGATTGCAAGCTAATAGATGCACAGTTACCTGAACTTACTGCAGTTCCTAGCCCACTTAATGGACCTGAAATGCTCGCTTAGTAAACACAAACACCACAGAATTATTCCTTCAGACCAGGTGGCCAATGGCAGCTGCACCTCAGTTTTCTCACCTATAAAAATCCAGTTATGAAGAGTAGCCTGACGGGTTACTATGGGCAGCAGAAGGTACTCAGCATTTATTAGTTTGGATGTGGATTCTCATTATTAATTAGCTACTGTGGTGTAAGATAGGCTGACGCAGTGAAACTGTATAACATACAGAGAAGTCACTCCATTACTTAGAATAAATTGAAGTCTATATTATGCTCTAACCTCTGTCTGCAGATTTTCTGGGGAGATTATTTTAGTGAAAGTGATGGCAGGTGCTCCAGTTATTCGGACAGAAAAATCTGTCAAGATAGGGGTTAAAATTGCTCTCCTTTCTTGATGTCGCCGAATGCTAAAAAGATAAGACAAAGAATTGTTAGTCAAAGAGTTTAAAAAAGAAAATTACTAGTCACTTGATATTTTTCAAGGATAACGTGTTTAAGTCTGTCCTATAAACAGCACAACAAAATTTCACCCCTGTTTTGATTGACAGTGCCTATTTGAGGACTTTATAGTCAGCTCCTTCAGTTCTGTAAGATCTCAAAACACTGTCAGAAAAAAGAACTTCTGAGAAATTCAGACAGACTTAAGCAATTTCTTATCAGTGTCATCCTAGGCCTTTCAATGAACTGTTTTCTGTTTGTAATTCTATCTGTTCTTACAGTTTTATATTTCTTTTGTTACCATCAATGAACTTACTACTTTTGTAATAATTTTTGTTTCCTATTTTTAATACACTGTATGTTTCACTTGACAACGGCCATCTTCCCAATCTCATTAGATTCACCAGTACATTCTATGCCCTCCCTACCCCCCAGCAGAGTCTCCCTCTGTAGTTCTGACTTGCTTGGAATTTCCTTTGTAGAGGAGCCTGGCCTTGAGTTTGCAGTGATCCTCCTGCCTCTGCCTCCCAAGCGCTGGCATTATAGGTGTGCGCCATGGTGCTCATCTCTTAACTCTTTTTGCTTTAAGCTTGAAGATCCATTGGAGTTTATGGATAATAATATGTATATTAAAGCATTCTTTGTCTACTCAATAGCTTTTGTATTTGAAACCTAATGCTTCCTCAAAACTATCCTGTAAGAAGGAAAGATCATTATCAGCCTTATCAGACAAATGAGGAAATAGCTTGGACACTCAATGGAAACAACACTTCTAGAACTTGGCCGGCGTCTGGCCTGTTTTAATTCTACTTTATACATTTTCACCTTTGATCAATTATTTCTGTTTGGCACCCACAATTGATAGTGAGTTAAAGGAAGCAGTACTGATATGGAAGATGAAATTAGAAAACACCCGAGAAACACAACTTCTGACGGCACAGATGTTCCGAGCACCTCTCTGCAGTTTTAGTCTTCATTTTATGAAATAGTAGATCACTGTGTTTATGTTTGACTAGAAACCACACCTCCAAATTTCCTTTAAAATTAATTTAATATTTTCCATAAGTACAACCTTATTATTCCCTTATGATAAAAATGATAAAGTTGAAAGCAGAAAATTGGCATAAGTTTTACCTCATGTGAAAATGCAGATAAAATGCAAGTCTCACTACATCTTAAAAAAAATTAGAATAGTCTAGAGAGCACTAATGTCTTTTGTGAAATTTCCAGTGGGCAGAGTTTTATATGGCATCTGCCAAAAAAGCAAATTGGATCATCTGGTTCTGTGACACATAAGTATTGAATTTCAGGAAAGTCAATTTGAAAGAATTAAGAGATCTGCTAAGTAGAGAGCAACAGGAAGAAACATTAAAATCTGTGACTATGGAGGAAAGGTTGAGATCCTGAGAGACACCATAATTACAGTCTAATAGCTCAAATTCCATAAAATGACCAATGTGAGAAACACGAAACACGATGTGCTCTGGAAGGGGCGTGCTGAGACACAGGGCGCTTTAAAACGCCGTAAATGGAAAGGAAGGCAGCAAACCGAGTCAGAATGAACACCAACTGCAGTGCGGTGTGAAGAAAAGGCCTTGTCCCTATCCTGGATGTTTTCTCACTTGTGTGAGGAACTAAATCAGTGACACCAACTAGACAAGTGCTTTTACCACAACAGGAAAAAGGAAACCTCATCAAATCATCAGCCATCTTCTGTTGCGTAATGAGAGGGTTTCTTCTGTGCCATCACTGACAAACATTTGAAGTGACGATCAACTTTTGAAAAATAATTAAAAATGTTATAAACCAATTATGCTCAAAGGATGAATCAGAGGAGGGCAGAGAAGCACTGAGAGGACACACAGTGTGCAGAATCAAACAGCGGTCGACCTGGAGCACCCGCAGAGGACGTCTGGGGTAAAGGCGGTGAGCGGCCTTAGGTCTGAGCCCCTAAGGCTAAGAAAGCTCCAGTCCATCTGAACGGGAAAACAGGAATGGCCTGGCTTAGCAAGAACATACTGAGAGTGACAGAGAGCTCCCTACAAAATTTAAAATAATGGGATTTCCTCTCTTTATGTGTGCCTAATTTATATTATCTATGAAGTCCAGGAATAATCATTTTGAGTTATTTACAAGAACAACAACAAACCAGCTCTAGTTGCGAAAAGGATCTCATGTTTACAACAAAAAGCAGAAACACTATAAAAGCATTTATGTTGGGTATGTTAAGGTTACTAACTGCCCTAACAACAAGATTACAAAGTGGAGGCCATTTCCCAGTGTTCTCCTACCTGCTGGCCATATTCCACTCCAGGGCTGGATTCTGAGAATTCCTTTCACTCTCTGTTAGCACTCCTCCTGCGCCACTCCCTCTCTCTGGTTTGAGTTGATCCCACTGGGCAGTACCAATATTGATGGACTGCAGGTCTATTTGGTACTGTCTATCTTCAATTTCTGATCCAGGATCTCGAAGAATTCCTAAGTTCAAGGCTCTCCTGAGAAGCAATGAAAAAAGCAAACGATATTCCAGAGTTATTTGCTTACTAATAGAGTATCATAACGATGTTTGCCCTAAATTGACAATCAACATGAAAGATATTAGTTAATAAACTAGGTTAATCACAGGCATAAAAGTATTAGCAATTTACCATACATTGTTTAATAAAGGTGTACAATATTCATAATTATCCAGTATAATGATTGTTTCACAGCACTATCCTCTTTTTCTAAGTACTTCTACATATATGATTTTAACGTTGTGATTCAGGTTCTATTATGGTCACTTTTTAAAAACAGGTCAGAGTAGCTGAAAAACAGCCAAGCTGCAAAGTTAGCATGTGACAAAACTTCAAGCATAATTTAGAGATTCTCCCTCCTCAAAGCCCTTTCCAGGGCCAATCATATACCTTCCTAAAAACCCCATTGCATTGTTAGGCAAGGTCATGACCAGCATTTGGACATTTGACACTCATATATTATACAAAAACTTTAAATTTGAAGAGGCTTGTCCCAGGGAGGCAGACAGGGTTCTCAGATGGAGATTAAAAACAAATTTTCCTGAATTGAACTGAACTTCAATTTAAAGAATTTCTCCTAGATGAGGAGGGTTTCAGTAAAACAAGACACAAAAAGGTACAAACGCTAACTCTCATATGCTGCTCAGGTTTTTTGAGTGGGACAGAGCAGAAATAGAAACCAGAAACAGAGCCTCAAAGACTTCAAGAACATTGCACTAGCAGATAAGAAATACACACATCCTCAATATGCAGCAGAGAGAAAGAATTTTAAAAAGTCATGCAAAACTACAACTAAGAACAGAATCACTTAAATTTTAAAATTCAGATAGCACAACATTAGTGATAGCACAGTGAACAAAATAAAGAGAAACAAAGTCCACTTATAGATAAAATGGGGTTTGGATACATAGACAGCTTAGGGAGCTTCAGGGTGGTAATATACAGACTGGGAGGATATGTACATCATGTTAGGGAGCTAGGAGGAGGATTAGCAGCCTTTGGAGGATGGATCCCTTGCTTACAGCCTTCTTTGGACCCCATGTTTGGCTTCCCTGAAAACACCAGAAAAGAAAACATTACAACCGCTCCTCCTTTAGCTTCTTGATCAATCAAAAGAACAACATACCTCTAGCCAAGGGAAAAGAGTCATGATATTCTGATTTTATCCAAAGTTAGAATACTAACAACATTGTATCCTCCTTTAAGACTGAATTCAACAGGGCCTGTCAACCCACTGGCAAGAGCCCACACCCCAGAAAAGCTAACTCACCTGAAAACAATGCTAAGGAGTCGGGCAAAATGATGACCCCTTAATGAGATAATGCACTTGTCCTTCCCAGAAGCGCCACCCTCACCATGGCTGCTTAAGCCTGCCCACATTTCTGACTTCAGAAAAGTGTCATTTCCCCTTTTCTTTTAGATACTGCTCAAAAGCCTAAGCGTGCTTTCTCGGACACTCTGGGATCCTCATTATTTATCTGAAGCCCCGACTCCTGCCATGTTCCATCTTGGCAACCTCCACTGCTCACCACGGTGGTGTTTTCTGCCCCAAACTCAAAAAGCACGAACTGTTCTTGTCATCTCTGTCATTTCTCTCCAGACAGCAGCTGCTGGGACTGACAGCTTGTCTGTCTGTCTGCAGGGACTGACAGCTTGTCTGTCTGTCTGCAGGGACTGACAGTTGTCTGTCTGCTGAGACTGACAGTTGTCTGTCTGTGCTGTTGTTTTTTCAAACTCTGAAAGTTCCCATTTGAGCGCATCTTTAAATTCTTTCTTAGGAGACTAAAATCCCAGAGAAGGAACCTGATTTTCCTGGTAACAATAAATATCAGGATAAATATAATTGATTCATACTCCATCTAAAACATAAGAACAAGTTTAACATACTGTAGTTATAGTCTTGCCCAAGAGACATAGCTAAAGATTTAAAAATAGAATGATTAAAAGTCAGCAAATGGAAAAACAGATACTAGACAAAAAACTTGTTCAAAAGACCTGTTAGAAGTAGTTATTACAGAACACAGTTATAGCTCTATTTAATAGCTACACTTTAGTGTAAAACTTCAAACTCTCTCTCTCAGTCATAAAATAAGCAGGAGGAGGCCGGACGGTGGTGGCGCACACCTTTAATCCCAGCACTTGGGAGGCAGAGCCAGGCAGATCTCTGTGAGTTCGAGGCCAGCCTGGACTACCAAGTGAGTTCCAGGAAAGGCGCAAAGCTACACAGAGAAACCCTGTCTCGAAAAACCAAAATAAATAAATAAATAAATAAATAAATAAATAAATAAATAAATAAATAAATAAAAATAAGCAGGAGGAAAGGAAATAGAAAATTAGAAAAATCAAATTACTACATTTGATAATATAGATATTTATGGAACATAGTATCTGACAATTAGAAAACATGTTTCTCGAGTGCACAGCAATATTTATAAAAACTGATTCTCACCTAGCATAAAGCTTGCCTCAACACATTTCAACCAATTAATATCATACAGACTGTATTCTGTGAGCCAATAAAATTACCTTCAATGCTTTATTAAAGAGAACCTGCAAAACTGTTTATGTTTAGAAATTTAAAAGACATTTCTACGTTAGTTACTCCTTGGTCCAAATATTAAGAAAGAAACAACTCCCATCTTGCACACTAACAGCATGGGATACAGTGGAGATCGACTTGAGGAAAACGCACTGTTTACACACATGTGTTGTTGGGGAAGACAGGCTCAGAACTAACAACGCCACATAAAACGGCAGAGCAGGCTTGACAAAGAGTGGGATTTAAAAGCAGAAATTAGGGAAATAGTACGAGATGATCAACAAGGCCAAATTGCAATAGATGAATGTCTAGAAAAAGGGGAAAAGGATAAAAAGAGTAAATAACATATTTGCAATGAAATGGCAACATAGCTACAATGCTGAACTGAGTAAACAGACAACGGGCCTGCAGAGTCAGCTCTTCCAACTTCTGCAGGAAACACAAACAAAAGGAAACGCTCTCCTGGTCATCACTCTCCTGGAATGTATTTCTTTTTCATCCCATCATAGTACTAAATAACATCCATCCTCTCACTTCTTCCACTCAACAGGACACTAATTTTCCTTGTACAAGTTCTGTGTGTGTGTGTGTGTGTGTGTGTGTGTGTGTGTGTGTGTGTGTGTGTAAAAATGGTCCATTTCAGTACCTGGACAACACAATCACTACTGATATAAAGTAGCGAGTGGGCAAGTAGCGAAATCCGTCACCATCTCTAGTCTTGGGACTATGAAACCACATCTTATCAACACAGTATTTTCTCAAAGGAGCAATGTTACATTTGTTCCTGAATAGATAGTTATTGGGCATTGTATCTGATTTTTGTGGTAGTCCCAGGCTGCTGGCAGGGTTCCTGCCATTACCCAATCCCTCACATCTAGTGGGGATTTAGAAGCAATTAAGAGAAAAGAAAAAAAGATTGAGCACAACACAGCTGGAAACACACAAGGACCTCCTAGCAGACTTGGGTAGCCCTGGAAAGAGAAAAGAAATATCTAGGTCTGAAGTGCCAAAGAGCCCCATCTTCTCATACAAATGAAGTATTTCACACAGGGCAAACAAGGCCCAAAGGTATGGCAACAGCAGATCCAGCAAACATAAGGCTCGAAAAGCTACTGTGGAGAATGGGCACGAAAGAAGGAAGGCCATAGGCAAGAGGAGCATCAAGCACCAAATGAGTTCCACCCACTTCTTATTTGGTAAAGTTTAAAGGAGAAAAAGAAGCTGTAGAGAATAAAGAGGCCTGGCCTAAAAGGTGGGCTCACTTCACACAATGGTCATTTTACCTTGTCTAATAGAATACAGAAATGATGGAATGCCATAGCTGTAGGTGGGAGTTTTTAGTTGGGACTACTGGCCAGCTCCCAAATAACCACACAGAGACTTGATATTAATTATAAATTCCTGGCTGATAGCTAGACTTGTTACTAACTAGCTCTTACAACTAAAATTAACCCATATTTCTTATCTACGCTCTACCACATGGTGGTACATTTGTTCAGCACAGCATGTTCATCTCACAACCCACCCTCCAGGTGACTCCACTCCCTTTTTGTCTGCAAGTGCCGCTCAACTTTTCCTGCCTAGTTATTAGCTGCTAACCAATGACAGTAATACATATTCACAGTGTACAAAAAGATTGTTCCACAACACAGGCTATCCAGAGAAAGCCTCGGTTTCTGGTTAATTATGATTACCGAGAACACATACATACACATGTGTGCATGTGTGCAGATGTTGTTACATCATGAAATCTTTAGTAGGTATGAAGGGAAAGAAATCATCCTACTTTAACTCTCCTAAACCTCCGTGTAAACTATTAGACAGAAGTGAAGCACTAGTGTCTGACACAAAGGGATGCAGCCGTATCAAATGTGCACTAGAATTTGGAAAACCAAAACCAAACCACAAACAAACAAACAACACAACAGAGAAAACACTGGTCCTTAATGAATTCAAACCACATTTCCATTAGCCTAAAACCATCATAATAGCATGCTGGTTAGCATAACAAATTTTGTACTCCAAAGGCTAAGAAAAAGTTTATTATGGAAAATTTAGACCAATTAAAAAATATGTGTATTTTTGTAAAACAGTTTCTTCAATAATTTCTTAAATATCTTAGCACCTAAGATATCAAAATCAGGACACATAAACATATTTTCAATTTAGTATCCCAAGTAAAAATTTCATATATATATTAGAAACTACAAAAGTATAACACTATAAAGATTATATTTTTATATTTTAAGGAACTAGTAAATATAAAAACTGAGTTTGGTTTACTTTTTCTGTAATAAACTTAATGTAGATGCCTTTTTTTGTTTGTTTGTTTTTTTGAGACAGGGTTTCTTTGTATAGTTTTGGTGCCTGCCCTGGATCTCACTCTGTAGACCAGGCTCCATTTTGCCTGGCTCTGCCTCCCGAGTGCTGGGATTAAAGGCGTATGCCACTGCCAACCGGTACAGATATTTTTAGACTTATAAAATACAAGTCCAACTCATCTTACACCATCTCAACAATATATTTTCAATTCTTTACAAAGAAAATATACTACTAGTAGTAAATCAGTAAGGACTAGAATGTCTAAAATTCATAACACCCTTCTTAAGAATATGATGTAAATATCTTACAGCAAAAAGCCTCATAGTATTGTTTCCTTTCCCAATTAAGTATTTTCTAGACAAATTTGCTATGGAAAACATAAATCAGATTTTCTTGACTCAAATGCATATGCTTCTAAAAAGTTCTACCAACTTTGTTCTGTCCTTATTGCTGCCTTTGAAAGTGAGCAGTGAATCCGGAAAGAAGGAGAAGTACAATTCTCATAACTTCCTTATCCTTAACACAGAAGGCTGCTTTACCGGCTACCTCGTAGGAGTTATAATTGTAATTGCTTTGGCCTTCTGAAATTCTCCTCCCATACCATTTGATCCATTCAGCAGGTGGTGTAGGAGGGTCAACTCAAATCTGCAATAGTTGGTCAATAATGTAATCATAAGGAACCACAGATGACTTTAAGTGTATAACAGGAAACATAGCTTTAATGTTTTCCTTTTTAAATTGATTTAGTCTGAGGCAAGCCTTTTGTATGTTTACACAAGGAGCAGCTCATGTTGAACCATTTACTGCTCATTGCTGAATAAGCATATCTTGGGAATTCAATGTAAAGTAGCAAAATTCATTCACTTATAGTTCAATTTGAGATCTACAAAATGCTAAACAAGCCAGAAAATAGGAATGTAAATCCAAGTACAATTTTTGTGTACTGAATAAATTCAGTGTCTACATTTGATCACCGATTCTCCACGAATGACATTAATCTGGAAAATAAATACAGCAGGAGATAAAAATGGCGGATTGTCAGACAAACCAACACAGTTCTCGGATGAGTGACTCAGGGCAGGACGCTCTTCTGCCTCACAAGAACCACTAAGAAGCATGGAGGCAATGCTAGACTCCCCCAGGGACAGTTTCATTTACCATGGGTCAGCTAGCCTTCAGGAATACTGTTCCCCTCTCCTCCTCCCCATTCCTTGCAGTGTGCATTTAAAATCACTACAGAGTTCTCAACTACGAGTCTTTAGAAATACTCATTCTTATATGTTAACTTTCTAACTAGCTTCTATACTGAGAAAAAATCTAACAGAGGCATTAATAAAGATAAATTACACCTGAATTAACTGGAATGTACTAGTCCAGGAGTTCCAAATTCAAATAAAACATTTTAATAAAGACAATTCCTTTCCTATCTTAATGTATTCATTTTATTAACACACTTCTCTGTATCATTTAAATTTTGTTTTCTTTAATTACATACTTTCATTCCATATGAATTCTACTATCAAACTCTAATGTGTTTGTGATGAAAAAAAATACATAATCACATGAAAAATGATAGTGATGATACTAATAACTGCACTTTCCAGCTGCCTTCAAGTGCTTGTAGGGAGATTACCACAGGGGTACATGCAGATTATGACGCAGATACTTTAGGCAAGAGAGATCTGAAACAGCACAGTCCAAAGCTACACCTTGACTATAAATTCAGATTCTTGTTGCCTATGTTCTATACAAAACACTCTTAGAAACAAAAGTTTTAAAAGCATAATATGTTATTGAAATAAATTGTGTTATGTAGATGGTTGAAAATTGTAAGACTTCAAACTAAACTAGATAAAGACAGTACCATCAAGGTCACAGACCAGAACTGATTTAAACTAAAAAACATTGAAAGGAAAAACATTTAGATTTGGCATGCAACAATCCAACTCCTTTAAAAATAAAATTGTGTTTATAATCTATGGGGATTTTCAAACCCACAAATACCACAAAACTGGTCATGAAGAACAGGAACCGGAAGTTAAGATTCTTAAATTTACATACGTTAGTCATTTAGCTATTCTGTTTATTAAGGAAAAAACTTAATGAGATAATGCAGCAGAGAAGAGCAAAGGTATTTTCTTTACCATCATCATCTCATCTCCAGCCTTAGAGGATCCTAAGCACTTTTAGGATTCCTTCAGCTCAGCACAGAGAAACGCATTCGAATTCTCAGGGGAGGACAGGTAGAGAATAACTGGTTGAGGGAGGTTGTGGAGGCCGCCTTGTCTGTGGATGGGTGACCCCAGGGCATTTTACAGATCAGGTGCACACTGATGACAGAGTACGGGATGGAAAGCACATACAGATTCTTTAGGTTCTGGTGGTAGGCTGTGCAGACTGAAGCTGCAGCCTGAATGTTCTTTACAGCACTGTGGAACACAACTGCCCAGTTCAGATGGCATAAGGGCTATAGGAATTAATTCATAAGAAATAAGCACATCTACCAGGACTTGTTAAATACTAATGGGAGGGGTTGGGGATTTAGCTCAGTGGTAGAGTGCTTGCCTAGCAAGCACAAGGCCCTGGGTTTGGTCCTCAGCTCTGAAAAAAAAAAAATACTAATGGGAATCCAGTCATCATCATTTAATAGTTGAATATTTTTTTAAACAATTGCTTAATCTGACTATAGAATAATGATATTTTATATATAACAATTAAAATATCAATAAATACAAAATAATATCATAAAATCACTTTAATCCAATCTACCCAAAAGATTTGGAACAGTTATAAATTACCAGTTGTACTCTTAAAGCCCTCAGGCCATTTTCCATTCACATAAACACAATAAAAGACAAGATCATAATACATATACAGTTAAGACCCTATTATCGAATAACTAAACACCTGCATCCCATTTTATGTTAATAAATGGTATATATATATATATATATATATATATATATATATATATATATATCATTCTTGATGGCTGCATAGAATTTCACTTCATGGTTGGCCCTGAGGTCACAAGAACAGGAGAGCTCCCCTGACTGCCACCAGCTGCCACACTTTGGAGAGTAGGCCCTGCATCTTGCCTGGCCAGCACAATAGAGCCAACCCCACTGGCAGAGGTGTGGGTGAGCCAGCCCTAAAGTTGTGAGCATGGAAGAGCTGTCCCCATTACTCATCTATCACATGGTGGCATAGGTGTGGGAGAGATGCCCTCCCCCACAACCCTGTCCATCAATGCCTGAGGCAGGTGGGAGAGCTGGTTCTGTAGTCATAAGAACAGGAGAGCTGTCCCTGCCCCTCATCTGCTGCAACACTCCATCTGGAGAGTGGCCCCTACACCATGCCTGAGCAACACAACAGAGCTGGCCATGAAGGTCTAGGTGTGGGAGAACTGACCCTGAGGACAGAAAGGCAGAGGAACTGGCTCCAGCCCTTGCTCTTCACTGCAAGGGGTGAACTAGCCAGGGCAATGCAGAGAGCTCACCCTGGTGGCGAAGACAGGAGAGAGTTGGTGGACTGACCAACCCTGAAAATACCCAGGCCCAGAACCAGGGTAATGTGTTGGCCACCCCAACATCCACACTATCTGTGGTTTGCTGAAACATGTGAAAAGGCTGGGCTGAAGACCCAAAGCTTCAGGATATCCACAACACAGGGCAACAGCAGGATAAACAAGAGGAGAGATCTAGGGAGGGCCCAGCATCCATAGTATAGCAGAAACCAGAGGCCTTCAACCAGACCAATGACTCTTTGCAGTGAACACCTGAAAGTAAAGACAGATGGACAAAAGGGTTTACTGTGTGACTCACTATGTCACACTACAGCTTCCATGACAAGATTGATTTTTCCTTCTCTCTTTTTTGGTATCTCTTAAATTTTATTTTATTTTATTTTGTGGGGGAGATTGCAAGGGCAGAGGGCAGATACAAAAGGACAGGGAAATGAGTGGGATGGAGATGCATGGTGTGGAAGACTCAAAGAATAAAAAAAAAAAAGAATTTCCCTCCATGGATATCACAACATTAAATCACCGTCTACAATTGAGCATTAGTATTGCTTAATTCAGGATAATTTTATATAATCAATAATCTTCCTATTTATGCCTCAAAATAAGCCATCCTAAATCCAACACAGCTCATCACTAAATGTTCTTTAATATGTTATCTGACAATAAAGAAGGATGTAATCACCACAGTTTCATTAAAAGTAAATTGCTTTTGGTCAGATCTTTTGTAACAGCAATAAAAGCAGTAATCCATACACACCGTGAAGCAGTGATCCATATACACCGTGAGGCAGTAATCCATACACACCGTGAAGCAGTAATCCATACACACTGTCAGACAGTTGATCCATACACACTGTGAAGCAGTGATCCATACACACCGTGAGGCAGTAATCCATACACACCGTGAAGCAGTAATCCATACACACTGTCAGACAGTTGATCCATACACACCGTGAGGCAGTGATCCATACACACTGTGAAGCAGTGATCCACACACATCGTGAAGCAGTGATCCATACACACCATGAAGCAGTGATCCATACACACTGTGAAGCAGTGATTCATACATACTGTCAGGCAGTGATCCATACAAACCATGAGGCAGTGATCCATACACACCGTGAGGCAGTGATCCATACACACCGTGAAGCAGTGATCCATACACACTGTGAAGCAGTGATCCATATACACTGTCAGGCAGTGATCCATACAAACCGTGAGGCAGTGATCCACACACACTGTGAAGTAGTGATCCATACACACTGTCAGGCAGTGATCCATACACACCATGAAGCAGTGATCCACACATACTATAAAGCAAGATTTCATTTTCAACTTTATATACTCAAACTATGGGGGAAAATGCTGACTTAAAATTCACATCTAAAAGATAAATTGAGGAGACATAAAGGTATGTGATTACCACCAGTGGAGTAAGAACTGACAGCCCCAACATAGAATCATCTCTTTCAGCCACTAAGAAAATTACTCAATTATAAAAAAATAAATGTTTTAATAAAAATGAGAGGTGGCTATTTAAAATAAAACAGTATCCTTAATTACAATAATGCTGCTAGGTATAGTTACAGAGCCTATACATTAAAGATGTTTGAACTTTAATAACCTGGACCACACCAGGGTCACAATTGGTAGCAGAACACTGATCATCATAGAAAAGCCACCAAACACATGAAAGGAATTACAGTATATCACACATCAAACGCTTTGCCCTGGTGCTTCCTTCCTCTAATCCTACCAGCAGGAAATGGTTTACACAGTGATCGAGGTGACCAGACACATTTAAAAGAAGTCCCCTGTAAAATAAGCTCCTGGATGCTGCAGTTTCCACCAGAAGGGACAGCACCTCCTGCCCGGGACCACTGTGCTACCCATGCAGTTGCTGCAGAGCCCTGGAGCCACACCGAGGAGGTACTGTAGCTGTACAACGCCATTTAGAAAACAGGATGAGCCACAAAAAACTGTGTTTTCATATTGTGTACTATATAGCAGGCAAATACATCCAAAATTGAAAAGGGTCAACCATTTTATCTTAGCTTGATATGAATGAAGCTAAATGTTATAACATTTTAAACCATATCATCTTATGAATGGGCTTTTCACCTGAACCAGAATTAAACTTTAAATACAAGAATAAACTTTATAAATTTTCTTTCTCACATGACCATACTTGAACCTGGACAGTGTACAAATGATTCTGGTGCATTGTTGGATGCATTTTCAAATAAAATAACTGAAATTAGATAAAATACAGATCTAGATAAAAGCAAAAATTTCCAGAAGAATGCTTGATATGATACAAACTAAGTATACATACGTATTTATATTCAATTATATATATATATATTAATTTTTTTTCTTATTTCACAATTTAATTATTTTCACAACATAACTTGACACTGTTTACCAGAAAGAATGAAAATTGAAGGACTATCTTTTTGAACATTTCATTAATTCCTCTTCTGCCTTTAAAGTGAACAAATGATGCTACAATTCTGTAACCCTATGCATATGTTTCTTTTTCCTAGATTTGGGGAAATTCTAAGTTCGGTGGCACTATACCTCAGTTTTATCAGGTGTTCATTAAAATCACCTGAAAATACTGAGGTTATGTTTCATGGAACATGAGCTTCATGGACTCTATTCAGAACTCAAAGTGACTGAGGCCGTACTCAATGCAAACCCATCTGTCCACAGTGTACTTGATAAGCTGACACAGGACAGGAGTCTCTTCCACTGTTGGGTCAGTTTATCAAACCCATACCTGGATGACAGGCAATTCAATGACAGGAAAAACACCCCCAAAATTCAAAGCACTATTTCCTATAGAGAAGTTCTGTGCTCTCAAATACATATGGATATGACAGTTTTCACTAAATAACTAAAGCAATAAATAATATGGATAGAAACTGGTTCAAATGCTAATTATAACCAGTTATTAAGGTTTACTGATGTACTAGGAGATTTGTATGAAAAATACCACAGAGGATAAGTATCTATCACTTGATATTAAAATATGAGGAGTTTATGTTAACATTATGCTTTAACATTTCTCAAAATTATTGATTTATATTTTTTGTTTAATTGTGTTGCTTTGGTTCAGAATCTATGACAAGAAAATTTATAGGTGACAGAGGTTTGAAAAAAGAAGTATTCACAAATTAAAAATTAAAATTGACATTTAGTTTTAATTAGAAACTGAAATTAACGTTTAGTTTTCTTTTTCTTGTCCCCCATCCCCAACATTTAGTTTTCTTAAAACTCATCAATGATTATAAAAGCCAAGCCAGGATAGTGTCTCTGACATACATAGTATTATAGGCAGGAATGAAGGCTGCTGGGGTTCTGGGTAGTGCTAATGTGGCTGATTACACATGCACAAAGTCATTTAACTGTGTACAAGTGATTAAAATTTCCTCCTATGGATATAAAACTTCAAAACATGACAAGCACAAACAGGAGAAAATTAAATGGCCATTTTACCTACCCTGACAATCAGGTCTGTGCTTCTCACTCTTTTAGTGAGCATGAACTGCTTTTCTGGAATTTAGTTCTGACCAAAGTTCAAGGTTAGAAATCACAGGGACAGACAAAAGTATATCAGATTAAGGAATGGTTTCAATAAGGAGGATAGACAGCCTCCTAAAAAAGGATAAGCATGTCTTGTATATAAAAACTGTATTGTTTACCCTGGGACACTAATGTCAGTGGACACAGTAATAGATGAAGAGAAATGTGCATGGGACAGTTGTTATGGACACTGACACTTATAAAACAACTGTTTATTTGCTTAGTCATGAGAAGTACAAGGCTGTTTTCTGAGGCAGCATGTCACCTCACTGCTGATTACAAGACACTCACACACGACATACACAGGAACTTACTGTGCATATGTAGTAAATACGTGTATGATCCTTGCTTCCTAATTTTCCTTCTAACTAGCTTTTCTGTGGTAGAGATATGAGGCTCTAGGCTGAAAATGGACACTAGTCAACACAGGCTAAAATTGTAACTAAATGGTCCACACTGCATTTCACACTTACAAGTTTGCTAAAAAGACATTTTAAAAAGTACATGTGCATCCATCCATCCATTCATTCTTCCATCCATGAATACCTATAGGAAACAAACCTTCAGGATACTATTCAGTTGTAAGATTCAATTACTGCTATTACCAGAGAAAAGATAATATTTTATATCATGCACTTAAGAGAACAGCAGAGTATTTTTACCATTTTTCTAAAGATCTTCTTGGCATGTCAGTAAACAAGCATTACATTCCAAATGTTCTGCAGATTTAAATGTTTACATCTATTTTAAGATATATTTAAACTGTTTTTAATTATGAACATTTATTTTGTGGGTTGTTGTAGGTAGGTGGGTGAGTGGGTATGAGTGGAAGTCAGAGGACAATTTCTGCCAGCTGGTTATCTCCTTTAACTGTGTGGGTCTCAGGAATCGAACTCAGGTTGTCAGAATTGCTGGCAAGCTCCTACTTGCTGAGCCATCTTGCTGACACTTTGGGTATATTTTAAAGGTACATTATGCTCCTTCTCTTTTATGTTTAAGCTCATAAACGTTTATATATTAAGTTGGCATGAAAATGTTAGTGCCTTAATGAAAGACTCCAATCAGGAATTGAAAAATCCCACATTCAGTGCACTTCACAAACCCAAGGGCATTTGAAAGAACCATAAGATAGATTTATTTTTTTTCCAAATTAAGAAACTCATGATAGGATCTGAAGTATATCCTACTATTCTGTAGTTTCTTTCCAATATGGATTATAAGAGCAAAAGAAAAAAAGCAAAAGAACTCAATGTAAGTGTAAAACATATTTTTAAAATGTCCTACAATTTATGAAAGTAGAGCATAGCGTCATTCTGAGACTGCTATTGAGGAAGCTTTTGGCAGCAGACACAGATTCATGGGAATGTACATCCTGATACAGGAAGCCACAAAAGATGTAGTTACTTTAGTTAAAGCCAAATGTAAATCTCCAGCCCTCAACTAGATAGCTTAAGAACATGACAAGGACTAAGACTCTGCCAACAGCACTTTAGAACAAAGCTTTTAGTCAAGTTCCTCTAAGTACCTACTCTTCTGAGTCAGCCTGACTTGTGAGGGGAGGTATTTGAAGCCAACATCAAGTACTATAAGATTAGGGGCATAATATCACTAGATACTGAAACGCACCTTGTCAAAAATGAACACAATGACAATCTGGACAACATTTGTATATTCAGAATTAGGCGGAAATCAGAGGCTGAGAGAAGGAAAGAGAGCATCTCTGGGGCAAATGAGCTCCCTGTTAACACAGTAAGTTTTAGCAGACTACAAGAAGGAATGACGATAGAAATGGAGCTACATTCACCAAGAGAAAAGAAAGCTCATGATAACAATGCCTGGAAAAAGTATCTCCCAGTGTTTGAAGTTAATTGTGTGTGTGCGTGTTTGCCTGCACACATGCTTGTGCACCGTGTGTGCCTTGTGCTTCTAAGAGGTTGCTGGGTCCCCTGGAACTAGAGTTACAAATGGTTATGAACCACCATGTGGGTGCTGGGAATCAACCCCAGGTCCTCTGCAAGAGCAGCAAGTGCTCTCAACTGCTGAGCCGTCTCTCCAATCCACATAATGCCCTGTTTTTAAATGTCACCCTTTATTGAAAACCATAACTGAAGAGTACTAATGTTAAGTTCATGTATGGGTAGATAATAAGTGCAGCTGTGAATTTCTTCTATTTGTGTGCTTTAATATGCAGCTGAAATAAATGTGAACTGAAGAGTTAAGTTCTTCTCAGCCAACAGTTTCTTAGTCACATCTATGTCCTTGAAAGTAGGGGCTGCCCTTATAAAGATCTCTGAGACCATATACAACTAATGAATTAAAATTAGATGTTAAAATTATTTTTAAAAAGTACTGTGTAAAACAGTTGTGTACCTGCAAATGAACATTTTCTTACCTACTAAAACTCTGAACAAGACAGTACATTCCAGACTTGAATAATTATGCTTTTAAAAATTCAATAAAAAGCGGGGGAGGGGGCTAGAGACATGGCTCAGCAGTTAAGAACTGCTCTCTAGAGGACCTGGGTTCAATTCCCACCACCCACATGGCAGCTCACAACTGTTTGTAACTACAGATTCAGGGGATTCAACACCTTTACATAGGCAAAATACCAATGCACATAAAATAATTAAATGTTTTTTAAAAACTCAATAAATAACACATGAATGTCAATTAAATTTAAGCTTTTAAATTTTTTATAAATATTTTTCGATCTGAGTAAAATAATAAAGTTTCCATTTAGGAAACATGAAGTTTTGTGGAAAACTTTAATGCAATCAAAACACTGATCATCAAGTAAATTTTTGTAACAAAAGTTACATGTTTCTCAGCATTTGCATAAGAAGACATGTTGACCATATATTCTGCACCTTACTCTGCTGTTTCAGGCTCAGAGAGAAAATCAGAGCAGCCAGTGTTCAAAAGTTGCTTAGAAAGATGCAAAGATGACATCAGAAACAGAGTCTGCGCTCATCCCTGGAGGAAATCAACACAGCAATCGTTCTAACAGCAGAAAACAAAACAGTGTTCTTCCCTGCCTGCCTGCCTCCCTCTCTTTTCTTAGAGAGGGCCTCACATGGACCAGGCGCCCTTCTCCTTCCTTCCCTCCTTCCCTCCTTTTTCTTAGAGAGAGGGCCTCATATGGACCAGGCTGCCCTTCGACTCCTATGCTGGAAATAAGGAAATGCTCCACCATGCCTACCAGCTCCTCTACTTTTCAGAATTCTTTCAAACTAAAATATAGTGGACTAAACTGCCATAGACGAAGGTATGTACGTCATAAGTCTCACTTACAAAAGATGTCTCTTCATATGCAAAATTCATAGGTAATTTTCATATAACATGTAGATATTTTTAAGAGAATAAGTTTTCTATGGAGAAAAACTGAAATAGAAAATCAAGTTCCTATCTGTTAAGTAATGAATGCACTAAAAATGACTAGCAAATGAATGCTTGTATCAAAGAACTGTATAGAAAACGGACGATTCACAAAGTTTTTAAAGAATGGACATAAGCAGATGCATGGATATTTGTGGCATGAATGTAAGGTGGAATGCAAAAGCTCATGAATATCTAATACAAAAAAGGCCTGGCTTTCCTGAGAACAGGAGGAAAATTAAGAAACCATTAAAATGCCACAAAAAAGATTTTAATCTTTCAAAAATTCTTTTAATATATGCTACTTGATTTGGTTTTAAAAGCATATTGTTACACTCAGTTTACTTAAATTTTTTCTAGAATAGATACTAAAAGCTTTTCTAAGTTTTTGGATAATATGACAGCATAATAACATAGGTAGTCAAGAGAATTCAAATGGTTTCCACATTTATTAGTTCTGTAAGGTGGTGCACACCTTTAATCCCAGCACTCGGGAGGCAGAGGCAGGCAGATCTCTGTGAGTTTGAGACCAGCCTGGTCTACAGAGTGAGTTCCAGGAAAGGTGCAAAACTATACAGAGAAAACCTATCTCGAAAAACCAAAAAAAAAAAAAAAAAAAAAAAGATTCAGTCTCAGATACGGAAGTGGAGCTCAGGATTCCTCAGCTGTATGGACAAGTGTGGAAAAGAATAGACATCTTCATAGGATACTTATTAACTTGGACATAGTTCTGGTGTATGAAAAACACAATCTGCAAGTACCATTTTCTAAAAATATTGAATTCAATACTTTAAACTTACTTTGGAAGCTGATTTATTAATATGACTACTTAAGGGCCAAGAGAAAAACTAAAACGAGCTTTAATTTGATTCCTTGTATAATAAACAGAACAAGATTGATAACTAAACTTCTTAAGGAAAAAAAAAGAGAATTAGAATCATCTTTGTTTTAATTAATTTATTTATTTTACATGGAGACCACAGCTTCCCCTCCATCCTCTCCTTCCACCTCCCCTCCATCCACGCCCCTAGATATTCACTCAGAAAGGGGCAGGCCTCTCCTGGGCATCAGCAAAACATGGCCTGTCAAGCTGTCATAAGACCAAGCACCTCCCCCTGTATTCATGCTGGGAAAGGCAATCCAGTATGAGGAATAGGTTCCCAAGAGCCAGCCATAGTATCAGGGACAGCCTCTGCTCCCACTGCCAGGAGCCCCACCAATAGACGAAGCTACACTACTGTCATATATATGTAGAGGGCCTAGGTTTGTTCCATGCAGGCTCCCTGGTTGTTTGTTCTGACTCTGTGAGTTCCCATGAGCCAGGCTAGCTTTTCCTGTGGGTTTTCTTGTGATGTTCCTGAAGCCCCTGGCTCCTCTAATCCCTCCTCACTCGCAATCTGCTCACAGGGAATGGCCTGTTTAGGCTTATGTGTCCACTGCTGCCAGGAGTCTTAGCTAGTTCGATCCTTGCAAGCCCCCAAAGGCGCCTTTTTCCAGTTATCTCTCAGCACTCTCCCCTTCCGCCCAACCTGTAACATAATCTATCAAGTTTCCAATGCCCAACCTCCACCAGTCCACCCAGGAGATCTTCTCTATTTCCCCTTCCCAGAGAGATCTGAGCGCGCGCGCGCGCGCGCGCGCGCGCGCACGCACACACACACACACACACACACACCCTAACTGCACTTGGGTCCTCCTTGTTACCTAGCCTCTCTGGGTCTGTGGATTGTAGTATGGTTATCCTTTAGTTTACAGTTAATATTCACTTATGAGTGAGTACATACCATGTTTGTCTTTCTGGGTCTGGGTTACCTCACTCAAAATGATTAAAACTATCTCATATAAAGTAAAAAATAAAATATATTGACTTTATCTATCAGATAAATATATGTTAATATTTATATCTGGTCATGAGTCATTTCAGAGCTTGTAAAACACACATACCAAAAACTGGATTGAATTCTCAAGAACCAAGAAATGCAAATATTAGGAATTTTTAAGAGCTTTCATCATAAAGTCCAGCTATAAATCTGTAATACTAGTTCTACCTCATCATACAACATTTTTAAGAATGCAAAATAAAATGTATCTAAACTGTCAAACTTCTTCCCCACCTAGTAACAAGAATAGTTATATGAAAAACAAAAATCTAGTTACCTAAACAGCAAAAAAAAAAAAAAAAGTTCTGCGATGAGATGTAAATGTAACACTTCAGGTGAAAAGTCTCCAGACTGAGGTTCTTGCTGTAAAACATAAACAATAATCACTATGCCTGAGTCATGAGCTCAGTATGTTGACAGATGAGATAGTGTGCCCTGAACCGAGGAGAGAAATACAAGCTCACACAGAAGTGTGCTGGAAGAAGCGTGCTCTATGCACCAAAGGCCGCTGCACACAATTACGACCTCACTGCACATGGGTTGTCAGCCACAGCTCCAGAGGACTGTGGAAAGAACATGAAATTTAAATCAAAAGATCCCAAAAGTTTCAAAATAGAACAGGATTTGAGAAAAACGAAGACAGAAGTTCTAAAGACTTTTAAAAATGATAATGTTCAACACTAAATGAAACCCCCACCTCCACTGGAGGAGGTACTGGTAGCTACTGGCTACAGAGGAGGATTGGGGGGGGGAGGCTGCTCACGGTCCAGTAGATGGCCACACACCTATTTGCGCAGAGCAGCATTAACTGGATAAGGGGTTTAACAACAACAATGAAAGAGGAAATGAAGTTGGGGGCATAGCGCTGGAGACAATAAGGAGAGTTGGAGGGAGGTAGTGGAAAATATGATTGATATACATTATATAAATATCTGAAACGCTTATGGAATAAAAAATATTTGGCGCAAATAGGTTAAGAATCTACAACCCCTCCAAAGTAAACTCCTTCATAATAAGAATTCTGTTGTGGACTATTCCTTTACAGTGTGTGAAGAAGTGTCACTGTGATTGGTTTAATAAAAAGCTAAATGAACAAAAGCTAGGCAGGAGGTACAGCAGGGACTTTTGGACAGAAAGATTCTGAGAAGAGGAAAGGAGGAGTTGTGAGCTGGATGCAGTGAGAACAAGACATGCAGGTGAATAGAAATGGGTTAATTTAAGCTTTAAGAGCTAGTAGGACAAACCTAAGCCATAGGCTGAGCTTTCATAATTAATATGACATTTTTTGTGAGCTGGAGTCACAAAGAAAAATCCATCTACAAAACTTCTGAAAAACTTAAATAGAAGAAAACCGTACTTCAAGGAAGTTGAAAATATATGCATTCTGGCCCCAGAATGTTACACAATAAACACCACTGGGAATAGTTAACCTGAACATGGTCCTAGGAAGAGAGGCATTAGTTGTGAGGTTTGAGGTACAGGGTGAGGTCAGCTCAGGGAGGGAGATGATGCTGAGATACAAGACTGGAGGTTTTCTGATGAGTTCATTAAAGCCTAAACTCCTATAACAATGGAACTCATGAAGTACTGTTGAATTGTGACTCGTGCGGCCTTCATGACTCCATGGCAACAAAACACAATATAATAATTTCAACTACCAAGTGATACAGTTATTCTTAAGGACAGATCTACTAGACCTTTCACTGAAGAAGATAACTCATGTTTGCTTTTACATTTTATCACGTAAATGATTCAGGTCTGAGAAGTTCAATAGAAATGTTTAAAGAATAGTTACATTAAGGGAATTTGTGCTGAATATCTAGCTGGCTCAAAACAAAAATCACCATTTAAATAATCCTTGGTCCTATGCTGTATAAAATATTAGTTTAAAAAGGCATTTTATTCTGAATAGGATGATATGAGAAGATGACCATAATATATTAATGAGTTCACACAAATACGTTTTGGAAAACACTATGTAGAGGACACACTGTTATGTAAGACAGCAGAGAGACACCAACAGAAGAAAGTGGGCCCAAACAGAACGGACCTAAGCAGAAACAGTGAACACAGCATGAAGAAGTGGCTGGTATTTGTTATAAGTACTGGTAAGAAGAAAAATTCTATTTCCTAGTGCATATACTTTGGTATTGCTGAATTTAAAAAATGAACATTGGGTCTAGGGAGATGTGCTTGCTATGCAGACACAAGGACCAGAGTTCAAACCCCCAGTGAAGCCAGGGGTGGAGCCAGGGGTGGAGCCAGGGGTGGAGCCAGGAGTGGAGCCAGGGGTGGAGCCAGGGGTGGAGCCAGGGGTGATAGAACCATCTATAAGCTCAACACTGTAGAAGGAATCTTAAAGGGTCTTGTTAATAAAAACAAACCTAGAGCCAGGTATTGGGGTGAACGCTGAAAGATCAGAGAAGCAGAACAAGCCACAACTACCTCACCTCGCCAATTCCTCAGCTGATCCTGTTTCCTCAGACTGGAAGCCTCTCAGCTGAACTTTGCTGCTCAAAAGCCTAAAAGCTTAACCAGCTCTAGTTCCTGGTCCTCATGCCTTATATACTTTTCTGCTTTCTGCCATCACTTCCTGGGATTAAAGGCGTGAGTCACTGTGCCTGGCTGTTTCCAGTGTGGCCTTGAACTCACAGAGATCCAGATAGATCTCTGCCTCTGGAATGCTAGGATTAAAGGCATGTGCTACCACTGCCTAACCTCTATGTTTAATATTATGGCTATTCTGTTCTCTGACCCCCAGATAAGTTTATTGGGGTCACAATATATCAACCACACAACACTGGGGATGTGGAGCCAAGTAGACACCTGGGAATTGCTGGCCAGGCAGTCTAGTTCAATCAGCAAGCTACAGGTTCAGTGAGGAACCATGGCTAAAAACATAAAGATTGAGATCAATTAAGGAAGGCAACAGTGTCATTTGGTGGTCTTTCTCTTACTGACTTAATTTTGAGTTATCTGTCTCCTGCTAAGAGGTCCCATTTCCCTGCTTCTTTGATATTTTATAATTGTTATATAGAAAACAAATATAAAGGGACACTAAAGTTAAGACTGGCCCCACACACATCTGAGAGGCACACCTTTCTTGCCAATTAGACAAAATAAAGTATATGGGTCTCTGCAATCTAACTGGAATTGACCCAGGGTGGCATGATTTGCAACTTTAGTTGTATTATATCACCTTTTGTTAACTGTCTCTAAGACTGGGCTTTCCCTGTGTACTCACAGTTTCTCTATCTAGTATAGCACTGTTCAGTGGGAATGAAACCAAACACAAAGAAAAGCCATTGTACCAATCAAAATTTATATGGAGTCTTATTGAAAAAGGTTTTTTAAAGTGGAATACAGTTGCAATAATACATTTATCCATATACCAACCAAAATGCCATAGCAACACATACTTGATATGAAGAACAGTAATGAAGTCTTTTACTTACTAAAACATTTTCTCCTTTTGGCAATCATGTTTTTTGATTCTTGCTAAAGCTCTGTTTAAAAGGTCATCTCAAAATGAAAAAGATGATGGAACTATCAGAAAAGGATGCTAAACACCTATTATATATCTCATATGTTTGTTGAAGTAAATAAAAGTATAAAGATAATAAAGGAAAAAAACTTTTCTCATTAAAATCCAATAGTGTTTCATGTAAAAAAAAAAAAAAATCCCAGCTTTGGCTCGCCATATTTGAAAGGCAGAAGAGTGACATATAGTTGCGACCATTGTATGGATTGGTATACCTCTAGTGTGCCTTTGTCTTTTAAGAAATGTTCAAATCAATTTCTTCTGGCTGGCTCTTCCTCTTAGCAAAGGTCCTATAGAGTGCTGCATGTATGTATGGGGCTCCCCCAGATGCTGAGTAATCACTATAGCCAAGTGATCTGACCTGAGAATGACCTACCACCTCCCCACTGCTGCACAGAGTACAAGGTCAAGCCATGTTACAGTATTTATCATTACTCCATTTCTTCCTAGGACAGAATAATGGCCAATCACATGGAATGCCAAATTCTGGTTTTTCATTCATCACTGTGATGTGCCTTTAGGTTATTTTTAATTTAAAAGATTAAAAGTATTATATTCTACTATAAACTTTTGTGTGGACATGTAGGTATACAGTAGAACTGCTGCACCATATGATAACTATCTTTTACATAGACATTTTACATTCCCACCAGAAATATATGGGCATTTTTGTGGTATCATAAACACATGTAAGTATGTGTGTATGTAGGTGTGTGTGTATGCATATTTACATATGTATGTATGTATATTTATGCCTAGTTCCTGACACACAACTCCTAAAACTTTTTATCCCTCTAGAGTAGTATGAGTATATTTGAAAGCTAATGAGGTAAATAGGGCTATGTCCTCTGAAAGACTAAGGTAAAATTATGATAGGAATTTTTATTTAGTCTCTAGGGGAGCATGGGCTAAAGCCTGTCATTGGCCAAAACTGTAAATAATCTTATTTATGTGATAATTATTTATAAAACCCCAAAAGGATATGGATAAGCTTCTGCTTTTGTCTGATTTAAATTTAAAGACCAGGAACTATGAGTTCTCACTCTTTTTAAAGACTGTCTTTGCTACCTAAATCAAGAGTATTTTCATGAATCAAAATGAAACTTTCATTATTAATACAACTCCCATTTTTTCCTCATTCCATACCACAAGAAGTAGTAATCCACTATTGTGAATCTTTGGGTTCTCAAAAGTTTCATATATTCAGGAAACATACAATATGAATCTTTTCAGCCTTGTCCACTGGGATTCATGGTTAAAATATTCATAAAAAACAAACAAAGCCCTAGGGCTCAGGGTCTTTTGCTTTATGCCAGTATTTTTATTCCCAATGAGTCACTCCTACTCGGATGCCTTCCTTCCTATGTGGTTTCTGTTCTCTGACGCTAAGGACACAGCATTTCAATGAGATCCGGAAATGTTCTGATGAACTTCTGGGTCAACCTTGTTAGTTTAGTTACATGAAAATGACTTGGAATGTGAGCTTCCCAAAAAACTGCTCTCCCTAGCAGGCCTGTGGATTCCATAATTCTATGGTGTTTGACACTCTGACACATAGTGTAAGCCTAGTCTATGTGGGACTTCAAAGTTACTATACATGCTTTGAATTCAATTTCTCCTGAGCCATGAGAACAGAAATCCAGAGAAGAGAAGAGGAGGGGAGGGGAAGGGAGGAGAAGTGGGGAGGGGGAAGGGGGGAGAGGGAAGGAGGAAGGGGGGAGGAGGAAGAGGGGGAGGGAAAGGGGGGAGGAGGAAGGGGGAAGGTAAAGGGGGAAGGGGGAAGAGGGAAGGGAGAAGGGGAAAGGGAAGGGAAAGGAAGGGGCCCCTGAGGGATGCTGACATTAAAGCAAGCACTCTGAAAGACCAGCAAGGAAAGTAACAACAAGTCCAGGAAGAACAGGAAGCAAACCTGAGGGAACAATCCCACTGAGGACAAACTGAGTTCCAAACACAAAGGATGCAATTCACAGGGTCTGCAACTGGAAAGGGAAGGGCAAAGGAGGAGGGGCGGGGGGGGGGGGGGAATCTCATTGTCTATTTCACTAATGGAAGAACGATCTTTTAATACGGATTTTTTCCATCCAAAGTAAAATAAGACCTTAAATTAAGACTTTATAAGTCATATCTACATCCATTACAGAGATGGTCTTTTGACCTCAGTACGGGGACACAGTGGTGCAGCAGCAGGATGGAGACCTGGGGTCAACTCTGACTATATAGGGACCCTGTCATCTTCTAGGTGGTGAAAGTGACACTTAAATTGGAACGTTTTCAAAGCTGTGACTACTGGACAGCAGTAGCCATTTAGTTTTAAAAGACTAAGACGATGACATCTGAAGTCCAGACCAGCAGACGAGCAAGAAACCTGCTTGTTCATCTGCACTTCTGTGACTCTTCTCACTTGGCACTGTTTGCGGCTGTACTTCGACGCCTGGCAGCAGTGCCAGCTTCAGGGCGGGTTCTCTATTATTTTTATCATGCTCATTACACACGCTCAGCAGCGGAGTCATCCCTATATGCTTGGTGTGGTTTGCAAACACTTGGTGACAGAATCCAGAGCCCGGCATTTTCACAGAAAGTGTTTACTATGAAATTTCTCCTTAGAAGTTTGCTGTTCTTTACAGCTTTGATCCATATGACATCCACAAGCCTACACTTCAAATAATGGCTTATGCTTAAATTAAGAAAATGCTTCACTTTGATACAACAGGACTCCAGCAGGATGTGGTAGTTCTAGAAAGGACCTCATTTTCTTATGAGATTAGAGATTTGGTCAAATATGAAGGCTGCTAGAATTTTCCATGCTTTGCTTCTTCACTTTATGGTGAGTTGGTACTTACATTCTGCTGTTCATCAACACTTCACAGGAATACTTGATTTGTCTGAAGGAATTTAAAAACCCACAACTAAGGAAAAATCAGAAAAGCCTGGTTTGAAATATCAAAGATTTCCAGTAAAAAGTATTTCTAGAGGCCACACCAACCAAGTTTTATTGATCACTGTGTTCTGCAGGACAAAATTATTGCAAGATTGAATGCAAGAAAATCAACTTACTGGTAAATATCTTTCCTGAGAACAGATCTGCCGAGCGGATTATCAGCCTGGGGAGCCATGGCAACAGAACCAACCTTCAAAACCATTGTGTCTTCCTTTGCTGCCTGATTCACTGCAACAAAAGGAAGAGACATGAGTGTATGTGGATCTTGGATGCATAATGAGTAATATTTGAGGAAATGGGATGCCAATACCTTACAACACAGCCAATAAATGAGGAAAAAAAACCAAAAAGTTATATTAGAATAAAATTTTTGATGCTTTTTAAAGTCTATTTCCTTTAAATCTTATTTTGTAGTTTTCTGTTACCACAATTAAAATCACAATGATAAAAATAATCAACTGTACCCAATGTAACAATATGTTGTTATTATTAAGTGTATGTATATAATACTAAAGCCATATGATTAGTTAATTCTACAATCATACTACTGTAGAGTTTCTGAAAGAAATTTTCAGGTCTGGAATTTTAACATTACAAACATACAACAGAGTATATTAACAAGCCAGCAAAAACTCTCAGTCATTTAAATTTACACGTGTAACGGTAACTAAATATATCACAATTACATGGCAAGACTTTCAGCTGTGAAATGTCAGAAAATCTAAGCGACATGGGATGGTCCCAGTGTTGAAGATGACAAAGGCCAAAGGATTGCATGAGAGAGAACATCTCAGCTGGTCAGCAGAGGTGTCTCCAATTGCAGTGACTGCTCCTGGGGACAGTCATGGCTGCTCACTGAGGAACAGGTTTCACTTCCTGATGAAGTTGAGAAGTGAGAGTATAAAAAGACAAAGTGTGAGAGAGATTAAACAGATACCTGAGCTCTAATTATTCTCTTCGGATTGAATGAGAGATTATGTAACCTCATGTTCTTATAAAGTTCACAACTTTTTTTTTTTTTTTTTTTGTGTGTGTGTGTGTGTGTGTGTGTGTGTGTGTGTGTGTGTGTAACCCTCAGCTACTTCAAATTATCTGGAAGGGATAGGGCCTTTTTAGTGACCCTTTTTATTAAATTTGATGACTTCTAACAATAAATCAACTATAATAGACGTTTAGCTATTATTTAAACATTATTAACATAATATACAACTCTCTGCACTTTAAGTAACTACATAACCCATGAGGTCAGTGAATTAGCTTAGTGATAGTATACCTGCCTACCTGTGTGAGACACTACCAATACCACTGAGAAAGGTGGTGGTGGGAATATGAATACAAAGTATTAGAAACCAAGGAAAGAAATGGAAACCCTCTTTTCTCAAGGAACCATTAGGATCGGCCACAAACAGAACAGAGAAGGGCTGGGTGCAAGGCCTCCAGACATCCTACAAAGGCACAATCTGTGTTTCCCAAACTGTGCTGCCCAAAGAATGCAAAAGCTAGGAGATTATTTCCAGCTGCTTTAACAGCTGGAATGGTCTGACTTTGATTAGTCCAAAAAAAGAAAGTTAGAATTGAGAAAATGAAAAAGCAGAATAGAGCTAGTTGCCCAGGGCAGGAGGAAGATGGTACACAGTGAGAAAGCGCCACAGTGGTTGGGGTGGGAGGAGGTGGGCAGCACGTGGGAGTAAGGAGATGAACTATCATAATAAATATTAGCATGTGGACATCTTGGTAAACACAATAATTTAAAAAGTCCATTGCAAAAAAGATCAAACAGAAAACTACGTCTCAGCCAGCTGTGCTATTTTCAAATGACAGGAGATCTGGCTTGATTACAGGTCCTCATACTATGAACAGTGTTTACATTTCACAGATCTTGCATTATATGCCAAGCTTAATAGTTCCATGTGGTAAGGCCTCTGATTAAGCAGAAGGCAGCAATTAAATCAATAAATAGTAAGCCTGGAAAATAGACTATACCACAGAAGTACAATTAGTGGACGTGCTAACTGTCCTTCCAGGCTGCAGATACTACCCGCCATATAAATCCCCATTGCAACAGAAGCAGTAAATGGGGAGCATATGAGAGAAAAATTACATGCTTGTGTTACACACAATGCCAGGTCCAAGAAGAGAACGAACTCTGTTAGAGCCAAGTGTGCTTGAATGAGAGATTATGTAACCTCATGTTTTTACATAGGTTACATAGTAAAGTACATAAAGAACTACTTACTGACAAGATTTATAAATTAAATCAAAATATTAATTTTATTATGAACAGTATTCAATTTATCAAAAAATTTCATTCATTTATAAAAAAATGATAAAACTATGAATTTTCATATGGAAATGCCTTGAGTACTTTCTTCTGTTACTTTATAGCTGGAAACAAACAAGCCTACCTTTCTGGCTTATTTAACCTGTATTTAATAGTTGGGCCACATGAGGGAATATTCTCTTTTAAAGTATTTTCAACATGAAAATCAATGCCTTCCTTCTTCGCTTAAGCTGTTTTAACTGAGGCTCATCATGAACCACTCACCCGAGGAGACACATACTATATCCAAAAACCAGCTCTCTATGCTGAAATAAAAAACTAACATGGGAAGTAGAATACCTGTAGATTTGGAATCTTGATAACTGTGAAAGAGGCAGACAATACTCAGGTTGACCCAGACTTTCAAAATCACCTACCTGAATAAAACACTAGAATGTTAAAGATAATTTTATCATTATCAGATGTTATGAAAAAGCTTTATATTACCAAGCTTTACATTAGCAAGAACTATAATTCAGAAAGATCATCCTTGTGGAGGTAAAAGTGTGTGTGTGTGTGTGTGTGTGTGTGTGTGTGTGTGTGTGTGTGTGTGTTTGCTTGTATGTGCGCATGAATGTGTGCTTTAAGTGAAAAGGCTAGAAACAACTCTGAAATCATAATCTTGCTTCATTATTCTGAAGTAGAAATAAGAGAATTTTCATGAAATTATCAGTGTAAGACTTTTCTCTTCAAACCCAATTTTCTAAAGTCAAATAGAAAATAAAGGTGTTTGGGAGACTTCCCTTTAGGTTTCTCATAAGCTCAACAGAATAAAATACCTAAAGTTGAAAGCATACTGAACTTATCATGTGTAATATCATAGTTTTATAACATCATAACCACTATAACAGCCACACAACAAGAGGCTTAAATGAGTTACTGTCATGTTGGCAGTAAGGTTCAATATGTGTGAATAAGATGAGCACATGCATACTAAAGGGAAATACACTTTATGAGTCATCTCAGACTGCTCTGTGATGCACACAGCCAGCTGAACATTGCAAACTGCACTGGCCACTTTTATTAAAGAGTTTCTTCATTTATTATACTCACTGAGACTATTTATCAGACATTCTCAATTTAATTACTCTTCTCAAGGTATTATTCCAACAAACTTCCTTTCAAAGCACTTCTACAATAAAATGAACAAACATTCTGTTCTTTATTCTGTTTTACTAGCCAGTCAATTAATGGTATTATAACAATGATATTGTTGCATCTACTAAGATTTCTTTAATTATATTAAATTTTGCTTTCAGCATGTATATTTCCAAAGATATCTACAGTAATATTCTGTCTCATAATGTTCTTCAAAGCGATCTAAGAGAACACTTAAGTACCTGAACTCTGAAATTATATATGTTATAATAATGCCACCAAAATAAAAGAAATGTAAAAAAAACAAACAACATAAATAACTTTAAAATCAAGTAGTAAAATTCTGTATTTATTATTGGAATTGTTTAAAATAGGACTCCATAATTCTAGAAGCCTATTGGAAATTTAAAACTATACAGAAGAAATAATGCTATTTTTTTAAAATCTCCTCTCTATCAGCCAGATTCCTATTGCTTTAGACATATATACAGAGACATCAATGATGGACAGAACTGGTTTTGATAAGCTTTTGGTAAGTGTAATACAAAATACATCAAGAGTTAAATGATGAATTTCTGCCCTCAGTCCACAGCGCTATACTGTGTCAGCTGGAGTTGGTTCCCATTCTCACTTCTTAAAATAAATGTGACTATGTAGAAATATTAAAACCAAACCAAAACAACAACATAAAAGCCCCACCAATCCTGCTATAATACAAAAGGGCTCCCATACAGGTTAGTGGCTACTCAACAATAGAGAATTGTAGGAGAGAACTACTACATGATCCAGGAAGTCTATATTTTGGATACATCAAGAACTAAAAACACGGATTCCTACAAATACTCTCAAGTCAGTATTTACAGCACATGCTAACACTAACCACATCCACAGAAAAAGAAAAAAAGAGAATGACCCAAGTATTAAAAAGATGAATGGATAAACAAAATGCCATATTTATCTAAACAAAAATGCTATTCATTCATAAACCAATGGCATTCTTTATTTTAATATTTTGATTACATTTTATTTATTTAGCTGGGTGGTGGGGTATGTGGCAGTCAGAAGACAACGCATGGGGGCCAGGTTTCTCCTTTCATCACGTGGGTCTTAGAGATCAAACTCAGGTCCCCAGGTTTGGTGGCAAGTACCTTTACCTGGTGAGCCATCTCTCTAGCCCCCAATAACATTCTTATATGTTACAATTTAGATGAACCTTAAAACATGATCAGTAAAATCAGCCATGTACAAAAAGACAAATATGACATGATTACTTTTACTGAAATTTCAAGACCAGGTAAATGCAGAGATAGGTGAAGATTTCCAAGGTCTGGGGAAAGTTTATTGCCTAATGTGTCTAAAGTTTCTGCTTGGGGTAACATGATTTCTTTTTTTTTTTTTTTTAAACTGATACTGTATTATGACGCTTGTTCAACACTGTGAATATAATTAACGTCATCAAATTATAAACTTAACAACTGTTAGCAGAAATCTTCTATGATGTGTATTTTGTGTCTCCCCTGCCCCAAATAAAATAAAATATCCCAATAAGGAAAAATGTTTCCAAATCAATGACAAAACATAGCAACTGGCAAATTCTACCTCAGGAGGAAACAGCTACCACTAAACAAGGCACTCCACACAAGAGATGTGATCAACACTGACAAGGAGGACAAAAATCTATCTTGTAAGGTTTTTTCATAAACTTGGAGTCAGTCAAACAATTCATTCATAGGAATACTATAATGAAGTAGCAGAAACAAAGGTTCAACACACAGTGACAATAGACTTTCTGTTCACAAATGTCAACGCCTGTAAAAATCATGCAGTACATCAATTAGATAGAATACGTGAAGACAAATATCAACGCCTGTGAAAATCATGCAGTACATCAATTAGAGAGAATACGTGAAGACAAATATCAACGCCTGTGAAAATCATGCAGTACATCAATTAGAGAGAATACGTGAAGACAAATGAGCAAACAGTGAGTACAAATCAGAGGACCACATTCAGGCCAAGTTATATCTAAATCAGTCATACCAGTAGAATTACACACACACACACACACACACACACACACACACACACACACACACACACCTGCAATGGAGTCTAACTTTGTAGCCTTGACTGGCTGAAAACTCACTATGAAGACCAGAATGGTCTTGATCTTGTGGCAATCTTATTGCCCCTGCCTCAGGAGTTCTGGGATTACAGGCACAGCCAATGAGCATGGCTTGGATGGATGTTAAGGACCAGCTTAGACTAATTCATTCAGAAAAAAACTAACTTGCTGACACTGCTTCGTAGTGTTGGTGCAGTTTTAAACTAGGTAAGCTGATAATGAAATGAACCCATGTTTTTTAAAGCTGTATTTATAATCAATATTGACTTATATTGTATGAAATGGATTTCTAAGAAATTGTTAGGCTAATGTGTGCATGAGGTCACAGGCTCCACCCAGGACTGGGAAGAAACAAACAAACAAGAACAAACAGAAAATAAGAAAAAGAAACCAAAAGAAAACAGTAGTAGACATAATATGAGAAAAGACTCATTTTAGGGCCAATTAACATGTTAAAGGCAATTAATTAAAATGAGAGTATTTGGTAAATCAAGCATCTCAGCGATATGGTGATACAGCAACATGGGACTACTTCTACGCTACTTGGTCTTGCTGCTCACTATCTCTCCCGAGCATGCTACCTATGTGTATTCTGTCATCTCAACTTCTCATCTCCAATATTTCTGTCTTAGTTTTCAATGAAATTTGGCCTTACCAATTTACATTCAACTAAAATTAGATATATATAGAATAGAGAACATAAAACACATTCTGCAATAATATAAATATAAATATAATATGGCTTATTAATGCACTTTAAATTAAATAAGAGGAATGTCTCAGTGGATGAGGGTACTTGCAGCCAATTTTGATGCTCTGAATTCAATCTTTTTTACCCAGGAGGAGAACTGACTCTCCCAAATTGACCTTTGCCCTCCACATGCCTATGCGGCATGCACCCATTTCCTCATAAACACTTGTAAGTTAAAAAAACTGATAACGAGCCAGGTGGTGGGGGCATATGCCTTTAATTCCATCACTCAGGGAGGCAGAGGCAAGCAGGTATCTGTGAGTTTAAAGTCAGCCTGGTCTACAGAGTTCCAGGATAGCCAGAGCTGCACAGAGGAACTTTTTCTCAAAAAACCAAAAGAAAAAAAAAAAAACTGATAATGAAGGGATGTTTGCTAATCTAAGTGGTCTTTCGTATCAGTCATCTCTACCTTGGTCATGAGAAAACAATTACTTGCAAATTAGGCCCTTAGAGAATTATCTACTGAAAATGTAGGTTTTTCTTTTTACTTGTGTAATTTAATGTGAATTACTTATCTAATAATATTCATTAGATAGTCACATAACTAAAGCCAGTGATTAGGTAAATGCATAAAGGTCATTACATCTGCAAAGGACATGAAGCTTTTATCTGCTTAGCAGGTGCTCACACATCACTTGCTCACAAGGGTCAATTTTTCTTCATGACTCCTGCGCTTTTATAAACTATTTGAATGGATGGAAGCAACTGTATAGTAGTTAGAATAGAGCATATTTGAAAGATACTAACTTGCAATGTCAAAGTAAGTAATCCCTAATGAAAATAGTCATAAAGATAGGAATGAACACATACTGAGAATTACTAATTCACTGAAGTTAGCTCTAGGTATCTTGACAAGTCTATAAAGCTATACAAATACTTTTTCATTATGGAAATGGAAAGAACTATTTTAATAAACCTTAGTAACTGGTGATATTTAGGCAGAATATCTTCTGCAATTAAGATTATCTGTCCAGGCAGACAGAAAACAGACAGTGACAGACTCTGAGAAGATAGTGTGTAATCAGGTATTCTTTTTTTGGTATCTGTTAGCACTGGCCACTCAGTCTTCTTCCCCTACAGAATAATAAGGAGAACAAAAAACAAAGACTGCTTATATTTTTATGTAGCATAGAGTATGGCCTGTGCCTCAATACTGAATTTTTCATTTCTCTTGAATTCCTAAGACTACAATGATTAGCAGGGTAGTTGCTATGGGTTAAAATGCATGTGTCCTCCAAAATGCTTATGATGGAGATAAAGTCAAGATGATAGTGTTAAGAAGTGGGAATTATAGGAAGTAATGCAGTCCTCAGCATTCATCCTGCTATTAATTAAAAGTATTTGGTCAATGAGTTTGTCCCATTTGCCCCATTCTTATCTCTGTGAAGTCAGAGCAATGGAGTGCCAATCGACAAGCAGAAAATGTCTCTCATCACACAGAGAATCTGCTAACACCGTTATCTGGGACTTTCAAGCACCCAATGTAAAAGATAAATTTCTATTATTTATTAATTCCCAGTTAAGATAATTATAGCCACAGGAACAGACAGATAGCATAAAAAAGATCACAACTCAGTGTCTTCTGCACCTTAGTACTGTTACATCATTCAATCTGGCTAAAGATTTATTTGCGACAGTGAGATTCACATGAGGCTTTAGCAGAAAGGGTACAACTTCCTCACGGGATTAATTCTGTTAACTAAGAACTGACTATGGAACTGCTGTTCTATAAATCGTCTCCTAGTGTCATTATTTGAAAGCATCTAGCAACACGATGAGAGAGCTTGGGTGTCAATATTCTATTACTACAACCTGCATCCAACAAGGCACTGGTGCCGTCACTCAAGAAAACTTAGATTAATGTGCTCAGGATTTCAAAATGGAAGCAGCAAAGTTGGGATTTACCTTAGTCTATATAATCTGAAAACTTACAGCATAAACAACTGAGCTTAATGTCTCTCGAAACTCCTAAATTTTCAAATTTTTTTATCCAATAGAGGAAACTAAAATGTTAAAATCACTCTTGTGAGTGGAAGCAGGATTATTAACTTCATACAATCAAAGACTGGATTTCTAGAAGCCACTAGGAAGCTTGGAGAAGCCATGATGGTCTGTTGATAGTTTTCTTCCTACCCTGTCATTGGGTATTTATAACAGAATTTTCATAAATTTCATCCCTATAAATATTATTCTGTTTTTTTTTAATTAAAATGACATATCTTGGATACTAATTGAATACAGAATTAGAATTACAGACAGAAAATGTCAGAGGAAAATAATTGCAATTTTCTCATTCTACTAAATTAACAGTTAGATACTTAGTAACACCTGTAAAAAGAAGACAAAATTTAAAATAAGACTTCTGTCCATATATTAATAAGACTACTGTCCATGCCTCATACAGAAAATTATTTAATGCAACACATCCACCCAACCATCTCCACACTACACGCACATGGAGAAAAAATGAAACCAGAAAAACTATACCTTCGACAGTTGACTGTGTTTCTTCAGTTTGCGGAACAAAAATTCTGATGACACTTGTATTGATATAAATCAAAGGTAAATTGCGGGCAGTCAGCGTATGGGTCCTCATGGGCTGACCAGAAGATTTCCTTTTCTCTTTTTGGGTCCTTGGTAGTTTCGTTTGAAATATGCTTGAAATAGCATGAAGTAAAGGAAAGCAAAGCACAACATCAAATGCTTGTGCAGAAAGAAGAATTTCATGAAGAAAATGAGGTGAGCCATCCATTAAACCTTCAGACAATTTATGAAAACTTCTTCGCTCATTTCTCGAGGTTAACTTGTGACGGACATTTTTTGTTACAGCTTTTGTGTATGTCAGAGAAAGAAATCCATGTTGCTGATGAGCACCATCTAGAAGTTTTGTAGTTGTCTGTTCCAGAAAAGGCAAGCACAATACACATTTCATTTTTTTTTTAAAGGAGACAGTACTTGTATGAGAGAAAAAAAGACTAGTATTTTGACCTTTTTGTATTGTTCATCTTACACTTGTTAATAAACAGGGGAGTGGTCAATTCTATAGAGAGGTTGAAAGCTTCCATGGCTATATTAGATGGACAGATCTGAGAGTTAAGAATTCCCTGAGAAAACTATTTTCCCCTAATCAATTAGTGGTACGTAAAATTCTATTTTACACATCGCTTAACATAAAATTAGACTGGGAGAGATTATCTCATTCCCAACACCTCTTTTTAATTCCAGACAAGATTATTGTTTTTAGATACTAGGGCCCATGGAGTGATATTAATAACAGAACTCAAATAGAGAAGGAGGAGGAGGAGGAGGAGGAGGAGGAGGAAGAGGAGAAGGAGAAGAAGGAGAAGAAGGAGAAGAAGAAGAAGAAGAAGAAGAAGAAGAAGAAGAAGAAGAAGAAGAAGAAGAAGAAGAAGAAGAAGAAAGGAGTGCATTAGAAAAACAGGGCAACGTGGCAAGCCATGAGCCATGGTGTCTCTGTCTGTGATTCTATCACCCCAGGGCACCTTGCTATCTACTTTCTTTCAGGTTGATGTCTATAAACAAACAACAGATGAGAGGAATGACTAGGCAATTTAGATATTATTTTGAGTTTTTTCTTTCCTCCTATTGTTTGTTTGCTTTGGTTTGGTGAGTGCATGCATGCATGTATGTGTATATATTCACAGGGATTGAACTGAATGAAGGTCTTAACACATGCTATGTAAGTACGCTACTTCTGAGCTCAATTGCAAACTCCTAATTTTTCTTTTAAACTGGATTTTATAATGAAGAAAGGTAAAAAAAAAAAACTTAGTATGCATTTTTGGAGTTAATTCCTTGAGCACTGGAAAATACATAGAAGGTAATCATTTAGTGCTAACTATCACCTTCCCTCAGTGGTCTGCCTTCATACCATTTCAACCCTTCCAAACTTCCTCTTGTGTCCACTCTCGGATTCCCGGATTTTCTCTTTCTATGCTTGAAAGAAACAGAACCACAGGAAAGCAAGACAGAGTGCTACCACTTTGATTCCTATGCTGCTGGCCAGTAGGCAGTAACAGGTGGAAGGAGTCTGTTGTCACCCCAGTGGAAGAGGCCACAGCAATGCTCCATGTCCCAGGTGTCTAAAAAGTACTTTGAGAGGCTACACTAATTTAAATAATCCAGTAATAATAAGCTTTCATTTAAACCCTAGAAAGAGTATAAAAGGCATTTCGATATATCAACGTTTTAAAATCTTTGAAACATGTTCAGTAGAAACATTCTTGAAAGCTGGGCTACATAAGGGAAAGGCTATAATTCTTTTAAACTGTTGTACTGTGTTGAATAAGGAGAATAAATACAAACCTGAGCTAATGTATTCTTTTCATATGGCGAAAAATCAGTATCTTATACTATTTAAAGTGAATTCTTAGAGGCAGCAAATAATTAAGAAATTTTCATAGAAGTAACTAACTCTCGTGAGGATTGAGTCCCAGGGATTATTCATGCAACTTGTAGTCCCTTACAGAGCTCCAACCCTATTCTAACACAATTTTTTTAAATGTAGAAAGAAAAATTTCAAAAATTTTAAAGGAATTCACAATAAAATTTGTGGGGTTCTCTGAAGGCATTTAAAATGATTAAGACCTAAGAATGCTCCTCATAGATATTAATGAGCATGCAAGTAAAGAAAAAGAAAGCTAAGCAGAGCTGCTCCTGATACAAATGCCACATCTCAGACTCTATTTCTAGTACTGAAGAAATGATTAGAAAAGTTAAAACCCAAAGGAAAAAAAAATTGCTATTATGCAAATATACAAATAAGCTTTACGTGTAAGGAGAAAATCATGAAATATTTATAAGGATAATATTTATGACTTTTTGAGATTTATGTAAAAAATATAAAGTATTTTGCACACACTGATGAAACAATGTTTGTAGTGACTTATTAGACCACGCATCAGCTATATTTAAAAATTTCATGAATATTATTAACTTTAAGATTGTCACTTAAAAAGAATTTCGAATAACATATTTACATATGTTGTACCATTAGAAAGAATACATTTGATACTTCTGAAAGTTATTAGGGAGTAATCTAAATATATTTTGTAACCAGGAACCAACAGAAGTACAAACTTGTCTAGATACAAGACAGCAATAAATAAAGCACTTCCAATTATCTATGAGAAGATGATAACTGCATGACAAAAAAAAAAAAACAAACAAAAAGCAGTCAGGGCAAGAAGTAAACGGGGAACAGCAAACGCAGTGTTGGTCAACTCTTGATCATTCAACACCGGGTCAACCAGAAAGCCATTCTGCTTAATAATTAACTTGATATTCTTACAGTGATGGCAATATTCACTCTTACTTATAAACTCAGAATAGTAATAGTATGTACAGAGGACTTCCAGAGTATGGTAGAAAGGCAATCTATGATATGAGAATACATTATAGTTCACTTATAATTTGATTGACAAGAATGAACATCAAGAGTTGACTGCACAGACAGCTCAATTCCTTCTTCGGGCACTTGTTGGGGGAGTTCTGGGGTACAGCTTTAAAATGATGTCTTACAGAAGGAAAGAAGGCAGGACAATTACGGAAACGGTCCTGCTTGCTGATGGGTCGAACCAACAAGGTGCGTCTGTTCAGCTTGTCAGTACAGGAAAGGAAGACACCTCCACATTGCCCCAAAGACCAACACTCTTCCCCATGGCTTGAGGTGATGGACAGGAGCAAAGAAGGTGAAAAGACAAAAAATAAAAAAAGCAATAAAAGCAATAAGCCAAAAGAAAAAAAAAGCTGGCAAGATTTTTAATTCTGCTCAAGTTTGCACAGGTTCAGGTCTGAGCCATTCCTGAATATGGCCTCTCTGTCTGTACTTTCTTCTGCAAAATCATTGCAAATGAAAGTAAATTAAAAAATAATGAAATAATTGCTTTCCATATAGAATTATTACTTTACATTTCTAGTAATGGCAATCCCAGATGAACTTACTTACAAAAGGAACAAACCTTCCAAAAAGTCAACATGGCATTCAAAAATGCTAAAATATAGCAATAAATGTGACACAATCCTACCTTTGCCTTTGGATAAGTTTACTTAATTGCTACAAAGGAATATGGTTACAAAACATGAGCAGATTAAAAGAATAAGCAACTTTAATTTTTAACATAATTTTAGAGGAAGAAGTCTAAAAGAATTTACTTAGAGTTCTATTTCTTCAAATTATTAGTCCTTTTGCAGAGTAGAACAAACACAAACAATTTAAAATATATTTTCAAAAATCAAAATTACTAAATGAGTCTCACCACAGGTTTTTCTTTGCACTGCAGAAATACTCCTTCAAAATGTCCTGACTGCCAACCTTCCCCTGGCCTGGAAAACATAAGTTCACCTTATCTGTTCTCTTCAATTTCTCTCAGTTAAAAAAACTGACCGTACATAAGCATATCAACAGTTCTAAAGCAAAGCACAATCCACTGTACTAAAGCACAGATATAACAATGCACCTAGCAGAACCATCAATACAGCACTCCAATGGCTCGGCAATGGAGCATTTCTCCTAAGGACAGATTTAACTGTTTTTCTTTTTCATCAATTTGTGTCTTTTCCATAAGATGAGAAGGTAAAGGGATGTAAAATCTTTGTCTATTTTAGTTAAACCCTATATTCCCAGTGCTTAGCATAGAGCTCAGCATATAAAGTATATTAATAAGTATGTCATAATGAATAACTTATCTTAAATGTAAAATTTACATAGAATTTAAATTTTACATGCAACATTAAAACTAATACTAAACTATAGTGCATAATATTCATATCAGAAATCACTTCAGTTCTTGCATTGATATATTACATGAAAAATCATTTCACGTTAAGTACACTGCACTAGAAAGAAATGAAAGAAATAAACATCAAATGCCAATAAACAATTCATTGTTAATATGACAAAAATAACCACCACCTGATTATTAAGATAGTATTATGACAAGTCCTAATACATAGCAATTGAAATATTTTATATTTCATAATGACAATTTTCAGCTATCATGAATTTGTACTTACTGATATAAGCAGTATGATATGTGAGAATAGACAAATACAGAAGCAGAACTAGAAATATGTTTGCAGAATTATTTTAGGTAATGTAATCAATAAATATTTGTACAAAACCACACTGGGCATCTACAGCTACACAGTAAAACTCTTGAGCTGATGAGTTATGAGTTCATACGAAAATAGATTTTAAGACTATGTATAAGAGAAATTACTGTGAAATTAAAAATACAGTATCATTTAAAATATTTCAATAGCATCTTTGGATTTTATAGATGTGTATTATATTTCAAATTAAAAATAAAACACTGGAATTATAACGTCAAACGAAGAAAATGGATTTATACTTTTATTTAGGGAACAATAATGGCTAAATCATTTTAAAACACTGAAAAACATCTCTATCTTCACTTTTTCTGTATGACTTATTACAAACAAATCATTTTCCTACATTTTTACTTTTGGTACAGAGAGACTACAATAGGGAATATGTGGTTTTAGGTCTATGACATTTATATGATGTACAGTAAGGGAGAAGTCCCTAAGTGTTAAGGAGGATGAGCAGGTGCTCTACCTCAGTGTAGACTATGGAGTAAGCAATAACCAGACATGTCAATTGTGCTTCAGACATCTGAACAAATCTGTAACACATGGCACACACTCATGAGGTGATTTGTAAAAGGAGTAGTTTGGATATTTATGAAGAGCTATATGCCATGTTATAAAATTTTATTGGATAAGAATAAAAGAATACTAAGAAAACAACTTCATCTGTTAAGCATTCTCTTTGGGAGTAATCATAATTGTAAAATAGAAACATCCTTATGGTGACTGAGCTCAAAGAAAACAGAAGTTTTCCTTTATTTATTACTCATTATTTACCTGCTTTGATAGTGGTCAATATTGAAACTCTCTATCTTACATTTCACTTTGGTGTACACATCTTGTACATCTATGGATGCACTGAGGTCTTCTAGTTCACTGACCATACAAACCTCTGCAAAGAAACAGGTACAATTATCAAGAGAGTCTTCATAATCAACATCCAATGTCCAATTTTATATTTCACACTGGCTAACACATCCTGACCATGTTAAGGTTACACAAACTACCATACTTATAAGCAACACTAGTGTCAAAGGAACTTACTAGTAAGAGAAGGTGTATCTGTCTCAAGTTAGGAGAAACCATAGTTATTATTTGAATAACTGAATCTGTTACTAGTCAAGGATCTTTGAATACTGACAAGTCAATGCAGTTATGGTCAGAGGGTAAGTCTCTCATACCTTCTGTGGAAAATTTTAATTACCAACAAGCAAAATTAGATTTTACAAAGTCAAAGAATATGTACACATAAACTTTACTCAGAGATGAGAGTCAATGTGAGCAACACCCTTAAAAACACTATAAGAGCTAATTAAATTATAAATGGCAACATCAAAGAAAATGAACCTGATATTTCTTTTAAAAGCAGTACTCACTGTTTTATCTTTATAGTAGGAAGAAAAGCATCCCGTACCTGTGCCTTTGTTTTCACAGTCTGGAGCAAAGAGCTTTACAGTGACCTTGGGGAGCATCCACTGCATCCACAGACTAACACGGCCACTGGACCCACCAATGTTACTGGTAGTTTGTTCCAGGGTAACAGAATCTGAGAACGGTGAATCATCACCTGCTTGAATAGAATCTCCCTGTGGTGAGGAAAAGCAAGAAACCAGCAAATGTTGATATTTAACCCAAAATAAGCAAAATCAAACAAAATTAAAAATTATTATTTTTAACTTTTCAGTACTATATATGCTAACCATATAAATGATACCACTGACACATAAAGCTAAGTATTATAAACATATACTACTCAAAAGGTTTATTTACATAGTTATAATGTAAGTTCATGACATTCCAGCTTTCTCTGTAAATATATAAGGACTATACCAATGGTTATCTCCAAATAGCTAATGTCTAGGAATACAGTTTTATAAGATCACAGTCAAGGCCATAATTTCCTGTCTATTTCTGCTCTTAGATGAAGATGATTAACTGCTACAGGGAAGCGAAGACCCACACAGCTTAAGGTATTTATTTACCCTGTATCTCTTTACAAGGGAAATGTGTGCTTGGTATAGAGCATTTACTGGTGAATTTAGAAAAAAAAAAATGTAATAACATGATCTGCACAGTTTAACAATCAAGAAAATATTTCTCTTGCCTATTTTGGTAGATTGTTAGACTTCATAAAGTGTTTTGTATGACTGACAACTAGAGGAATAAAGTATGAGCTTATTCAATTTCTTAACTATATACTGAATTCTGGGTATGTATAACATCCTAAATTCCACGGTAGCAAACTTGCTGTGAAAGGTTTGGTGGCATTTTGTTTATTTGTTTGGGGTGTTTTTGTTGTTTTCAAAAGCGCTTAGTAGCCTGGATCAAAATAAACCCTTTTATCTGAAGTTCAATTGGAGCTATACAGCTTCAGTCTCAGATGCAGGAAAAGATGCTGCTAGAGACAAAGCCTCCACTACTGCGGACGTAAAACCTAGATGGAAATAGACCATATATGTTTTTTTGTTAAAAGATGCATTTGTACACACATATATATCTACTTAATTAGGTTGAGTCTAGTAAGCATTATGATATATTAGGATAAGGACTTTATACACTACTCATGTGACTTTGTAACAATTAGAGTCCATTACCTCCTTTGTAAATTAGTTTTTATGATAATATTTATTGCTTAGAATCTAGAATAAATAAGAACATAAAATAAACCATGAACACAAAGGAAGTGTTTCTACATAGTAAAGGTTTCATAAGTGTAGGTTAATTATTAACACCAAGCTACAGCAATACTAAAGAAACTGTACTTGCATCTTCTGGTAGGATTTAGTATCCACTTCCTCTTGCTTTCTGATTTTGTCATTTATCTAATTATATACACGTTTTCATTTGCATACATTCATAATCTCTTATGGTTCCCTGTTGATTTGAATGTCTCAAACAAAACGTGTATATCTTAGGTTATGTAATCATGCAAGTGCAAAATGCTCTTAGAATCCTTGAGAAGGCATGCAGTGGCGGTCAGTGTGCTGTTTCCGAGAAGGCATGCAGTGGCGGGCAGTGTGCTGTTTCCGAGAAGGCATGCAGTGGTGATCAGTGTGCTGTTTCCGAGAAGGCATGCAGTGGTGATCAGTGTGCTGTTTCCGAGAAGGCATGCAGTGGCGGGCAGTGTGCTGTTTCTACTGGAGATGGTTAGAGCAGAAGTCACTGTCAAATCACACCCAAAAGCAAGGGTGAGAACTAAAGCCATACCAGAGGAAGCACAACCCATGCTCTTCCCACATATGCTGTCCTGAGCAGGTGCTTAGGACATTGCTCAAGAGGCTTTCCCAGTGACCTCTGTGCTTTAGCTGAAGACCCTTCAGTCCAAAGACAGTCGGAATCCCCAGAAGGAGCCAAGATCACATGTGAAAGACAACTGTGACAACTGGGTGCTCCGGGCAGGAGCTCACAAGCAAGGTGTGACCAAGCACAGTAAAGAACTAGTGTCTTGGGATTTACTGAGACAGGAAATTATTAGGCAGCTCCTTGTCCCAAACATAACCAAAAGCTGTTTGCAGGTTTTTCATATTTCTACAAAATAAGTAGATCTTAAATTTCCATAACTGAAATTTCTAGAACTTAAGAAACTACAGAAATTTTATTTTTGGCTGGCTGTCTAACACAACATCTAAAAAGCACAAACTACTTCCAAAACAGGATGTTTTTTACAAAATCAAATCAATAAAAGATGACACAATATGGCTATCACACCTTTCTTAACAGAAACACTCCTAATCAAATCTTCCAACTAACAACATACTCCATGGGAGGAAAGGTGTTGAGAAGACCTCTAATTAATTTTTATCACTACAGAGTACCCTGCTAAGAACGCTGAGAAGCCTGGCTGCCAGCTTAGTTAGGAAGCACTCTTGAGAAAAGTTTGCTGCTAGCCCATCACGCAGTCTCAGCGTTCTTTCTGGATCGGCATGCGCTGTGACGTTGGTAAACGTGCTTCTGCACTCATTCCCTTCTCTGTTTTGCACATCTACAGTGAAAACTGCACCCAAAACAGCAAGGCTCAACTCTTTTCCCACACCTCCCTAGTCCAAGTCTAAAATATAAAGTTCATGACAAATTAACCAAAACACCTAGTTTATTTTTCTAGGTCAATTTATCTTGGTTCATCTGGAAGTTTGTATGCCATATCCAGTAAGAACCTGAAATAATCATTACTTAGCAAAATTACTTCTGAAACAATGGAAATCAGATCATTTCATTTCTGTTTATCATATTTAACAATACTTATTAAATTACAGAAACAGCATAAATATAGAACTAATATGGAAACAGAAAAAAATCAAAGCCAACTTTTCAATATGTGTTTTAACTCTTTGTACAGAAACTCTTTAAAGCCAAAACAATGTGATGAATTTCCTTCACAATAAAGAAAATTGTGAAAAGTTAAAATTATATTTAACTTTGCAATACTGCCTAATTTTTTTAATGAATGTAAAATCAAGTTAGTACTGAAGTTTCTAGTTAGAGCAATTAGGTGACAAAAAATAAAAATTCTAAATTAAGAAAGAAGTGAAAGCAACAATTTGCAGACAAACTTACACACAGAGAACACTTATGGGAAGTCTTCTGGTAGTCAGGTGTGTGTCCTTGCACACAGAGAACACTTATGGGAAGTCCTATGTAGTCAGGTGTGTGTCCTTGCACACAGAGAACACTTATGGGAAGTCTTATGTAGTCAGGTGTGTGTCCTTGCACACAGAGAACACTTATGGGAAGTCTTATGTAGTCAGGTGTGTGTCCTTGCACACAGAGAACACGTATGGGAAGTCTTCTGGTAGTCAGGTGTGTGTCCTTGCACACAGAGAACACGTATGGGAAGTCTTCTGGTAGTCAGGTGTGTGTCCTTGCACACAGAGAACACGTATGGGAAGTCTTCTGGTAGTCAGGTGTGTGTCCTTGCACACAGAGAACACGTATGGGAAGTCTTCTGGTAGTTAGGTGTGTCCTTGCACTTAAGAGAATATTTATGGGAAGTCTTCTGGTAGTCAGGTGTGTGTCCTTGCACACAGAGAACATGTATAGGAAGTCTTCTGGTAGTCAGGTGTGTGTTTGCACACAGAGAACACGTATGGGAAATCTTCTGGTAGTTAGGTGTGTTCTTACACACAGGGAACACTTACAGGAAGCCTTCTGGCAGTCAGGTGTGTGTCCTTGCGCACAGAGAACACTTACAGGAAGCCTTCTGGCAATCAGGTGTGTGTCCTTGTGCACAGAGAACACTTACAGGAAGCCTTCTGGCAATCAGGTGTGTGTCCTTGCGCACAGAGAACACTTACAGGAAGCCTTCTGGCAGTCAGGTGTGTGTCCTTGCACACAGAGAATACTTATGGAAAATCTTCTGGTAGTTAGGGGTATCCTTGTATAGAGAATACGTATGGGAAGTCTTCTCATAGTTAGGTGTGTGTCCTTCAAGGAGCTCAGCTCCTCCTCTGGTCTCTTTTAATCCCTTTCATGAACTGGACTTCCACAAGAGGAAAACTGACTAACGTGTATTTAAATATAGACTAAAATAATGTTGAGTGGAATATAAATCTATTAAGTTATGCACCAAAAACAGCACATCGAATGTGGTCAGCAACAGATTTGTTTGACATTAGTTAAGCACTTAAGTGGGGTTCAGATTTTTATCCCTAAGTATTATTTTGTCAATGACTAGTATAAAATTCAGTGTCATGTCACAGTCTCTCTGTTCTGATAGTCTTCTAAGTTAAAACTTCTTTTATTTAGCTCAACTATCACATCCAGTGTCATTTCAGTTGTGATTACTTTGTAGCATAGAGATCATAAGAATTTTCTTAACAAAATCATGTTCCCATAGAAGAGAACCAAAGGCCGGGCGGTGGTGGCGCACACCTTTAATCCCAGTACTCAGGAGGCAGAGCCAGGCAGACATCTGTGAGTTCGAGGCCAGCCTGGGCTACCAAGTGAGTTCCAGGAAAAGGCGCAAAGCTACACAGAGAAACCCTGTCTCGAAAAACAAACAAACAAACAAACAAACAAAAAAACAAAAAAACCAAAAAGAAGAGAACCAAAGAAACACTTCCCAAGCTATTTCATTAAAACAATAATATTCTTTCTACTAAAATACGGCAAGGTTATCATGAGAAAAAGTGAAAAGAAAGATCAAATATGGTGCCACATAGCTTTAACCCCAGCACCCAAGCATGCAGGATGCAGAGACAGCCAGAGCTCTAGCCTGGTTTACACAATGAATTCTGGGGAAGCAATAGCGAACCTGCCAAACTTTACCCCCGCATCTAAAAGGATAAAATAAATATACAATAAATCCCAGAAGTACAGGGCTAGTTTAACATTTAAAAATAAATTCATGTTTAATTAGTCACCTTGAAAGAGCTATATGCTGACTGAGGCTATACTTTGTTGGAGGAGGAAATAGGAGGTAGGTTGGGGGAGGGGAAGGCTGGAGGGGCAGGAGGAGGGAAGTGAGGGGGATCTGTGGTTGGTATGTAAAATGAATACAAATTCCTTAATTAAAAAAATCTCAACTGAATAAGAATCAAATATTGCCAGGTGTGGTGGCACATGAATTCTTTTAGTCCAGCAAAGGCAAGTGGCTTTCTTTGAGTTCCTGGTCCACCTAACTTAGGTAGCCAGTTCTATGCCAAACAAGACTACATACTGAAGCATTGTTTCAAAAAAGGAAAAACAAAATGACAAACCAACAAAAAACCCATAAAACAACATCAAAAGATCCCCACAAAACCTGAGGAATAAAACCAGTGTAAAACAAGTCATCCCATTACAATGAAAAGCAGAATCTTGCCAATACAAAAGGGGACAAAAGCAAAAATACGATATATTGTATCCAAGGGACTAGGATGAACTATACTTAAACTGAGTACACAGTGGATTAAAGTTTTGAGAAGTAATGTGATGCTGACACTGCGGACATAAAACCCAAGTTGCCTATTTCCAAGGTCGCTTCCACAGATCTCATAAACTATTGTCACAGTAGGAAGGTGGCCCAGACACTCTGGGTGCTGCTAACTTTAACTCACTATCATTTATTTCCTAGTGTAAAGAATGGAAATGTTGTTCTAAAAGATCGCTCTGTGGGATGGATCTCTTTCAACAAGTCAGCTGCTATTAACAGAACTAAGAAAACATCTTTGTCCCTGTGATGAATTCTGCAAACGTCCTCTCCGAGGAGAAACGCATTCTTCCAGCAGAGAAAAGAGGTCCATAACAACCTGGAGGAAAGCAGACAAGGCTGAGCTAATCTTCTCCAGTCAGAAGACCCAAACAATACACCGCAGAGAAAAGACCCACGAGCTCTCTTCTGCGGCCTAAAAGGCTATTAGAAAGTCAACACACCACATTTTGTCTTCCTTCTCATCTTTGATACCCATGTTTTCTGACAAAACTTTGAAGTACTCTTTGCCATACTCAGTGTGCTGGTCAGACCTTCAATGCTACTGTATATCACCTGGGTTAGAACTAAGCAAGCCAAAGGAATGACAGAAATAAGCCTACTGTGCTGGCAATCAGTACTGAATTAACTAGATTCAAAGAGATGTGGATTCACTTTCTCCTCTCTTCTTGCTATCACCCGCCAATCTCCTGACTAGATGAAGACTGACCGAAACCAAGAAGATTAGAAATAACCACAGGAAGAATTAGCATCTTCAGGGACAGTAAAAGGAAAAGAAAGTAGATTTAAATAAGATGGGAAAAAACAAAGTTAATGAATGAGCAAGGTAGGAAGGCAGGAGGTGACTAAAAAACAGGAAAGACAATGACAAGTTCCAGAAGCAGAGCAAAGATAATAGAGAATGTGAGAGCCATGTTGTCTCAAGTGGCATATGCCAAGAATTACCTAGAACTAAAGGGAAACAGCCCAGACAACATCATGAATCAGGCAGCATAAAGAAGCATCTGCACTTGGGGACAATTTATTACAAATGAAAATTTTAACGAGTAGATTAAGTTTGAGAATTTATACATTTGAGATTCTGAAGTCAGCATGCAAAGATTTTTTTTTTTTTTTTTTTTTTTTGGTTTTTCGAGACAGGGTTTCTCTGTGTAGCTTTGCGCCTTTTCCTGGAACTCACTTGGTAGCCCAGGCTGGCCTCGAACTCACAGAGATCCGCCTGGCTCTGCCTCCCGAGTGCTGGGATTAAAGGTGTGCGCCACCATCGCCCGGCTTGCATGCAAAGATTTAAACTTCACCTTTGACACTTAGTATCCTTATGACCTTGGGGAAGCTACTTAGCCTTTTTAGCAACAAATTCTTCATTTTGAAAGTAGAAATGGTATCACCCACCTGAAGTATAGACTCGAGAACACAAAGAGATAATGCATGCAAAGCCATCATTTTTTAATAAGCACTCCCAATAAAGAGCTACTGTGACTCTCCTTGACAAACAAGGACGTTGGCCTTGAAAAGCAGACAGCAGCAATACCAGGATTTATCCAGAAGCGAGCAATCAAACATGTAACTTATTAAGAGATTCTTTTAAACTATCATGGTTAAAAACTATACTATTTTAAGTTAGCATTTAATTTTCCTCTAAGATTATGTATGAGGAAGATTCTGGGTACTAATTATAGGGTTTCCACAGCAGCTCTATGTTATTGTCTATATTACTACTTTGTTATACCAAGGAAGGGTGGTGCACATCGTTAGTCCCAGCACTAGGGAGGCAGGTGGATCTGTGAGTTTGAAGCCAGCCTAGTCTATGTAGCAAATTCCAGGCCAGCCAGGGATGTATAATGAGACCTGGTTTCAAAAAACAGAAGGTGAAAACAAAAACGAATAAAATATAATAATTTTCTTTAAATCCATGCCTGTATGTTGGAAAAAGTGTAACTAAGAGTTTGCTTTACGCTAATGAAGCATGTGAACTGTCACAACAAAGCCAACACACTGGCTCCCTTGGTCTGTGGTGTCTTGGGTTTAGAGTAGATGGTGCATTGGAGTCAACTGGAGTTTTACTGACACTTCACGATAAGAACATGCAACCACATGAGCAAGGGTCAGGAATAGAGCTAGAATCAAAACATGTAGTGCATGCTCTGTGCTCAGATGGTTCTGATGTTCACGTACAGTGTTGCTAATGCGAAGGTTTCCTGTAATGAAAAAGACAGTACGAGTGTAATAATGACTAAGAGAAGCAAAGGACTGCAGAGCTGTCCAGCAAGGCCATGTTCAAGGAAGCCCTGGAACAGACGCAAACGGACAGTTTCCTGGGATACAGGTTCTCCGTATTCCATGCTTTCTTTCAGCAGCTTCTCCAAGGAGAGAACACACTTTTACTTCTATTAAGATGAGCAGGTCATACACTGAGCACACAGGGAAATTCAGGAAAAACAGATACCTGTTATATGGGAACTCAAAGGATCCCAACAACAAGGTCACTGTATAATTCAAAGGTAGAAGGAAAGAAAATTAGAAAAGCCATAAAGCACATCCCTAGAAACACTATAACCAAAAGGATATGGGAAATGAAAGGTTGGCCCAAAGTTTGAATTTTGGTTGAATTAATCGGGCACAGGTTAAGCCACAGCTAACACACACAAATTGAGAAAACAATCAAATATTTTTTTTTTTCTTTTTTGAGACAGGGTTTCTCTGTGTAGCTTTGGAGCCTTTCCTGGAACTTACTCTGTAGTGTCCTGGAACTCACTCTGTAGACCAGGCTGGCCTCGAACTCACAGATATCTGCCTGCCTCTGCCTCCCAAGTGCTGGGATTAAAGGCCTGCGCCACCACTCCCCAGCACAATCAAATATTTTATGTTGTTCTTTACTACCAAATTATCAAGGAGATAAATTTAAATTCAGGTGTATTCACAGTTCACTGTGATCCCCACATAAATATTTTATTGAGAGGAAAGGAAACTTTAAGATATATAAAACATGAACATCTAAGATGTAAAACAAGTCCCAGCCTCAGCCTCGACAGTGCATCAGAACCATCCCAGTCACAGCCTCCTTCATGGAGACAAACCAGCCAAAGCATCTGAAGTTACTTCTCCGGGATCAGGCTTCCCTAGTCACTCCAATGACTCTGGAGACAAACCAGCCAAAGCATCTGAAGTTACTTCTCCGGGATCAGGCTTCCCTAGTCACTCCAATGCCTCTGGGTAGCAGTGATTCCTGCTTCGGCCACACTGTACAAGAGAAGAGTCCATCCTGTGCAAATGACTGCCACTGCCTTGCTGCTCAGCCCGATGTTATATTGCTTCCTGTAAAGCTTCTTTACATAGTTTTTCTTGATGATTAATTCTGGAATGTTTCTTTTAATTTTTTTTTTTTTTTGTCAAACCAAATTAATTCAAATTAATAAATCCTCTCTGAGGGAATTCATTACTTATCTTTATATCAAAGTCTGAGAGAAATCAATACTCTAATTTCAAATGAACTGATGTGAGCCATTGAAAAAAATTCTTAAAGTCGGAATTAGTTTGCGTTTTGTTTCTTTGGCAGAACTTGAACCCAGGGCCTTATGTAGCAAACTTGGCAAGTGGTCTACACTGACCTCCATCTTCAGCTCAGGATTAGTTTTAAAGTAAATGAATAAAATCTTCTCACCCCTGGTTGATCTATCTTATCTCTTCCTTTTAAAATGTCTTCACTTTGATGAATGAAGACCATTCTTCTGGTTTGTTATACTGTAACTCTACTAAAACAAAATTGTACCCAAGTCTCACTATTAAAATCTCATTAATTTATTAAAAAAATTCAAATATTACTTCTTCACCAAACTATCAACACATTTCCCAGAAGAAATCTCATAATGGTTTCTGTACAAATGTCAATACTATTTATTGCTGTTACAGCTCATGTATATTCAGGCCGCCAGGGCTTCGGTACTAGTTACACACTGCAGGACTCTAGCATGTGTTAATGAAACACTCTCTAACCTCCCACTAAAACAGTTTAACTGCCTGTACCAACTTCCTCATTGCCATCTTTGTCTAGCAATTTGTTACTTCAAACTTCAATCGTTCTATTTCACAAACTATTTTATCTTATAGCATCATAACAGGTACACTATTCAAATGAGTACTCAATAAATAAATCTGGAAACTGCCAAATGGAATCAGGTACTTCCTATAACATTTGTCAAAGCCCTGGAAACCAATAACACTGAGGCACCATAGGTAAGAATTGACTGCTCTTCCTCTAAAAGATGTCAGTCTATCCACCTCTGCCTCATTTGGAAAAAGGGGAAAAAATTCCCACCACTTAGGTTACTGTACTTCTTGAGCTTTGTGATGAACAGTAGAGAGAAGCTGGTTGTGAGAACAAGAAATATATCTTTTCCAACTGTTGCAAAGGCTAAAGGCAGGTAAAGTCTGCCATTTGGAGGAGTTCAGTTGCTCTTACTGATTTATAAAATTACAAAAACAGAGCAACATTCCCCTTACTTGAGTCCCATTCTCTATTTTGGGAAGTGCTTTGTTTCCAGAGGAAACTGTCTTGTCTCTGCAAAAATAAAACTATAGCACCTACCACCACCTACTGCAGAACCGGGGTTCTCAGCAGGGAGACTCAGTTGGAGGGGCAGGCATGAGAGCTGGAAATGAAGGAGGATATTTAGGCTGCGTTAGTGACTGATGTCATTTCAGACGTTTAACGGTTAGGACTTGGAGATTAAAAAGGTCCTGTGGTGAATAGGTCAGTCCTGCACAATGAAGACTGTCTCACAGACTAATCACACAGTCAAAAATGCTGTTGATAAATATTTGGGCAAAAAAACCTCATTATGCGTTTCCCCACCTTTTTATTTAGCAATAATAGTCCCAGAAATTTACATAAAGACCAAACTATGCTTGGTTCAAAACTGTATCAAAAGTTTACCACTGCTTCAGAAAGTCATGCTTCGATAACACTACTACTTGTAGTATTTAATACAGATCTATATAATTCTACTTATAGCCTTTGCATATGAATCCTGGGTAAGTTTCTTTCTATTTATGTGTATCTGACTATTTGGCTATGAATTCTAATAGTTATGCCACAGCATTCATACAGTGAAGTATACATTACTAGATCTTATATTATATCGTAGTAATATTGCATGTATGTATATACATACATATATGTTCTACTATCTTTGTTTTCATAACATTTCTTATGTCATCTACTTAAATGGGTCACTACAAAGTACTCACTGTATAAAAGGAGAATGGCATTCCTTCTGTCCTTACAGCACTCATGACTAAGGGAAGGAGGACACTGGGGACAACAGACCTCACAACCACTAAGTTAAGACAACAGTTAACACTCTGACTTACACGGTGGCTCTAAGCATAGAGACAGCCAAGGGGAGCGCAAGCCTTTGTCACTCAACTTCTAAGCCCCCAGAGTCCCAAACAGTACCCTTCCGGCACCCCAGACTCTGCACAGTCCTGGATCACCTTACGGCCTACGCAAAGTGCTAAGGTGACTTGAAGTTCAAAGGAACACAATACAGAACAGAACACACTAGAGCTCCTCAGGAGCCTTCTCAATCTGTCAGCTTCCATGGTAGGAAGGGTCATGGTCACTTTCAACAGTGACAGAGAACTTCATCCTACTTACCTCATTGGGTAACAGATTCTAAAAAGCACTTACCTCAGTGGTAGTCACTATGTCAGCAGACGGGCTGCATGTGCTGGTGTCTGGTGGAACTGTACCAACACTGCTCCGCACTGGAGAGCCAGGGCCGGGGCCTGCTGTGCTCTCTGGACAGACTGAAGATGAACTAAGATGGCCTCTCTTCTGGATCCTGCTCCAGACTTTACTCATTGTATCAGCCAATTCAGAAAAGAGCTGGACCTGAGCAGAGCAGAGTAGGGAGAAGAATCAGGTTTTCAGACTCTATTCACAAATACTATACTAGAATATACTATACTAAAATGCTATATAAGAGAAAATTAACAAGTCCAAAATTAAAAGTCTACAAAATAAATAACTCCTAGGGCATCATGGGTCATGATTTGTTTACACAAGCCACAAACTCACACTGTGCTATGTCATAACCAAAGAAGCATTTCCGTGGATGGAAGTGTAATCAGCAGTTCGTTATGGAGAAGTAGATTCCTTTTCATACATGATAAAGGAACAAACACAAAAGCCTCTTACACAGAAAATGGGGTGAACAGCAGAAAGCAAGCATATACCCGGGCAAATGTGATTACTTTGTGAACTATGAAATCATTATCATCCTTCTTTCCAGATAATTTTCATACCTAAATGTTCTCTATTTTTCAGAGATAAAAATCTGAAATGGGATTTCTTTCTAAGCAAATGAAGAGTGATATAATAAAGAATAGGAAAAGGAAAATATTGCATTATGAGAATTCTAGAGATAGAAAACATAACCAATCTACTTCCCCTGGGATATGTCATTCCAATATTCAGAGTAAACTGTTTAACTTGCAAAATGTTTGACTGAGTTCTAAGATATTTATACAAGATTTCATAAATAAGCATTAATCACGGACTTTTAGGAGAACATATTGGCATATACTGTATAAAACAAGCCCGGGGGAAATGCAGACACAACATATAAGCAAATCCACAGCTGGATGCCATACTCTGATTGCCATTTTTAAAAAGTGAAATTCTCCTATTTATAAAAAGTTTCAGCCCCAGGACACATCCAGATGCTGAGGCTGGCTCCTCATGAGGGCAGAACAGATGCATACAAACCCTGCTGCCAATGCATCCTTGATTCAAAGCACTGTTTTCTGCTGCTCTTTGTGTAAGGAGTTCTCAAATTTTAGGTCATGGATATTTCTTGTTTTAAGATAATCTAATGGCTATAGATAAACCAAAAAAATACTTCAAGTCATTTTCTTTTTCATAATGAAAGATTTTTCTCTTAAACAACTTTGTTGCAATCCAAATCCTTAAGAATGATTGTTTTACTTTTTTGTAAATAAAAGAACTATCTAACACGGGAAGCATTAACCAAAGGAAATAAGTTCTACCCCTGAGGATTTAGGATTATTTACTTAAGAGGCACAATACTGTTTTGATTGTTACTACTTCTAATTCCTTCAACTTTTATGTCGTTTAAAATGACGTAGAAGCACATGTGTTTAACCTGGCAAACAATGACATAAACCTCAAATATAATTTTATTTTCAAAGAAAAATTTGCTAACACATTGCTTCTCCACCCAAATAAAGCAAACATTTTGAGGATAAATGATCAATTTAAAACCTTGGAGTTGAACTGAACACTGAGAACTAAAATCACAACAAAATTAGAATGTGTGTAACTGAAAAGCCTAACTAACCATTCTAAATATTACCACACAGTGACAGAAACTCTCATTTTCTAATGCTGAGAATATAAAATTTAATCCACTTTGGTAGTATTGAATAGAGTATATATCTACTGTATTATCCAGCTATTTCAAGTTGTATCCCTAAACACCAAAGCTGATGTCTGCAGAGACATAAAATTAATACTGATAGCATTATCTGTAATAGCTCAAAATTGAAAAACCCCGAAATGTTTAATTACAAGCAGTGAATAAACTGAAGCAAAACCATATAGCTGGACATTACTTAGCAATAAAAACAGGACTGACACGTGTACAATATGAAGTAATCTAAAAATAATTGTGCTGAATGAAAGGGGCTAAACAAAATCACAACTGCATAATTTCATCTACACAGATGTCTGAGGAAAAGGAAGTGGGGTTTCAAAGGAATATAACCTACTTTTGAGGGTAGTTTCTAGGATGGTTTAATGAGTGAATGCATCCCAAACTTTTTCAAACTGGGTAACTTAAACAGAGTTTATTGTATGCTAAGTGGATGTCAGTAAAACTGGATTAAGATATAAATGAAAAATAAGTATCTATGAAGCAACATTCTATGAACTATGTGTTAAGGCAACTGAATACAATGACAATTTGAGTATGAAGTACTGGCTAAATAAAAAATGTTTTATTCTTTAAATATTAAGAGATGAAGAAAATCATACCATAAATAATAGAACTCATCTGGAAGCTTATCTGAGATCTAGAGCATGAAATGGATACGCATTGAGATATAGAACATGAAATCAGTACCTGCTAAGAATTTAGAACATGATATGGATACTCACACTGAGATCTAGAGCATGAAATGGATGCCCACTAAGATCTAGAACATGAAAAAGTACCTGCTAAGAATTTAGACCATGATACGGATAGCCACTGAGATCTAGAACATGAAATCAGTACCTGCTAAAAATATAGAACATGATAGGAGCCGGGTGGTGGTGGCGCACGCCTTTAATCCCAGCACTCGGGAGGCAGAGCCAGGCGGATCTCTGTGAGTTCGAGGCCAGCCTGGGCTACCAAGTGAGTCCCAGGAAAGGCGCAAAGCTACACAGAGAAACCCTGTCTTGAAAAACCAAAAAAAAAAAAAAAAAAAAAAAAGAACATGATAGGAATACCCACCAAAATCTAGAATATGGAATGGATTCCCCCAAGATCTAGAACATGAAACAGATACCCACTGGGGTCTAGAACATGAAATGGATACTCATTGAGATCATGATAGGACACCCACTGAGGTCTAGAACACAAGATGGTGCACACTGAGGTCTAGAACACAAGATAGATACACGTTGAGGTCTAGAACACAAGATGGATACACATTGAGGTCTAAAACATTAAATATAGATACCCACTGAGGCCTAGAACATAAAGAGGAAATGCACACTCACAACTTTATTTAACAGCTATTCACTCAGCAATCTGTCTACACAATGACCAAGGAAGCCAGGTGAAAACAAAAATGACTGATTTCATAGAAGAAAAGAGGTGGGGGAGAGGGAGAGAGGGAGGGAGTAAGGGAGGGAGAGAGGTGCACAGAAGAGGGAAAGACTTGCCCAAATCACCTATGTTCCAACTCTGAGAAGTGAAAAGGAATTAATTCAGAGTTTTGGGAGTTGAAATAGTAGCAGACTCTTAATCTTGGAAACCAACATTACAAACCAACATTTTCATTTTTACATACTGTTATATTTTATTTTGTCATGATCTAGACTATTGTCATAGTGATGGAAAGCTAAGAAACACATATGAAGTTAAATCTGTTTTTTCATGCTCTATTTTGTAAAACTTAAGGAACCAAGCACCATCAAGGAGGTGTCTTAAAACAACAGAAATGTTTGTGTCACAGTTCCAGAATATGAGTAATAAACCATGAGATCAGCACTATAACATATCATGTGAGAGCAGAGTAGAATTACTCCTTGCCTTTCTCCCTAAGACCTGGGTGTCCTGGGGTTTGTAGCTGCACATTACAGGTTCTGCTCCACAAATGCACAGTATGTACCCATGGCCTTCATGTTAATGTCTGCCTACAAATATCTGTATCCAAACTTTTCTTTGTAATGGAATTGATCAGTGCCCACTCCAATGGCCTCTCCTTTTACCTTGATCACAACCCTTTACTATATATAAGATCATATTCTGAGATAATGGGGATAGCACATCAACATAACCTGCTATGGGCCACAGGAATTTATTATAAGAACTCAGCTGGTTATGGCAAAGCCACTACCTGAAGGAATCAAGGAATTCCTTCAGAGGAAGCCAAATTCCAAGGAGCATTTGGTGTTGTTTGGCTTGTTATATATCAGATGTCTTCTGTTATGAAAATCACGTGTGCCTTCACAGCTTTCCCAATTAATTTTTTCCTAAGAAGTGCTAACAGTGTGGACTGATCACGATTTGGACACACACATTCAAGGTATTTGGAGAATAACCTCAGGAAAGATTTCCTTCCCTCAGGCCCATCCATTTCTTCTCTTTTAGAGCTGGAGTCAGATATCTCCCTAAGCCACATTCAAGGACTAGCAGTAATAACAGTCCACATGAAGGTCTCCTGATTTAAGGTAAATTCCACACGGAGACACCGCCTAGGTCAGGTGGACCTGAAGTAATAGCTTCACACAATTTAGCTTGGACCCTCCTTTCTTACAGCCTTACTAACTTTATAGACCTTTAACTCCTTACCTAACCACTTCTAGGAATATTTAGATAACCTTCTGCACTGACAGCTATGCACAGCCTGAACCCCAGTTCAAGCCTCCCTGTAATTATCGTCATTGGTAGCATCCGACCAGGTCCATCCCCAGTTAGAGGAAAGTACCTTATCAGAGATACCTCTGTACTCTCTAAGAACAAACTTAAGCTGTTTGAGAAGGCCTGGCTGATGTGCCAATTAAGCTTAACTTTCTCCTTTCCCAAATTTTACCTCTAGTTCCAGATCTCCCGTTAACTATCACCAGAGGCATCTAGCTGTACAAAGGTTGCCTAGCAACCAAGTACACTTTCCCCTACCTTGCAGAAAAAACGGCAGATAGCTTGGACAGATAAGGGTCAAAGGGATAAAAAGGCAGTTTTATTTTCAGAGAAAAAAAGATAGAACCTAGCAGTATAAGGAAACGGAGAGGAAGAGAGGTGTGGAGAACTTGAGGACAGAGAACTGAGAGGGATAAGGAGGATTTTGACCAGAGAGAATGTGTGGACGAGATGGAAGATGAGGAAGAGCCAGATGGGGAAGTACTAGCTGGATAGGAACTGGATGAGAAGGATCTAGATGAGGCAGAATTAAGACGAGAGAATTAAGATAGAACTTAGAGGGAGCAGTAGATAAAGGTAGAGAGAAATCAGGCAAGAGAGGAGCCAGGCACGAGAACAGAACTTAAGCTGTGTAGATAGGATTTTATCCCAGAGGAATCAAGTAGACAGATAAAGAGCTTGGTGTACTTAGATTCATTTCCCAAAAATAATATTCACTGTTCGTAGTTTTCTAAGCCCCTGGGAAGTATAATATTAAGGCTGGTCCTTTATTAATATTATACAAGAATAACCCCCCACACACACCCTAGTGCACAAGGGCCACCACTCAAACTCAACAGTTTCTCTTACTCTTGGAAACATTTGATAACAGCCAATAGCAGTAACATTCCAAGAGCAACATAAGAGATGAAGACTCATGTGCTGTTAGAACACAGTCCAAGAATGGAGTTGTGCCAGGCAAATTCTGAGTGCTTGTGAGAAAACTCCAAGAAAACAAGCTAAGTCTTGTGAGCTCACTTTCTTGAAAAGCACAAATTTGTTCTTGGAATAAACATGTTTCATGCTCCTCCCAGGTGTAGCAGGTAGGAGTGAGTTTACATCAGCTGTTCTTATTCATGTGCCTCTATGGAAAAACATAGTTTTGCCACATGTGGCTTGTCCTTGTGATTGTATGCTTTACTCAGGTGACTTTTTAACCCTCGGAGTATAAACTGTCTGTTGCTCTGAATAAGATTGGCCATTGCATGAGATTTGAACCTGCCTCATCTTTAGACCCCATTCTCCCAGGTTCATGCCACCAACTAGAGCAGTAAACACAGCACTAGAAACCAAACACACAGCATATAGCAGAGAGGCAGGGAGAGTGTCAACAACCAAGACTGAGAACCCAAGTTCCATCACCAAGACCACATGGTCAGTGACTGAATCAATTCCTGTGTCTTCTCACCTGCGGTATGTATATGCACCCCAATAAATAAATAGATAAGCAAATATTTCAAAAGAGGCAAGCAAAAGAGAAGAGAGCTGCACTGTACTGAAAAGGAGTTTAATAATATAGAATGATAGTGGAACTTCATTTCTTTAAATACGACAAAAAATGGCTAATAACTACTATAGCTGGAATAGAGATTTAAGAATATTGACCGATCAGATTCAACAAGATGCTAAAAGGGATTGTTTTTAAAAATATAACTTTTAATAGTATTCAACATTGACTGTATATGTAGAAAATATACAATATATTTCAAGTTAAAAGTGTAAATTTCATGTTACCTAATGATTTACAGAAACTCAGATAATATCAATTCACAGTAACGGTAAAACTACAGAAGGTAACAGGATTGGCATATTGCAACCAAAATGTTATGGGAGTAACAATGACTTTGAGTAAGAAATGGTCTTTTCTTTTTGTGTGAAATATAGCAAGCTGTGAGAATCTGCTTAAAAATTATACTTCAGTATAATTATCATTTCAGTACATCTCCAGTTTAATAGTAAAAAAAAAAATAGTTCATCAGAATTTGAAAACATCACAACTACAACTGATTATATTCCACCAGTCAAAAGATGAGTTTATTCTACCATCAATGCATTCTCATTATAAAAGTTGACAGAACTACAAAGCCATTTTTAATCTAATCACCACAATGTTGATGGCCAGACAAAAGGGGGGGAAAAAGAGTAAAACCAAAGAACAGTCCTTTGATAAAACAAATGAACATGTTTTGAACACACTTAGCTCTTATAAATCAACGTACCAACCTGGGGATTAGAGCACTTTATCTCTAATGACTCCAAGTCAACATGGAGACAAACAACAAAAGAATGCCTCCCATCTGGTCCCGGAGGAAAGAGCTTTTGCGATGTGACCGCTAGAGTAGAGGTACATCCCATGGGCTCCACTAAGGAAAGTGTCACTTGCTTTCCAAGAAGGGTATATATGCTGAAATGATGCAAGCTTATAGTCCAAGGAAATGCATCACCTATAAGAGAAAAAAATCATAGTTAATTAACATCAATAGAAAATTTTCTATCATTCCTATCTGAAATCTAAGACTTGACACAGCAAAGGTGCGGTCTCAGATATTCAGATATACACAGTTTTCATGCTACTTAATATAATCAATTTAACTTTAATATTAGTAACTGCAATAATGTACTTGTATACCCTTCAGTGTGTACATTATAAACAACATATAAGCAAAATTAAATACAAGAAATAAAATCAGAATAGAAGTCCAAACGCCATCTTTGCCCACTTTGGTGGATAGTAAATGTCCCTGCATTTGGAGTCTGTGTAAAATGGATTGCATTTAATGATGTGCAGTGACACTGTACAGCCAGGAGATCTGGGTGTGAAATGAGAGGGGAAATGATATAACTATTATTGTGTGGGGCAACCCACACCACAATTCCGTGGCATGCTATTTAAAACAGAAGCTTCTAGGCACTGCCTTGGAAGAACTGAGTCGGCTCTTTTGGGAAAGCTCAGACATATTTCACACATTCTTGGATGGTTCTTAAAGTGCATGAGGTACATTTTAAATGCATGCTTAAGTAAAAAAACTTAGCATGCATAAATATCAGAATTAAAAGAAAAAGTCCTTTCTTTTACTGTGTTTAGTATTTATCTCATGTACAATGAATTTGTCAGTAAAAGCATACAAAATAAAACATCTAAGAATTGTTTATTGGTAAAGTAGTGTGATATAATTTAAAAGGTCCTCTTGGAATATTTAACATTCATTATTCTGTTGTCAATTTATGAAAAATACATTCCTATCACATATTTTAGAATGTCAAGTTATGTGAGTACTTATAAGTACAGAAAGGACAGTATACTTATTGTTGAAATGATGCTAGTATTTTAAACCATACAGAGATCATTCATTTTCCAATTAGAGAGGCATTTAATACTTACTATAGATATTTGAGGATATATGACAGAGTTAAATATCAGAATTAAGTCATGGCTCCATCATCCATTATGCCATTCCCAATCACACACTAATATTCTGCTGCAGTTCCCAAATAAATTCCATGACTGACAGAAATACTGAAGCAAAACACAGGACCAAAGACCACATTTGCTTTGATTTCATTGAAGACAATATAAGAAATATATTGCCAAGTGAATCATACAATGTGTTAAAATTCAGATATATCTATATAGATATAGATACAGATATATAAGTTAGATACTTGAAAAGTGTGAACATTCAAAATATTTAAAAAGGAAACTTTGAAATTAGGACTTTGATAATATAATAAATACAGCTACAGGGTATTTAATAGTAACTTGACTAGAAACAAGTGAATAATAGTACGTAGTCAGCACTTTCCCTGTCGCAGAGTAGTATTTTGCTCCTAATTGAGGGGGAGAGTTTAGAACCTTAAATCATCTGTAACTAATTCTAATATAATTTTTAAAATTACATCAAATTCCATGCTCTTTACAAAATTAAACTTCTGCCAACTTTGTCTCACGTCTTCGGAATAATTTAAGATACTTACTTTAAATGGATAGGTGTATCTATATTAAGTTTCCAAACGTTATTCTAACAAATACCAAATGGTGATTTATTTGATGAAAGAGAATCACATTTAAATTTGTTAAATTAAAAACATCACAACTGACATTGGTACCAATCTTAGAAAAATATTTCCGATTCAGAATAAGAGTAATAAACTGAAATTGGTTATGTCATACTCTCTTAAAATAATAATAGGGCCTGGAGAGATGGCTCAGAGGTAGAGCTTCATTTCTCTTCCAGAGGTCCTGAGTTCAGTTCACAGCAACCACACTGTGGCTCACAACCATCTATAATGAGATCTGGTGCCCTTTTCTGGAGGGCAGGAATACATGCAGACAGAACACGGTACACATAAATAAATAAATCTTTAAAAAAGTACCAATACTTCATGATCTCAGCACACACGTTGTCTGTCTTCAAAAGAAAATGTACATTCTGAGATCTGAAATTTACATTCAATCACAAAAAATCAAAGATCAACTATTATGACAAAAACTGACAAATCATTAATGCATTTATACACATAAACACCTCAAAATAGAGACTCATAATCTACATAAATTATAAATCAAATAATAAATGCAGAGAGTTCTCAAATAAACTCAAAACCCATTACTAGCCCAGACTGTGTTATTCTGAGAACTCCATGTAGCTTTCTCCCAGAGGAGCCTGACACACTTTTTTGATTATCTAACCAGTGAACTTCTGAGACAGGCGCTCGGGGTGGGGCAGGCTGCCACTGCATCCCTGAGCTCCAGAAATCTTCCCCAGCCTCAACTGCTGGCACGCAAGTGTAAGCTTTTATGCACAGTTAAAGAGTTTCCATTTTAATTAGTCCAGCTGTTATAATCTGTGTCTACATTTTCTAGATATATTCTTTCTGGCAAAAATTTATTAATTTTCAAACAAAATTCTAAATAACAAGGAAGAAAAAAAAGAAGTACGAAGGTTAAAAATCATGTGTAAATTTGAGACTTCATTGCCTTATTAAAAGAAAAAATAATGAAAAGAAAATAATTGACAGAAAATGACTAAGTGCCAAAGTAGTTCAGAACAAATAAGGAAAAACAGAATAAAAAGACCCAAAGCAGAGGGATGAAATGTAAACCTTAAAAACAACAAGTCAGACTATGCATTCCTTACATGTCTCAGCACCAACAGTCACCAGAGAAGCAAAGTAATTACAACTGATTAAAACAAGGAACAAAAAAAAAAGCCCTGTTATTTTACTATACAGTATATAACATGGCACTGATACTAAACTATATTGCGATCATAACAATGGTTATCCTCACATTTGGGAGTCAGTGAACAGTGAATAACTGTCTAGACCTTTATTCTGATATCAAGTTTATGAGATGGAATGGGAAATTATAAGCAGCCTATGGTGTTATTTTCTCTGTCAACAAAACTGTATGTAGGGAACAGAAATGGCTGTACACTAGGAAATAGGAAGTACACCTACTGTTCAAAATATAAAAATGGTAATATTAAATACTTGAACTCCAGTTAAAAAGATTTTCTTCAATATCTAGAAATTTAAGAATTAAGTTCTAAAATTACAACTTTATGATGTTTTATCATAACTATAATTCATTATTGTTGAAAATGGCAAAATACAAGGTAACTCACAACATACAATAAAGAATTAGTATATTTAAAAACAGTCTGTTAGCCAGGCACTGGTGGTGCACGCCTTTAATCCCAGCACTCAGGAGGCAGAGTCAGGTGGATCTCTGTGAGTTCGAAGCCAGCTTAGTCTACAGAGTGAGAGTTCCAGGATAGGCACCAAACCTACACAGAGAAACCCTGTCTTGAAAAACCAAAACAAAACAAACTGTTGTATAAAAATGATAGAACACAACAGGTGGTAGAAAAACCAAACTACAATTGGAAATAAAAAAAAATGAGCAACAAAGAATTAAATATCCAGCAAAACCATTCTTCAAAAAGTAAAGGCAAGGAGGCTGGGATATAGGTCAGAGTAAGGTGTTTGCTTTACACATACAAAGCCCTAGGTTCAATTACCACCACCACCAAACAGAACAGAACAAAACACAGGACGAAAAAAATAAAGTATTGTCAAATAACTGAACATTGAAAAAATTTGCCAGTAATACAAGTAATACATTGGCCTTAAATTATAACTCACATGCACAAGAAAAAAAAAGAATAGCAGATAGCTATAACCAATTATGTGGGCTATATGAAAGACTCTATTAAATCTGTATTTTTCATTTCTTCAGTACTATAAAAGCAGTCAATTTTATATAGCAATAATTATAATTATAAACCTGCATTACTATACATGTGGATATTAAGTATTTTTCACAGAAAAGTATAAAGAGGCATATATTAGATGAACAATTAAATGATTTATTTATATTAATCTAGATTTCATCAGAATATGATAAATTCAAATACAAAGAAAAGCATAGTAAAAATATCAACGGAGGAGGCAGCACACTAAAATACAGCTGTATTACATGGAAGACACTAAAAGAGAAATAAGAGAAAAGTAATAGATGGCAACAGATTAATATTACACTAAATAAAATGATCTCCACACACAATCTAAAACCCACATTGTCAGGCGGCAGTGTACAGACCTAGCTAAATGTAAATATAGGAGAATCACCTGGATTCAAAGATAATTCCAATTAAAGCAAAAGAAGGGAAAGCATGTAATAATCCCACAAGAATCAGGAGCGTCCATAAGCAACAGATAAAATGGATTCAGGCCAGCAGTATTACAGAAATAGAGAAGCTCTTCATGTAGCACTATTACAAAGCCATCCTTTTAGGAATACATACCAGTTACAGGTACATACAAATCTAATAACAAAGTCTCAAATTATGTGAATCAAAAAGTGACATGGTTTACAGAGGGAGGTATACTACTAAAAATAATGGTTATTGGTTTCAATAATCTTTAATTATGACAGAATAAGTGAAACTCAGTAAGGCTACAGCAGAGTTAGTAAAACCAACAACCCTATAGAAAAGGTACTAGAAAGAAAACTCAAACCCAGGGAAGTTAACTCCATCCACAAAAACCCATACAATAGATAATTTCACACCAACAAAATCCAAAGAAGGTAAGGGAAACACATACTCTCCCTCTCCCTCTCCCTCTCCCTCTCCCTCTCCCTCTCTCTGTATCCTCTCTCTCTCCCACCAAAATAACAGGAATTAACAATCATTGATTATTAGTATCTCTCAATATCAATGGACTCAACTGGCCAATAAACAGACACAGGCTAACAGAACAAATACAAAATCAGGATCCATCCTTCGGCTGCATACAAGACACATAACTAGGCATCAAAGATAAAGGGTTGGAAAAGGATTGTCCAATCAAATGGACCGAAGAAGCAAGCTGGTGTAGCTATCCGAATACCTAACAAAACAGACTTCTACCACGGGCTTTCTCAAACTGCCAGGCCGAAATCATGACATGGAGACTTATTAGTTATGAAGACTTAGCTTTATCGTATGCTTATCTCACTAGTTCTCATAACTTAATATAACATGTTATTCTTCATCTATTTTTTGCCTTGGGGCTTTTTACCTTTCTTTCATTTTGTATGTCCTACTTTCTTGCTTCTGCCATGTCTGGTGGGCCCCTGCCTGGGTGGCTGGTCCCTGGCTGCTCCCTGGCCACTGGCTGGCTGACCTTTTCTATCTGCTCACCAGCCCTGCCTACTGCTCCTCTGTCTAGTTACTGGCCATTCAGCGTTTTGTCAGACCAATCAGGTGCCTTAGGAAGGCAAGTTGAAACAGTAACACATCTTTAACGTTGTTAAACAATTATTCTGTAGAATAAACAAGTGTAACACATCTTTACATAGTTATACAAATATTCTATTTCACAAAAGATTTCAAACCTAAATTAATCAAAAGAGATGACATTGCATACTCATTAAAGGAAAAATCCATCCAGATGAAGTCTCAATTCTGAACAACTATGCCCCAAATGCAAGGGCACCCACATTTATAAAAGCATTACTAAACCTTAAATTACATATCAGACCTCAACATTAATAGGAGACTTCAACACTCTACTCTCACCAAAGGACAGGTCCTCCAGACAGAAATTAAACAGGGAAATAATGGAACTAGCAGATATTATGACTCAAATGGACCTAACAGATATCTACAGAACATTTCATCCAAACACAAAAGAATTTACCTTCTTCTTAGCATCTCATGGAACCTTCTCCATATACTCGGTAAAAATGAAAGTATCAAAATATACAAGACTGTGCCGGGCGGTGGTGGCACACACCTTTAATCCCAGCACTCAGGAGGCAGAGGCAGGCGGATCTCTGTGAGTTCGAGGCCAGCCTGGGCTACCAAGTGAGTCCCAGGAAAGGCGCAAAGCTACACAGAGAAACCCTGTCTCGAAAAACAAAAAAACAAAACAAACAAAAAAAACCAAAATATACAAGACCACCAAGGATTAAAGCTGGATTTCATGAACCACAGAAAACAACAGAAAGCCTACAAACTCATGGAAACTGAACAACTCTCTACTGAATGACATGTAGAAAAAATAAAGAAAGAAATTAAAGACTTCCTAGAATTCAATGAAAATGAATGCACAAAATACCCAAACTTATGAGACACAATGATAGCAGGGCTAAGAGGAAAGTTCATAGCACTAAGTGCCTTCATAAAGTACTTGGAGAGATCGCAGACTTAACAGCACACCTGAAAGCTCTAGAACAAAAAGAAGCAAACACACCTAAGAGGAGTAGATGGCTGGAAATAATCAAACTCGGGGCTGAAATCAATAAAATGGAAACAAAAAGAACAATACAAAGAATCAATGAAACAAAGACTTGGTTCTTTTGAGAAAATCAACAATATAGACAAACCCTTATCCAAACTAACTAAAAGGCAGACAGAGAATTTCCAAATTAACAAAATCAGAAATGAAAACACAACTATAACACCAGACACCTAGAAAATCCAGAGAATCATTAGGTCATACTTCAAAACCTGTACTCCATAAATTTGGAAAATATAAAAGACATGAACAGTCTTCTTGATAGATACCACTTAGCAAAGTTAAGCAAAGATCAGAGAAGCAATTTAAATAGATCTATACTCCCCAAGGAAATAGAAGCAGTCATAAAAGACTCCAAACCAAGAGGGGGAGGGGTCTGTGGATAGCATGAGGAGTAAAGAATTTCTTAATAAAGGAAAATAAAATAAATAAATAAAGACTCCAAACCAAAAAATGCCCAGGGCCAGAGGGTTTTAGAACAAAACTCTACCAAACTTTCAAAGAAAAGTTAATACCAATACTCCTCAAATTATGCCACAAAATAGACACAGAAGGAACATTGCCAAATTCATTTTATGAGGCCATAGTCACCCTGATATATAAACCACACAAAGACTCACCAAAGATCTTGTATCCTGCTATGTTGCTGAAGGTGTTTATAAGCTTATCAGTTCCTTGGTTGAATCTTTGGGGTCACTCAAGTATACTATCATGTCATCTGCATATAGGGAAATCTTGACTTCTTCCTTTCCAATTTGTATCTCTTAATCTCCTTATGTTGTCTTATTGCTCTGGCTAGAACTTCAAGTACTATATTGAATAAGTATGGGGAGAGCGGACAGCCTTGCCTCGTTCCTGATTTTAGTGGAATCACTTTGAGTTTCTCTCCATTTAATTTGATGTTTGCTGTTGGCTTGCTGTAAATCGCCTTTATTATGTTTAGGTATGTTCCCTGTATTCCTGATCGCTCCAAGACCTTTATCATGAAGGGGTATTGGATTCTGTCAAATGCCTTTTCTGCATCTAGTGAGATGATCATGTGGCTTTTTTCTTTGAGTTTGTTTATATGGTGTATTACATTGATGGACTTTCGTATATTGAACAACCCTTGCATCCCTGGGATGAAGCCTACTTGATCATTGTGGATAATTGTTTATGCTGGAGAGGATGTGGAGCTAGGGGAACTCTCCTCCACTGCTGGTGGGAATGCAAGCTTATACAACCACTTTGGAAATCAATATGGCACTTTCTTAGAAAATTGGGAATCAATCTCCCCCAAGACCCAGCTATACCACTCTTGGGCATATACCCAAGGAATGCTCAATCATACCACAAGGGCACTTGCTCAGCTATGTTCATATCAGCATTGTTTGTAATAGCCAGAACATGGAAAAAACCTAGATGCCCTTCAACTGAAGAATGGATAAATAAAATGTGGTACATATACACAATGGAATACTACTCAGCAGAGAAAAACAATGACATCATGAGGTTTGCAGGCAAATGGATGAATCTTGAAAGAAATCATTCTGAGTGATGTAACCTAGACTCAGAAAGACAAACATGGTATGTACTCACTCATAGGAGGATACTAGATGCAAAACAAAGATGACTAGACTGCTACTCACAACCCCAGGAAGGCTACCTAGAAAACAGGACCCCAAGAAAGACACAGGGATCAGCCAATTACAGAGAAATGGATAAGATCTACATGAACAACCTGGACGTGAGAGGGGGTAATGAAGAGTAAGGGTCAAGGGAAAGAGAGCTTGGGGGAGCGGGAGATCACAGCTGGATCAAGAACAGAGAGGGAGAACAAGGAATAAGAGACCATGATAAATGAAGACCACATGAGAATAGGAAGAAGCAAAGTGCTAGAGAGGTCCACAGAAATCCACAAAGATACCTCCACAATAGACTACTGGCAATGGTCGAGAGTAAGCCCAAACTGACCTACTCTGGTGATAGGATGGCCAAACACCCTAATTTTCGTGCTAGAAACCTCATCCAATGACTGAGGGAACTGGATGCAGAGATCCATGGCCAGGCCCCAGGTGGAGCTCCAGGAGTCCAACTGGCAAGAAAGAGGAGGGTTTGTATGAGCGAGAATTGTTGAGAACAAGATTGGAAAAAGCACAGGGACAGATAGCCAAACGAATGGAAACACATGAACTATGAACCAATAGCTGAGGAGCCTCCAACTAGATCAGGCCCTCTGGATAAGTGAGACAGTTGATTAGCTTGATCTGTTTGGGAGGCATCCAGGCAGTGGGACCGGGACCTGTCCTCAGTGTATGAGCTGGCTCTTTAAAACCTGGGGCTTATACAGGGGCACTTGGCTCAGCCTTGGAAGAGCAGACTGGACCTGCCTGGACTGAATCTACCAGGTTGAACTCAATCCCCAGGGGAGTCTTTGCCCTGGGGGAGAGAACAAGGGAATCTGTGGCTGATATGCAAAATTAAATTAAATTATAAAATAAAATAAAAAGACTCACCAAAGAAAGAGAATTACAGACTAATTTCCCTCATGAACATTGATGCAAAGATACTCAATAAAATACTGGCAAACCAAACCCAAAAACAGATCAAAAAGATGATCCACCATGATCAAGTGGGCTTCATCCCAGAGATGCAGGGATGGTTCAACCTATGAAAATCTGTCTATGTAATCCACCGTATAAAAAAAAGAGAGAAAGAAAAAATGATGATCATGTCATTATATGCTGAAAAATCCTTTAACAAAATCCAACACTCCTTCATGATAAAAATCTTGGAAAGATAAGGGATACAAGGGATGTTCTTAAACATAATAAAACCAATATATCAAATCAAATGGAGAGAAACCCAAAACAATTCCACTAAAATCGGAGACAAGACAGGCTGTCCACTCTCTTCAAATCTATTCAATAAAGTAGTTGAAGTTGTAGCTAGAGCAATAAGACAACTAAACAAGATCAGGAGATACAAATTCGAAAGGAAGAAGTCAAAATATCATTATTTGCAGATGATATGATAGTATATATAAGTAACTCCAAAAATTCTACCAGGGAATTTCTACAGCTGATAAACACCTTCAGAAAAGTGGCTGAATACAAAATTAACTTAAAAAAAAAAAAGTAGCCCTCCTATATACAAATGATAAAAAAGACTGAGAAAGAAATCAAGGAAACAACACCCTTCACAATAGCTATAAATAACAAAATACTTTGGGGTCTCTAACCAAGAAAGTGAAAGGACTATATGACAAGAACTTCACGTCTTTGAGGAAAAAAACTGGAGAAGGTATCAGAAGATGGAAAGATCTCGCATGCTCATGGATCATTAGGATTAACATAGTAAAAGTGGCCATCTTACAAAAGGAATCTACGGATTCAATGCATTCAATCATTAAAATCCCAACACAATTCTTTACAGACCTTGAAAAAACAATCTTCATCTTCATATGGAAAAACAATAAACCCAGGATACATGAAACAATCCTGTACAATAAAATAAATTTCTAGAGGTGTCACTGTCCCTGATTAAAAGCTGTACGACAGCAAGAGCAGTAAAAATCACATGGTATTGGCATAAAAACAGGCAGGTAGATCAATGGAATCAAATTACAGACCCAGAAGTAAATCCACACATCTATGAACATTTGATTTTTGACAAAGAAATCAAAATTGTACAATAGAAAAAAGAAAGCACCGTCAACAAATGGAGCTAGAACAACTGGACAGCGGCATGTAGAAGAAAACAAATAGATCCCTATCTGTCACCCTGCACAAAAATCAAGACCAGGTGGATCAAAGACCTCAACATAAAACCAGTTACATTCACCCTGATAGGAGAGAAAGTGGGGGATAACCTTGAGCACACTGGCACAGGAGACAACTTCCTGAATAGAACACAATCGTGCAGGCACTAAGATGAACAATTAAAAAATGAAACGTGTAGAAGTAACCATCTTATTAAATAAGAAACACAGAGCCAATGCAAAGATGAAAGCCCAAGAGATCAGAGCTAAGAGCCTTACCCGTCTGCTGCAGCTAGCCTCTTCATCCAAGAGAGACCTACTTCCTGTGTGTTTGTCTTTATATAGACTTTCTGTTCTACCTTCTCATTGGTTGTAAACCCAATCACATGACCTCTTCATCATTGCCCGTCTGTACAGACCTCCAGGTCTTCTATGGTTGGTATTGAGATTAAAGGTGTGTGTCTCCATGCTGGCTGTATCCTTGAACACAAAGAGATCCGCCTAGCTCTGCCTCCCAAGAGCTGGGATTAAAGGCATGTGCCACAAACGCCCTGCTCTGCTATGGCTTGCTATTAGCTCTGACCCACAGGCAACTTTATTTATTAACATACAAATAAAATAACATTTCAGTACAAATAAAATATCACTATATTTCCCCTTTTCTATTTTAATAAAAAGAAAAAGGAAAAAGGTTATAACTAACATAAGAAAAACTATATACAAAATACAATAACTATATACAATATATACAAGTAATAAATACCTAAACAATGTCTAGTCCATTTGTATTTGACAAATTCAGAGACAATAATTCCATTATCTATCCTATTTTGGTAAGTCCAAATGTATCTAATTCACTTTCTATCCTAATTAATCTTCAACTATAACTAACTAATCTACAACTATAACTAATCTTCAACGCCCTCAGAGACCCAAGAAGGAAATAATATTACCAAATAAAAACAGAAAGTGAATGAAAGCAGCTTCCAAAAAAAAAAAATGTGAGTTGTCAGAAACAGCCAGCTGCCTGGACAGTCACCTGAGGTTTCTCCACAGTGCTGGGGCATCATCTTCAGCCTATAGGCTTAGCGTATCTGACAGACTCATTTGTGAAGTAGGATGTACACAAGGTCAACAGTTCAACCTCACATTGGGTGAGAGCAGTCCATGCACCAGAAACACCTGAATTCCACTAGTGTCTTGTCATGATTCAGGATTTTAAATTCTGGAAATTGTTGATGTTTTTTTAATTCAGCTGCCCATTCTTCTTGGCTGTGTATATGTGGCTTCATCTCAGCATCTCGTTCTTCTGCACATCCCTCTATTGAATGCCAGTCTACTATTGAGAGGTGTGAGCTTAGTTACTCTTCAAGAATAACTGTTTCAGCTGTTGTTCCATTGCACATCAGAAGCCATCGGCCCATTGCCTGTTCAGCTGCCTTCAAAGAAAAGGGCACTGTACCTTTTCCAGATTGCGAAGGCCACTTCAGGGATGGTGCCATATGGTCCTGGCTTCAGAAGATGCCTTTTGATAAAGCCATAACCACACTTTTTTGGCAAGAATCGGTAGTCCTTTGTTTCATGTCCTGTCTGTCCTGGTTGTCAACAGTTGATTCAAGGACACTTTGTTATCCAGTGGCTAATTTTTGCAACAAAGAAAGTTAACTCCATATGCAGTTTCTTCAATGCCCATATTTTCTCTGAAGTAGATTGGTACTGCCAGGAGCCGACATGTCTCATAGTCATAACAAAAAGAAAAATTTTCTAAGTTATTAAAACATTTTAAATGCCATATTCTGTAGATCTCTGAAGGTTTTGAAGATGACCTGTCTATCTAAAATATATCTGCTCAATCTTGAAAACATACCTAATATGACTACAAGTTCTATTATAATGTTTCACTACTAACTTTCATTTCTTTATATCCTAATAGTTGGTAATAATAACACTCAAAGATCAGAAAACTGCATTACATTGATAAATGAACAGTATAAGTACAATTAGAAATATACATATAGCATATTCTAACAATATCAATTTCAAGATATATAATTTGTATACAATATAAAAAATCCAATCCAACGTAAAGTATTTAAAACTAGTAATTGTCTTTTTCTTTTCTTTTCTTTGTTTTTTTTAAACAATAACCTTAAATCTAATCTCCTTTGCTTAGCCCTTTTCCTAACCCTTGACAACAACTTGTAACCAACCCCTCTAAACAATGAAAATTATCCCAGACCTAAAACCCATTAAAAGATCAAAAAACCACCCGCCCTGTGGGAGCCCGTTCTTGGGTTCCTCGTGGCTTTACCCAGCAGGTCCACATAGAGGATGATTAGACCACGGGCCTGAGTGCAGGTGTCTGAGATGGTCTGCACTTGCCTGTGCTGGGGGAGGAGGTCTTTTGCTCCACCCCTTGGCGTCTCTATAAAAACCCTGGGGCAGAGACAGTCGGGGCCCGGTTGGAATAGGTTCCAGGCCCTCTCGAGGCTATCCTTTATTTTCTATCTGTTTATCTCCGCGATATTCTCCGCAATAAATCCTTCTATCTAATATTTCCTGCTGCTCGCACTCAAGAAAACTCTGGGGAACTGTGGGGGTGGATGGGTAAACGCCCCACAGAATGGCGCCATGAACAGGGACTAAAGAAAAAAGAAAAAAAAGGGACTAAAGAAAAAAAGGGGGACTAAAAAAAGGGGGGACTAAAGACAAATGAACAGGGACTAAAGACAAAGTAATAGGGACTAAAGATAAAGGAAAATAATAGTTTTATTACAGAGTTTTTGGCGAAAGTGCTGAGTTCGGCCCTGCCAGTGGATGAGGCATGCCGGTGTTATGGAAAATATATATTTTTTATATATATATTTTTGAGAGGCAGGGGTTTTATCCTCGAGAGAAAAGGAAAGCGGACTGGAAGGATGTCCGATGCTGCAGCGAAATTCTCTTCTGTCAAAATTTTCTATCTTCTATCCCTTTCTCAATTTCTATCTGTGAAAAATAAGTATAAGGCATAGGGTAGTAAAATAGTGTAGGAAAAACTTAGAAGTGTAAGATTGTGTAGGAAAAAATAAGTAAGGCAACTAGACAGTAAAACTCTTCAATTTTCTAACTTGGGGGCTCTGAATGCAAACTGGGGGAAAAAAATCTTTCTTTGGGCTATTTGGGTACTAAAAAAGCTCTTCTTCGAGCTTATGGGGAAGAATAAGTTTCCTATGGAAGCTTTTGTCCTGGGGACAGCTGAAATGCTAAGTCCAAGCGGCAGGAGAAAGTGATTTCTCCCTGAGGCAAAAATGGGGGTGTAAAAAGCCAAAGTTTAAAGTTGGGAAGTTTTGGGAAAAGTTGGTCTTTCTCCTGGGGGAAAAAAGATCTTTCTCTTAACTAAAAGCTTTTCTTGGAAAATTTTGGGGGGAAAAAACTCTCTAAAAAGCCTTAATCTTAAAAGCTCTTAAACTTGAAAACTAAAGCCTTTAACTTTCTCAGAAGGGCAAAAATTAGAATCACCTGAAGATATTAGTATGGGGACCACCTGTGATTAGCTCAAAGGGAAAACAACAAACTTCTGAAGATAGCAAAACCTAAGTTCTTTCAAGCTTTAAAAATCCTCCCTGCAATGCAGGAGGCAGGGACAAGTTCCTAAAAACCTCTTCTAAGCTCTGTCTCTTCAAGCTAGTAAAAGACAGTGGGTCAGAGTACCCTGAGGGAAATGCTTGGGAGAGTGTGGGTAAAGAGCTACAGAGAGCCCAAAAGGGCAGGAAACTTTACCTGAGAAAAGCAAAAAAGTCAAGCTTCTCAGTTACAGCCGAGCTGAGGCATCAAGGATTTTGAGTGAGCGTTTCAGAATGAAAAGATGCTCCTAAATCAAAGATCCCCTGAAGCATTGTATCCTCGCTTTTGAGCAAAAACCCAGAGGCGAATGGCCAGCGTCTCTGAGTTGGGGTGCATTTTGGGGATACTAGGGTTCCTGCAGTGGTAAACTTCCTGGAGCACAGAGCTGAGGCAGGAAGGTGCAGGACCCAGGGGAAGATTGCCAATGAACAAAACTAAAGCCAGTGGGAACGGCACAGTTGTCCACTTTCCTACAAGTCCCGGGTTGATAGGTCCACAGCTGCAAAAAATCTGAGATAAAGCTTTCCTATCAGTAAGGACCTTTCTGGGAAAACAGTAAAGCTGAACTGTGTCTGAAGCAGTTGTGCTGCTGAGTCAGAACGCTGTCTGGGGAAAGAGCCCAGCCAGGGCAGAACAGAACTATCCAGGAGTAAAGCTTTCTTTTCTGTCAGAGAAAACACCTCTTTGAGAAAAGCTTTGTTTCAACTGACTCCCCTGAGATGAGGGAGTGTAGCCCTGAGGGGTGATTGCCTCTGGAATAAGCTCTGTCCTTGAGCACCCAGACAAGCAAATGCAACCCACTGGGGGACTGGGCCAGGTGAAGGCCTGATGAGGCAAAACACCTGTGCTAATGGGGGTTTAGAAATGGCAAAAACCTCCCTTGTTAGATTTTCAGTCTGTACGCAAACCACACAGACCCAGAAAACAAACGGACAAAAAGCCCCTACCTTCAGTAGCAGGGAGAGCCGCCACTGTAGTGTCGGAAACTGTTTCTGGGGTAGAGGGGATAAACTGAGACCAAACTGGGAACTGTCTGGGAGAAAGACTCTGAAGAAACAGAGAAGGGACATAATCCTCCCCAGAAAACTATATGACCTGAAAAAGCTGCTAGAATTTGAGGCAGATTTGGGGGGAGAAAAAAGCCCCTACCTCCAAAGGCAGCTAGCAGAGAAACAGAGCTGCAGATACTTGAAGCTCTGCATCTGGGGAAGGGAGGAACAAGCAAAATGAATTAGATCAGTGGGAGAAAATCTCTCCGAAAGAGCTATGGAAAAGCTGTAGTGCATGATCTTGTTTTTCACTGACTGGCTAAGACAAAGACAAGCCCCGAGGAAAATTGCTATCAGAAATTGCCCACCTCAATGCGCGCTAACGAGGCAGGTGCAGTTCTGATTTGGGGGCCAGTTGAGAGAATAGGAATCTCCCAATGTGCCATAGCTGAAAATGTAAAATGCTTGTTCAAATCTCCCGTTGCAAAAGCAAAAAACTTTGTTCAAACCTCCCGGGCAAGAATTTGTAAGCAAGTCTGGTAAAAAAAGAACTTAAAAGTTGACGCTCAGACCCGAAAAGAACTATGGGAAATGACTGATATAAGAGACTGATATTATTATAGACTGATATAAGGGAGATGCATTCTGGGAAAGGTAGTTTTTCCACTAAAGATGGCGACATTGCCCTGAAACACTTTTGTCAGCTCGAAAATACGTTCATGGTAAACTTTAAAATACAGCTTTTAAAAGAATAAGGAGGAAAATCATCTAAGAGTTTTAAGTGTCAGTTCCAATGAAACATTGAAAGGATATGGAACTAGGCACTTCGCGGTTTGGGGGTTGGTAAAATGACTTATTTACCCTAATAGCTGTGCAAAGTTTTACGGTAGTTGGATGACAAAAGCTACCTTTAAGAGCAAACAAGCCACTTTAAAAATCCTTAAGACAGCAAGAGAGAGCAGTTTATACACTGAACGTTGTCTTAGATATGAAGAAACTTATGTGAAATTAAAAGTTATTTACCTTTTGAACAAACTGCCTGCAATGAGTAATTCCTTTGCAAATCTAATTAAGGGGATAAGAAACAGGCATTCAAAAAAAATGACTGCTTTATAGATGGGAAACAAACTTCAGAAAATCTAGCTGTCTTACAAAAGAGTTGCTTCACCTGAAAGTTCCTTATAAAAAATCAATGCTAAATATTACAGCTGCTAATAACATCAGTAGTTAAAGCTAATAAAATGAAAATGCTAAATCCTGAAAATGCTTTTTCTCAGAATAAGCTAATGAAGGATATGTTTCATGAAAGAACATTTATGTTCTTGACTCCTTTGAATAGTAACAGTTTTGGTTAAAACACTGGAACTAACAACAATCCAGTCAAAATGTTTCAACAATTCCAAGATGCTATTCCACAAAAGCAAGCTGCCATGCTTTGTGGGCCATATTAGAGCTCACGCCAATCTTCCTGGTCCTTTAGCTGAGGGTAATGAGAAATAGAAAGATCCCTGCTCGGGATTGTGGAAGGGTCCCGATCCTGTGTTAATATGCGGTCTCGAGGACATGTTTGTGTTTTTTCACAAGAGGGGAATGAAGCTCGGTGGTTACCGGAGCGTTTCCTAAGGAGCGTGGAACTAAGGAAGGTCAGCTCCAATGACGTTTCTATAAAGAAACCAGAATGAAAGTGGCTCAATTAGTGTTTCTGAGGTTTTGTCACTGGTTAATGCTAACAGTGAGGAAACAGAGTTCGGAGCTGTGCCGCTTTTGGCTTTACTAGCTCCTTTAGAAAAATACTTTATATCACCTAATAGCTGTGCAGTATTTGGCGACGAGCTTTACAGCAGCTAAATACAGTAATTTCACCCTCAGTATGAAATGAAGTTTTTTCGGTAGAGCAAACCAAGAGTACTGCTATAATAGAAATGTTTGTCTGAATTGAAGTACTTAGGGGAACTATTATGAATTTGGGTGAAGGGACAGCCTCTAGTTAAAAACCGTGTACCGCTGATAGTGCATCTCTGCTGGGCCCGGAACGGCTGAGAGAACTGGCAACTTTGGAGTATGGCATCATCCTGGGAAGGTTATAGTCCCCTAGCAACAACTATCACAATTCTATAACAACAACACTCACTAAATCCCAGTGTTTTATAACAAAGCTGACTATAAACTCTAAACGTTAGCAATGATGTACGTACTTCCTGTCTAGTTAAGAATCTTTCTAATAGAGATAGTGATAATAATTAAGAGTAAGAAATAGAAAAAGATGAAAATAAGATATGTAAGTTTATAAAAATTCTCTTGTTAGATCTGTGTTAAAAAATCTTTAGGTGTTTGCTAAGTTAAATATATGCTAATGGTAGCCCTATATAAGTTTGTAAAATAGATCTATAGATCCTTTAAGAATATAAGCTTGCAAGAAGTATCTAAGGTAGTCTTAAGGCATGTAGTGATAAGCTTGTAAGAAGTAAAGATGTTAGCTGTAAATGTAAGTTTAAATAAGAATAAGATGGAATGAATATAAGAAATATATAAGTAATAAGAAATATATTTGCTAAAGTAGTTCTATAGTTTCCTTAAGGAGTATAAATAAGTACATGTTAATATGTTATATGTGAGTTTGTAGAATGTTGAATGTGAGTCTAAATGCTTTGCAAGGCAAAAAAGGTTATATGTGAGTTTGTGAAAAGGTGTAAATGTTAAGTGTGAGTCTATTCTTAATGTATGTGGTGAAAGAACCTGAGATACAGAGCTTAGTGTCCTAGCAGACTGCAAAGCAGGCAGTCTGAGCGGTTTTTCAAAAGCTCCAGAAGCCGCTAAGAAGCTAAGAATGGCGGACGCCAGAACTAGCACAAGGCATCCGCAGCTGAGATTCATGGAAAATCAACGCAACACAGAAAAACCTGAGCTAACATCAAAAACGGTGCGGTTTAGAATACTACTGTACCTAAAAAGGTCTGTCTGTGAGAACAAAAGTTGCAGAGACGCTTGTTTGAAGTAAAATTGTTAATGGCAAAAAGTTTTGGTTGAAAACCATCTCTTCATATTTTGAAGTGAAAGCCTAATACCAGAATTTATTTGTTTGAACTTTTTGAACTTAAAATGAGATAAAATTACAAAAAGACTTTGGTTATGGATTTCTTCATATTTGGAAGGCTCATACCAGAATTTATCATTTGAATTTTGGGACTTAAGAAATGAAATGAATAGTAGAGATTTCATTGCAATGGGACAATTTTGAGTTTACTTATAGTAATGACCTAGGAACTGTTTTCTGGAATTGGGTTAAAAATGGAACTGTTTAAATGAAGAAATTTATTATTTCTACCTAGAGTCAAGATGTGTATGCATATATGCTTTATTAATTGGTGATTCATGTATTCTGTGTTAAAAATGCAATTGTTTTGTGGAACTGTTTATGTAAAAATGGAATTACTTATGGAACTGGTTTTGTGTTACAAATGGAACTGTTTAAACAGAAGTTTGGGTTTTATAATTAGGCTTGAGATTTTGCTTAAAAAATTCTAAAAGGGAGAGTTAATATTCCTTAGTCTAATTTCAAAAGTTGTTTGGATTAATGTCATGTTTTGTTAGTAAGAAACGCAAATGGGGTATACTAAGAGACTACTTTTAAAGTGTGTAAAGAGTTTTATTAAGAAACTGCTTTTGGATGTTTTGCTAAAAGTTTTCAAAGTGTTCATGGTTAGATTGAAAATATTGCTTTTCAATATGGGTCTGTAGGAATTGTATAAGTTTGGGTTCCTCTAACTAGGTTTGAGATTTTGTTTAAAAAATTATAAAGAAAAGGAAGAGTTATGAGATTGAATTATGTTTGCAGAAACCTATTGATATTAATGCACCCTGGTTTTGTGGAGTTAAGGAAATATTTAAGTTTGATGTGAATACATCAAAGTTTTTCCTATGTTCTGTTAGCAAGAAAATTCAAATGATTGAGTTAAAGTTGTAAGATGGAGAAAATTGTTAACTATATATAGCACCATATATGCTAATTCAAATGGTTCTGTTAAGAGTTTGCTTTGAGTTGTAAGATTGAGAGAATTGTGACTATGTATAGCAATATTTATGTTAACCTGTTAATGGTAATGATGAAGCTAAGGGATTCTTTAAGTTTGTAGTTGCCTTAAGAGTTTTTGGCTTAGAAAGGGCTTGAGGCAGCTAAGACTGCTGTAGTCACCTTGGACCTAATTCAAAAGAGAAATGCCATCTATATCATCCTCTACTCCCATACTGGGAGGTGTAACAGCTATGGAGATTGCTGTAAGCCATAATAGTTATTTTTTTTTATATATTAAGAAAGGGGGACCTGTGGGAGCCCGTTCTCGGGTTCCTCGTGGCTTTACCCAGCAGGTCCACATAGAGGATGATTAGACCACGGGCCTGAGTGCAGGTGTCTGAGATGGTCTGCACTTGCCTGTGCTGGGGGAGGAGGTCTTTTGCTCCACCCCTTGGCGTCTCTATAAAAACCCTGGGGCAGAGACAGTCGGGGCCCGGTTGGAATAGGTTCCAGGCCCTCTCGAGGCTATCCTTTATTTTCTATCTGTTTATCTCCGCGATATTCTCCGCAATAAATCCTTCTATCTAATATTTCCTGCTGCTCGCACTCAAGAAAACTCTGGGGAACTGTGGGGGTGGATGGGTAAACGCCCCACCCCGCCCCACACCACCTCTTTGGGAAGGTGGACATCGTATTCTTAAAATTGCTTCCTGCTAGGTATGGGCGAAGGTATCTTTATCCTGAAAAGAAAAATTTTAGGTTAATTGTCAATTTCTAGGAAAGGTAACTATATCCTTCATTGTCCAGTTTGAGCATAATGCCAAAGTTCAGAGTTTATCTCAAGTCCTTACTCAAGTAGTATATGAAACTGCATCATCTCACTAGCCCTATAAAAATTGCTCTGAGCACATTGTTCAAAGCTGATCTATAGATGATGTTGGTCAGCTTAGTGATATTATTATTGTCCACGTAGAATTGTTGTTGTTGTGGGGCCCCATCTTCTTCCTGGAGACTTCAGTTGATGTTAAGCCTGGCCGTGATTTCCTGCAGAAAACTGATAAGAGACTCGAACACAAAAACATGTATAGGCAGCTAATTGAAGCCTTTTTTCTTGCTAGAATTAGTTAGTACTCTATATGACCATTAATACCTTAACAAAGATTAGAATGTATATATATATATATATATATATATATATATGTTAATCTTGTAAATTTTGATATAAAATTCATACTTTAAGAAAAGTTTAAAGAATCAGAATAGAAACAAAGAGTTGAGATTAGTAATATAATAGTCCATTAATTAATTTGGCTTTTCTCCTGTACCATAGCAGAAGATGGCTCTTTTATTCTGGCATGATACAGGGAGATTGCATTTTCCTTTTAACAAAATGCTTGAGTTTAAAGAAGGAGGGAGCCATTCTCCAACTCCAAAGTCAGCTTTAAATTTTAATTGAACTGGGACTATTAGAAGACCAACAGCGTTAAATTTCTTTAGAGAAGAGCAGAAACAAACATTTAGAAAGACTTATAAAATTTTATAGATAATATACTAATAGGCCATTTTACTATGTTTCCTGGGAAAGATGATGTGTCCCTTTTCTTCAGTTGTCTCATTTGTCCAGTGTTCTTCAGATTCCTTAACCTTCATTCTCCTGATAATAGTCCCAAATTCAGAAGCTAGTCAGATAATAATCAAATCTTTGGCCTTTGAGAACGCGAATGCAGCATGCAAAAGAATAATCAGGCCGTTAAAGGCAAGATCTGCACCTTTGGAAGATTGGATTAGAGACCCGGTTAATGTTGAGGCTCATGACCATGATGCTATGTGGGTAAGAGAAGCAATTTCAAAAGGTTTGAGGAATGTTAGATGTTTTGGATGTGGAAAGCAAGGACATTTGAAAAGGGACTGTAAACAGGTCATTCCTAGAAACAATCTTTCTTGAAAGAACAATGGCAAGAGAATGCCCCTTCGTTCTGGAGTATGCAGAAGGTGTGATAAGGGAAAACACTGGACCAACGAATGTAGATCAACAAGGGACAAGCAAGGTAATCTTTTGCCTCAGTCTTCAGGAAACTCCCAGAGGAGCCTCAGGCAGGCTCCCATAGCAAATCCAGTTCAAACCTTTCCTGCAGTTGTAGAGGAAACCCCTACTCAGAGCAATTAAATAATCAAATGCCTATTGGAATAAATCATGCTGGTAGGGATGATGAAACAGAGAGAATAGAAAATGCAGGAAAAAACATAAAGAAAATTTTTTGGCAAACTTCTATTAATGAACAAAGACCAAAATTAACAATAAAAATAAATGGTTTTTTGTTGTCTGGTCTGGTAGACACAGGTGCGGATGTTACCATAATTGCACCAGAATGTTGGCAACCAACTTGGTCTCTTGAGGAGGTAAACGTTCAACTGTTAGGAGTTGGGACATTATCTCAGGTGAAACAGAGTGCAACATGGCTCGAACGCATAGGTCCAGAAGGACAGAGAGGAAAATTAAAACCATATTTGGCTAACATAGCTACGAACCTGTGGGGTCGAGACTTGTTGCAACAATGGAATACTCAGATTAACATCCCTCCAACCTCAGAAACAAATCATAAACTAGCACATGTTTCTGAGAGAAATGATAGAAGATATTATTCTAATGAGTGGTCACCAGCCAACCATATTATACAAGAACAGGGCACAACAATTGATGAATTTCCAAAGACACCAACAGCTCTACCTTTAAAATGGTCAACGGACAAGCCTGTATGGGTTCAGCAATGGCCTTTAACAACAGAGAAACTCCAGGCTTTAGAAGAGCTAGTAGAAGAACAGTTAAATGCTCAGCGTATTGAAGAATCAACCAGCCCTTGGAATTCTCCTGTATTTGTTATTTAAAAGAAATCTGGTAAATGGAGATTGGTAACAGACCTTAGAGCAATTAACAAGGTAATTCAGCCAATAGGCTCCCTACAATCTGGAATTCCTTTGCCTACTCTGTTACCAAAAGGATGGCCTCTCATAGTTATTGATTAAAAAGACTGTTTCTTTTCAATACCTTTACAAGAAAAAGATAGAGAAAGATTTGCCTTCACAGTGCCTACTTACAATAATTCTCAACCGGTTAAAAGATTTCAATGGAGGGTCCTCCAACAGGGAATGTTGAATAGCCCAACTCTGTTCCAATATTTTGTACAACAGCCATTGGAAGTGATACGTAAAAAATTTCCTAAATCTATAATTTATCATTATATGGATGATATTTTACTAGCTGACTCAAATGCAGATACTTTAGAAAGAATGTTTGAAGAAGGAAAGAAAATTTTGCATTCCTGAGGATTACAAATTGCTCCTGAAAAGATACAAAGAGGAGATTCTATTAATTATTTAGGATATAAAATAGAGCTACAAAAAATTAGACCCCAAAAGGTGCAAATTAGGAGAAATCGACTACAGACACTTAATGACTTTCAAAGATTATTTGGAGACATTTCTCATCTACGAACTATTGTTGGGGTAAAAATGATGAACTGAATAATTTTTTCAAAACATTAGAAGGTGACAAGGACTTAAATAGTCCAAGAGAATTATCACCTGAAGCTGAGAAAGAATTGGCCTTGGTAGAAAAGAAAGTACATGAAGGGCACGTGGATCGTATTGATCCAAAGCTGGATTGCATTTTGGTTATTTTACCTTCTAGGCATTCTCCTACAGGAATATTAATGCAGAGGGAAGACATTATATTGGAATGGATATTTTTACCAAATAAACCGAATAAAAAATTAAAAACTTATGTGAAAAAAATCTCTGACTTGATTTGGAAAGGAAAATTGAGACTTGGTCAATTAGCAGGAATAGACCCAGCAGAAACTGTCATACTTTTAACTAAGGAGGACATTGAAAAATTATGGACAGAAAGTGAACCTTGGCAAAGAGCTTGCAGTAATTTTTTTGGGAAAAATTAACAGCAAATATTCCAAAAGCGATAGAATTGATCTTATAAAGAGAGTTGATTGGATATTGCCTCGAATTGTTTGGGAAAAACCCATATCTGGAGTTCGTACATTTTATACCTATGCCAACAAACAAGGAAAGGCAGGATACAAATCAGAAAATTTAAGTAAAGTGGTTCAAAGTCCTTATAATTCAGTTCAAAAATCAGAACTGTATGCTATTCTGTTGGTATTAATGGATTTTTCAGAACCTCTCAACATAGTAACAGATTCTCAGTATGCTGAAAGAGTGGTATTACATATTGAGACTGCAGAATTTATCCCTGATGCTTCAGAATTAACTTCACTATTTATTCAATTACAAGATACAATTAGGAAAAGTAGTCATCCTTTATATATAACTCACATCCGATCCCATACTGGTCTGCCAGGCCCTCTAGCACAAGGCAATGATGAGATTGATAAATTATTGATAGAAATTGTGCTGGAGGCCTCAGAATTTCATAAAAAACATGTCAATAGTAAATGTTTAAAAAAGGATTTTTTCATAACCTGGCAACAAGCCAAAGAAATAGTAAAGAAATATCCTACTTGTTCCTTCTACAATCAAACGCCATTACCAGCAGGATATAACCGAAAGGGTTACTCAGAGGAATGAAATCTGGCAGATGGACATGTTTCACTTTGCAGAATTTGGAAAACTGAAATATGTACACCATACCATCAATACTTATTCAGGATTTCAATGGGCAACTGCTTTGAGTTCTGAAAAGGCTGACTCTGTAATCACTCATTTGCTAGAAGTTATGGCCATCATGGGTATACCTACACAAATCAAAACTGACAATGCTCCAGCATATGTCTCTGTTAAAATGAAACTGTTTTTTTTTTATTATTATTACAATATAAAGCATATTACAGGTATACCACATAATCCTACAGGTCAAGCAGTTACAGAAAGATCAAACAGAACTCTAAAGGATATGCTAAATAAACAGAAAGGGGTAATAAAAACCCCCAGAAATAGACTGCATAATGTTCTATTAACTTTGAATTTTCTCAGTGCCAATGAGAAACGAAAAACAGCTGCAGAGAGACACTGGATAATAGAAAAAAACTACAGAATTAAATCAGCCTATATACTTTAAGGATGTGCTGACCTCAGAATGGAAACCAGGATATGTGTTACATTGGGGATGAGGTTTTGCTTTTGTTTCTACAGGAGAAGATAAGCTGTGGGTACCATCAAAATTGATAAAGGTTCGTTTTGAACAAGAGAAACCTCTTAATTAGAAGAGGTGATAGTTCATCAACCAGCATGAACATCCAATTTAAACTAACTTGTACCAGTAACACATGCCTTTTCATTTAATCAGATAATAACTTGCGAAAAAGAAACCTCCCCAAAATTAGTCTTGGGGAAAGGTTTTTGATTTTGTCTTTTAGGAGAATGAAGGCTAAGGAATCTGAAGAACACTGAACACTTGCCCAAAAAGAACCTCCCCAAAATTAGTCTTGGGGAAAGGTTTTGTTTCCTGAATAGAACACAATCGTGCAGGCACTAAGATCGACAATTAAAAAATGGAACCTCATGAAACTGAAAAGCTTCTGTAAGGCAAAGGACACCATCAAAAGGACAAAAAGGCAGGCCACAGAATGGGAAAAGATCTTCACAAACCCCACATCTGACAGAGTGCTGATCTCCAAAATATATAAAGAACTCAAGAAACTAGACATCAACAAACCAAATAATCCAATTAAAAAATGTGTTACAGATCTAAACAGAGAATTCTCAACAGAGGAATCTCAAATGACTGAGAAACACTTACAGAAATGGTCAACATCCTTAGCTATCAGGGAAATGCAAATCACTACAACTCTTAGATTCCATCTTACACCTGTCAGAATGGCTAAGATCAAAAACTCAAGTGACAGCTCATGTTGGCAAGGATGTGAAGCAAGCGGAATAGTCCACTGCTGATGGGAGAGGGAACTTGTAGATCCAATTTGGAATTCAATGACAGTTTCTCAAAAAAATTAGGAATAGATATACCTCAAGATCCAGCTATTCCATCCCTGGGCATATATCCAAAGGATGCTCCACTGTACCACAAGGACACTTGCTCAACTATGCTCATAGCAGCTTTATTTTTAATAGCCAGAAACTGAAAACAACCTAGATGTCCCTCAACAGAAGAATGGATAAAGAAAATGTGGTACATTTACACAATGGAGTATTACTCAGTTTTTTTTTAAAAAAAAATGACATCATGAAATTTGCTGGCAAATAGATGGAACTAAAAAAGAACATCCTGGGTGAGGTAACCTAATGCCGCCCAGGAGTCCAGCTCCCAGAACTGCTACAGGGTTGTATATAGAATGCTTCTTAATAGTGATGGCTTAGGAAAAAGTTCTTATCTATCTAAAGATCTTTAGGGAAAACTTAAGAGTAATTCTGAAGGTAAATTTCTTTATTACTCTATCTTGAACAATTCTTTTCTAAAAGTCTCTAAACATAGCTACATTCTCTACACACACACACTTCTCTCAACTACATTTCTCTCTCAGCACTCTCCCTCTCTCTTTCTCCATCTCTCCCTCTCCTCCCTCTCTCCCTTCTCCCTCTCCCTCTCTCTCCAACAGCCAAACTCTGGACAGTTATGTATTACATTTTCAGGGTCCTACCCATTCTCATAACACATGTTACGTCACAAAGGTTTTCTCAGGCTAGGGAGGTTACACTGACCAGCCAGTGAGTAACACTTGGCTGTGCACTTGGCTCTGAGTTAGTCAGGATTCCCAGATCAAACATGACATTGAAAGTCAGGACTTAACAATAACAATTAAGTTGGCTGAACCCTAAGTCCTGAAACATAAACTGAGGCTGAGAGTACATGCAGAAAGTCAATTACTGCAGAGGGTTATGTCTAACAAAGTTGCTTCATATCTGACCTTGATTCAGCAATAAACACCTGGGAATTTGTCTTTGTGTATTCTCTGCAGGGGCATGTAGTCTGTTTTGAATTTGTTCTGAAGTCTAAAATTAGCTGTGTTTGTGACTGAGAATACTGTTACTTTCCTGTGTCAGTTATGAAAAATATTCTAGCATTCTTTCTATCATTAGAATTATACAGCTTAAGCAAAAATCATCTTCCTGACCATCCACAGCTGTATGTGTACCTAAAGATGGAATATTTTCTCGAGATAAAACCCACAAGTAATGGGGAAAATACCCATAGCAGTTTTTAGAGAAGAAATGTAGTGGCACATGAGAGAAATTACAGACACAAGGAACTAGTCATTTACAATCAATGACCCCACAGCCTTGCCAGGTAGGGCTTCACATGAGAGAGTTATTCATCTGGTAGGTCAACCTATTACATACTAGTTGTCACCTGCTGTATACTCCCACGGCCTCTGATAAAACCATTGCTATCAGCAGCTACCAGCAGTAACCCAGACCCAGAAACACAAACATGGTATGTACTCACTTATAAATGAATGTTAGCTGTAAAGTAAGGGATAACTGTGGTGCTACAATCCACAGAAACAGAGAAGCTAAGTAACAAGGAAGGCTCAAAGGGGGACCCACAAATCATACTGTGAAGGGGAAATAGAATAGATATAACCAGTGGATGGGGGGAAGAGGGGGGATGGGAACAGGAGGGCACAAGTAGAAGGATGATGAAGAGAATACTGGGAAAAACTAGAATCAGGGAGCATCTCTGGGAAAAACTAGAAACCTAGTGCAATGGAAAATCCCAGGAGTCTATGAAGGTGACTCTAGCTAAGACTCCTAGCAATGGGAAATACAGAGCCTGAACTCACTATCTCTTGAAACCAAGCAAGACTTCCAGTGTAGGGACTGGGACACTAACCCAGAAATGAATCCTTCAAGCTACAATTTGTCCTGCCTATAAAATGTGCTGGGTAAAGATGGTGCAGAAACTGTGGGAGTGGAAAATCAATAACTGGTCCAGCTTGAGATCCATGCCATGTGAGCGAGCTTCCTCCTGATGGCCAGGACCCAGAGGCAGGACAGCCAGAGACCTAGGATAGAACCAAACATGATTGGAGGGAGAAAAAAATCAATGAAATGATTCTCAATAATATTCTGCTATACTCAGATTGGTGCCTAGCTCAACTGTCATCAGAGAGGCTTCATCCAGCAACTAATGAAACAAGATGCAGAAACACACAGCCAAACATTAGGCAGACCTAGAGGAACTCTGGAGAAGAGGGGGAGGAAGGATTATAGGACGCAGAGGGGTCAAGAACACCACACACATACACACAAACAACAAAAAAAAAAACCCCACAGAATCCACTAACCTGGGCTCCTAGGAGCTCACAAAGACTGACCCAACAACCAGGGAGCAACTGACCTGGGTCCTCTGCACATGTTAGTTGTGTAGCTTGGTCTTCTTGGGGACTCCTATCAGTGGGAGCAGGGCTGTCTCTGACTCTGCTGCCTGCTTTTGGGACCCTTTTCTCCTACTTGGTTGTCTTGTCCAACTGTCCAGCTTTAATAGGAGAGGAGTTGCCTATTCTCACTGATCTTGATACACCATGGTTGGTAGCTATCCATGGGAGTCCTGCCCTTTTCTGAAGAGAAACAGAGGAGGAAAAGTGTGTGTGTGGGGGGAGAGAACTGGTATGAGGGGGGGGGAACTGCAGTTGGGATGTAAAAAAAATAAATAAATAAAATAAAACAAAAAAGTTATAATACAAATAAAACATATAATGTATTAAAACTACATAAATTATAAAAATTGTTTGAAAAAATTAGCACTATATGCATTTCACAAAAATTATCCAAAATGGCTTACAACTAAATGTAACATACAAAACTAAGAAAACTCCCAAAAGGTAACAGGAGAAAATGGACGATGATTTTCAGAAATAATTAAAAGCAGCAGTCCACAAGAGAAAGAGCCAATGAGCTGGCTACAATGAACGTCACACTATTATGCTGTGCTAAAGAAATATTCAGGAGTTGAAAACACATGCACAGATTGGGAGAAAATATTTAAGTGAGATATCTAATAAAGAATTATTATTCCAAACTCAAAACTATTAAACTTGAGTAAGAATAAAATTCTATTCAAAAAGTAAAAGCCTTAGAAGGCATCACTAACAACAAAAAGGAATGCACATGGCACTGAAGCTTCCTTTCACATATCACAAAGAATATGCAACTTAAAACAAGGAGAAAGTATCGCAGGGCTGTGAGACAGACAAAAACACAACCTTACATGATGCAGGTTTGGTCATCAGAAGGAGGCACATTCATCGATGCTGCAAATAAAATGGCACACCTCCTTTGAAGACAGTTTGGCAGTTTTTAACCAAAGTAAACAGAGTACATGATCCAACAAACACACACTTCTGTAATTATTCAACAGAGTTGAGTTAACATAAAAATATTATAGATATGTGAGTTTGTGTATTATTCATAAGTTGCCCAAATTTGAAAGTAACCGAGATATTTCTGGTTGATGAACAGATAAAAGGTCCTACAGACAATGCAAGCCTAGTATAGAAAAGAGAAAGAGATACTAATCATCAAAATTCCCAGAAGAAATGTCAATTGCACTATCATATGGCTAAAAATGTAAAGCTAGGAGACAATAAATAATAATATCATTGAGTGCCAGCTTTTTTAACAGATAAAGAAGCAGAGAGATGAGTAAGGGTAGCTCAGAGAATTTGGCGGCAATGAAAATTCTATGTATGAAAAGATAATAGTAGAAATTTGTCATTATACATAACAAATATCACCAAAAGACAATCCTAAAGTAAACTACAAATTTTGAGAAATAAAGATGTCTCAATAGGCCCATCAAGTGTAACCAATACAGCATTCAGGTCTGCGATGCTGTCAACTGGGAAATGCAAGTGTACAGGCAGAAAATATATAGGATATTTCTGTATTTGTCTCTTAATTCTACTGTGAACCTAAAATTAGGTGTCACAATAGTATCAAACATTTTACAATGATTTTAAAAACAAATATTAAAAAGGAAAAACATTATCTTTTCCTTAGTGTCCAAGAAAAAAATGATTTCTTTAAGAGGTGATCAGGAAACTATGTAAGCATTTAGTTCTGTCACACTAGGTTTTGTTTTAATGTAAATGTTCTAACATTCATAAAGGCAAAATTGGCGAGCATGGCGTAGATGGTGTAAGAATCCATTTTAGCATTTAGGAGCTACCAAACCCATAGACAAATAAAAGATGGAGCAGGCTGAATGTGAGTAGTAAGAGAACAGTGCCTGCAGCAACCAAGTTAGCCAGATGTAGGTAACTCAAAAGCTGCACCAAAGGGTGAGACAGCCTGCACAACTAATCCCATCACTTGGGGGACTGAGGGGAGAGGATCGTAAACGCTAGGCTAGCCCGGGCTCAGGAACAGCCTGAAATTTAACATCATTTGTAAAATATGCATGGTCATTTTCAAGACATTTAAAAATATTACCATAAAAAGAAAATTAGAAGTTCTTTTCTAAGAGTCAAAGGATTTCTATTTGAATACATAATTTAAGAATTCAAACAAATAAGCCTAGAAAAAAATGAGAAAATAAAATATTGCAATAGCACATCACCATCTTCATAACTGATAGAAGTTGATTATGACACCTTTTCAACAACTCAACTAGAACAATGCACATAAACCAATAGAGTGAACAAGAACAACAAAGAAAAAGCACCGTTATGTTTTACATAGATGCTGAATAATTTCCACACTAGCTTATACTGAAACTCACTAAATCCAACAGCAGCAAAGTTTGAACTTACAAATGATCTCAATATTCCATTTCCGTCAAAATATTTTGTTAACGTCACAAGCAACTCTTTCAAAGAAGAAATAACAAACCTCTGTTAGGCACAGGGTAAAAACCCATCTGCTCAGAGGTGTTGGCTGGATGTAGCAAATTACATTTGCAAGGCTCACTGCAAGAACTCCCTAATGAAACTGAAGATGTTGACTTTGACCAAAACATCCTACATAAACTAAATCTGGCTACAGCAGGGACCATCTCTTCCCAATGCATCTGAAATCAGATGATAGATTTCAGCATCTTGAACTTTAAAAATAAGTGAATACAGAAAGAGCCTTAAATCTCTCATAAGATAGCTTCTACATCATTCCATTTTTGATTTCTGTAATTTTCTAGAAAGGCTTTTAATAAAAAATCTGTTGGATTACCGATGAACTTTCAAATAATATTTAAAAATTGTGTGAAAACCTTATAGACTACAGGTATTGTAGTCAGCTCGATTCTTTTCACACGCCATGCTAGGTGATGGAACTGAGCATACAGTAAGAGGGGAATCACATCTATTCTCATCACATTAGTAGAGAAACCACAGGCTGAACAAAAGTAATGAAGATTCGGTTGAGGATTATGATGAGAGGGGTGAAGACGGAAGGAAAAGAAACCTAGAAAAGAGAGAACTATAAACTATGTGCTGTTAAGCATAATATCCAAAAAATGAAACCTACTACAACATCAATGATTTTAAAATGTCAGTCACAGAAGACCACATACTATGATTCCATTCATAAAAAATATCTAAAACACCAAATTCATACAGATATAAATGCATATTAATAAGGACCACAGGCTGAGATCACAAGAAATGGAGAGTAATATCCAATGTGGTATGTCTTTTGTAGGAAATAAAGTATTCTAAAATCCGACAACAGTGGTGGTTGCGCAGGACTGTGAACATACTGAAGAATATGAAATTAGATACTTTAAAAGGAATTTTGTGGCATGGTAACTACATCTTTAAAAGCTGCTACATAAACATTAATGAATGTCAGTAACATGTAGGGACAAATCATTTAGACCTTACAAAATTAATTCTATACTTGAGAAAAAGAGTCCCCAAAACTCACTAGTTGAACTTGACATAATCGTTATGACCAGAACATTTTGCATGGGATACACAACAATCTGAGGTGGATTCTGAACACCCCCAGACAGGGGCAGGGGAGAGTTCCCAGGACCCAAATTCAAATAGGAAAGAATGAATGTGTTCAAGATGCTAGAGAAAGAAGCCTTACATCAGGACAAAGATAATATAAAGAACTTTTAAAAAGCCTTCTTTTAATATGTCATATTACCAGTCCAGAAAAAAGTTTTCAATGGAGCTTTCATTTCAAGAAAGGCTGAGAATTAAACATCAAATCTGGAGCTAAAACATCCACAGGCTATCTGCTTTTTGGCTCTAGGCAGAATATACAGCAATCAAATACCATAATTCTTATTCTTGCATTCTAATAATATGAACAAGGTGTTGACCTATGTAGTACTGTCAAATTTTGAGCCTTGTTATTGCAACACATAATCATACTATTTTCTTTATGAATCCAATTTTTTCCAAGTTCACCTTTTGTTTGAAATGAGCACGTCCAAGTTCAAAGAGGTAGAGGTATCAATCTGAAACTGAAAACACTACAATCTAAGAGATCAAGTACATATTGAACATGAACCGTAGCTCCAGTCATCTCACAATTAGTTACTTGGTGTGAATAAGTTAGAAACTTGAAAAACAATATATTCAATGAGTTCTCCATAATTTACTCATTCATAACTCAATTGGCTGCAATTAAAATCATCCTCTTTTAATTTTTACATTGGCCTATAAAAATACCCCAAATCACCAACCAATCCCATTCCCCTATGGAATCAGATTCTTGGTAAAGAGCCAGTGACCCAACCGGTGGCCCCATTCAGTCTTTCCTTCTAGCTCATCTCTACTCTTGTGACTTCCCCACACATCAGCAAAATGACTGTCTACCAGGGGCCCCATATCCACCACACTTGGCTGGGATTCCAAGATGACACAGTCTCCACATTTGACTATAACTAAGATGGACAACAGCTACCAAAGGACAGAATACTCACCCAACAATAGGAGACCAGGTATCTATACCAGATCCCAGTGCAAAAACACAAACAGCCAAGACAATACACCTCCTTCAGAATTCAGGAGCCCTACTGTTTCAGGTCCAGAGAAAAGCGATTAAGCTGAAGCACAGGACAAGGACTTCCAAAATCAGTCAAAAACATGTTAAAAACTTTGAAGAGGATATAAATAAATGCCTTAAAGAAGACCAGGAAAACAGAAGCAGGCAAAGACATGAAAGAATGTACAAAAGAAATAGAGTCACTAAAGAAAACGCACACTGAAATAAAAGTGGAAGTGAAAAAGGGCAACCTCAGAAGTAAGCTTCAGCAATAGATGAAAAGCCATGGAAGAGGGAACTGAGACCTTAAAAACGAGGTAGACAAAGTGGGTATCTAAATCAAAGGAAATGTCAAATCTAAATAAATCTAGGCACAAAACATCCAGGAAATATTGAACACTATGAAAAGACTAAACCTACAAATAATAGGTATAGAAGAAGGAAAAGAGTCCCAGGACACAGAAGATATCTCTAACAAAGTCATAGAAGAAAACGTCCCAGGTCTGAAGAAAGAGATGCCTATCAAGGTACAAGCAGCATGCAGAACACCAAATAAGATTTTAAAAAAAAAAAAAAAAGGAATTTTCCCATAACACAAAATAATCAAAATAGCAAATTAACAGAACAAAAAAAAGGATATTAAAAACTGCAGGGGCGTAACCTAAAAAGACAGGCCCATGAGAGTAACACATTACATTTCAATGAAGGCTCTGAGAGCGAGAAGATCCTGGACATTGTTAAACAAGCTCTAAGAAGCTACTGATGCCAGTCTAGAATAATATACCCAGTACAACTATCAATCACAATCTACGGAAAAAGAAAAAACATCAAACAATCCATTTATGTGCACCAATTCAGCTCTATAGAAGGTACTAGAAGGACTTCATTCTGAAAAGAAAGTTTTCACCCATAGCCAGATGAATTCAGTACAGAATCCTACAAGACTTTAAAGAACTAACAAAAGTACTCCTCAAATTATTAAGCAAAACAGAAACTAAAGGAACATTTCCTATTTTTCTTTACAAAGCCACTATTACCTTGAACCAAAACCATACAAAGACCCCTTCCCCCAAAAAAGAAAGTGACAGACTAGTAATTTTGAATAGAAATGCAAAATTTCTCAATAAAAACACTTGCAAGCTGAATAAGAACACATGAAAACATTACCCATCATAATCAAATTGGACTGTTCACTGCTGGCAGGACTGCAAACTAATATAGCCCCTATTGAAATCACTTTGGCAGTTCCTCAAAAAGCTGAAAATAAATTTACCATAAGATCAGCTACACCACTCTACACTAATCTTGGGGATATACACAAAGGATTCTACAATGTACTCCAAAGATACTAGCTCATCCATGTTCACTGTTGCTCCTTTCCTAACAGCCAGAAACTGGAAACAGTCTAGATGACCATCACTAATGAATGGATAATTCAAAATGTGGTAGAGTTTCATGATGGAATATTATACAGCTGTTAAGAAAAACGGAAATTGCAGGCAACTGGATAGAACTAGAAACAATCACCCCAAGTGAGGTAACCAGGATGCAGAAAAAAACAAACATTGCATGTTTTCTCTGATATTTGTGTGTCAGTTTTATGCTGTAGACATGTACGTTTCAATCTGAATAGCTAGTAAGGGATGGGGGGAGGGGAGCTTCCATGGAAGGAGAAATACAGTATAGGGTAACAAATACATGAAGTGGAAACTAGAATAGGATGTGGAGGGGAATGAGAGGACAGGCAAAGTAGGGAATGTGGTGGAGGGCCAACTAACGCTTAGGGCCTTTTGAAAAGCCATACAGAAGCCTACTACTGTAGAAGTTATCTAAAATACATACACATATGATATGAAGCTAAATGGACTCACAATACAATGTGTACACACACACACACACACACACACACACACCCTGCTACCAAACATCACAAAGCTATTGGTTACTTTCCATAACCTGAGGGTAAGCTCCTAATCACTGAAGGGAAAACTTAACTTATGGCATCAGAGAAACTGAGCTAGTGGCTAACTAGAAACTTTACCCATACTCACTAGTGCTTATGGTGCTGGAAGGTACTTTGTACATTACCAGAGTAATCATGAATTTCAGAGAAAGGTAATCATCAATTTCACCCAGCTATAAACCCTACAACCTACACAGAGACCTCCTTGCAAAATATACCACAGCAATAGAGAACAAATGCTATGGGACTAGTGAACCACATTCTGTTTGGATTTAAGGCCAGTCCATGAAATAAAAACCATGTATGTATATAACACTGCTAAAGAAGAACCTATGACTAGACAGGTCACAGGCCTAATACTATTATTCAGTTAAAGGAACATAATAACTAAAAGATTCCCAGTGTCAGACATATTGCTATACCGTAGATTTGAGCACCACTCAAGCGTCATCAGAGAAGCTTCTACTTGCAGTCAACAGTAAGGAAACAGGATCTACAAGTGAACAAGGGGCAGAGTGAGAGACTTGGAAGCACTCAGACAAGGTGTGATGTCTTTCAGACCACAGGGATCTACCAGGAAGTGGAGACAGAGTAAGAGCAGAGCTGCTGGGTGACTCCACATGAATAATGTCTCCCACACAACAGGATTGACACAGGAAGGTGACATCACCCTCAACACTTGCACAGGCTGAAAGCAGACACAATCCTGGCACTGAGAAGGAAAAGTGAGCACATATCCCACTCTAACCAAGACGCTATGCAACTGGTTGGTACCTATTGGGAATAAGAAAAAGTGTTTTTCCAATGGAGTGTCAGTGGGCCTATCAACCACACTCCAGGGCAGGTCCCATGCCCAGGAGTAGCTGACTGACACAAAATAGGCTCCCTGTTTTTTCTGTGTTCTCTTTCTTTTGTTTTGGTATTCTTATGTCCTGTTGATCTTGGGGGTTTTTTTGTTAGTTTTGATTTTCTTTTTTGTTGTTTTCCTGGTTTTTGTTATTTTGGATTTCTTTGAGAAAAAGGACATGAAGTTGGGTGGGTAGAGAGGCTGTGATAACCAGGGAGGAATTAGGGAAGGAGAAGGAATATAATCAAAGTATAGTTTATAAAACCTTTTTAAAAATAAAATAAATTCAAACCAATTTTCATCCTAATATTTCCTTGTTTGTATTTTTTAATCATATTATCTTGTACATTTTATAGGTAATTTATGTTAATATATAAATGATAATTTAAAAGTATGAGAGCAAGAAAATATACCAGTACACAGTACATTTATAATAAATCTTCATGTAGAAGTTGAAATATACTAAAATATCAAAAACAAAACAGGGCAGGAGAGATGGCTGTAGAGTTAAGAACATTGGCTGCTCTACTAGAGAACCAGAGTTCAAGTCCCAGCAACCACATGGTAGCTCACAACTGCTGTGAGATGGTCTCTATGTATGCTGTGAATATGTGCTGCTACTACTGGTTAATAAAGAAGCTGTTAAGGCCTACGGCAACACAGGATATAGACAGGTGGGAAATCCAAGAGAAACAGAGGGAGAAGAAGGTTAGAGTCAGAGCAGATGCCAGCCCGTTGCCCAAAGAGCAACATGCCAGTAGAATGGTAACACCATGGCCATGTGGCAATACATAGATTAATAGAAATGGGTTAATTTAAGATGTCAGAGCTAGCTAGCAATAAGCCTGGGCCATGGACCAAACAATTTGTAATTAAGCCTCTGAGTGATTATTGTTCAAAAGCAGCTGCCGGACTGTGGGACTGGGGCGGGACAGAGAAAAATGTCCGGCTACACACAACTATCTGTAACTCCAGTCCCAAAATATACAATGTACTCCTCTGATGTCTCTGCAGTCTATACTTATATAGTACACAAACATACATGCAGTCAAAACACTCATATGGATAAAACAAAAAATGGGGGTGGAGGGGAACCTACAACTGCCAGCATAAAATAACAAGATGCCAAAAGCAATCTACAGATTCAATGCAATCCCCATCAAAATACCAACACAATTCTTCACAAACCTGGAAAGAACAATACTCAACTTCATATGGACATTGAGGAAATCCAGAGAATCATCAGGTCATACTTCAAAAACCTCTATTCCACAAAACTGGAAAACCTAAAAGAAATGGATAATTTTCTGGATAGGTACCACATACCTAAATTAAATCAAGACCAGATAAACTATTTAAATAGTCCAATAACCCCTAACGAAATAGAAACAGTCATTAAAAGTCTCCCAACCAAAAAAAGCCCAGGACCAGATGGTTTCAGTGCAGAATTCTACCAGATCTTCAAAGAAGAGTTAATACCAATACTCTCTAAATTGTTCCACACAATAGAAACAGAAGGAACATTACCAAACTCCTTCTATGAGGCTACAATTACCCTGATTCCTAAACCAAACAAGGATAAAACAAAGAAAGAGAACTTCAGACCGATCTCCCTCATGAACATTGATGCAAAAATACTCAATAAAATACTGGCAAACAGACTCCAAGAACACATCAAAACAATTATCCACCATGATCAAGTAGGATTCATTCCAGGGATGCAAGGATGGTTCAACATACGAAAGTCTGTCAATGTAATACACCATATAAACAAACACAAAGAAAAAAAACCACATGATCATCTCACTAGATGCAGAAAAGGCATTTGACAAAATCCAACACCCCTTCATGATAAAGGTCTTGGAGCGATCAGGAATACAGGGAACATACCTAAACATAATAAAGGCAATTTACAGCAAGCCAACATCAAATTAAATGGAGAGAAACTCAAAGCAATTCCACTAAAATCAGGAATGAGGCAAGGCTGTCCACGCTCCCCATACTTATTCAATATAGTACTTGAAGTTCTAGCCAGAGCAATAAGACAACATAAGGAGATTAAGGGGATACAAATTGGAAAGGAAGAAGTCAAGCTTTCCCTATTTGCAGATGACATGATAGTATACTTGAGCAACCCCAAAGATTCCACCAAGGAACTGATACAGCTTATAAACACCTTCAGCAACATAGCAGGATACAAGATCAACTCAAAAAAATCAGTAGCCCTCCTATATACAATGGACAAAGAAGCGGAAAAGGAAATCAGAGATACATCACCCTTTACTATAGCCACAAATGACATAAAATACCTTGGGGTAACACTAACCAAGCAAGTAAAGGACCTATATGACAAGAACTTTAAGTCCCTGAAAAAAGAAATTGAAGAAGATATCAGAAAATGGAAAGATCTCCCATGCTCATGGATAGGCAGGACTAACATAGTAAAAATGGCAATCTTACCAAAAGCAATCTACAGATTCAATGCAATCCCCATCAAAATACCAACACAATTCTTCACAGACCTGGAAAGAATAATACTCAACTTCATATGGAAAAACAAAAAACCCAGGATAGCCAAAAGAATCCTGTACAATAACACAACCTCTGGAGGCATCACGATCCCTGACTTCAAGCTCTACTATAGAGCTACAGTAATGAAAACAGCTTGGTACTGGCATAAAAACCGACATGTGGACCAATGGAATCGAATTGAAGACCCTGACATTAATCCGCACACCTATGAACATATAATTTTTGACAAAGAAGCCAAAAGTGCACAATGGAAAAAAGAAAGCATCTTCAACAAATGGTGCTGGCAAAACTGAATATCAACATGTAAAAGGCTGCAAATAGATCCATATCTATCACCGTGCACAAAACTTAAGACCAAGTGGATCAAAGACCTCAACATAAATCCAGCTACTCTGAACCTGCTAGAAGAGAAAGTAGGATGTAGTCTTGAACGCATTGGCATAGGAGACCACTTCCTAAATAGAACACCAGTAGCACAGACACTGAGAGAAACAATCAATCAATGGGACCTCTTGAAACTGAGAAGCTTTTGTAGAGCAAAGGATACGGTCAACAAGGCAAAGCGACAGCCTACAGGATGGGAAAAGATCTTCACCAACCCCACATCTGACAGAGGATTGATATCCAGAATATATAAGGAACTCAAGAAATTAGACATCAAAATGCCCAACAGTCCAATTAAGAAATGGGCTATAGAGCTAAACAGAGAATTCTCAACAGAGGAAGCTCAAATGGCTGAAAGACATTTAAGGAATTGCTCAACATCCCTAATCATCAGGAAAATGCAAATCAAAATGACTCTGAGATACCACCTTACCCTGTCAGAATGGCTAAGATCAAAAACACTGAAGACAGTTTATGCTGGAGAGGATGTGGAGCAAGGGGAACTCTCCTCCATTGTTGGTGGGAATGCAAGCTTGTACAGCCACTCTGGAAATCAATATGGCGCTTTCTTAGAAAATTGAAAAAATATTTAAATGTACCCTCTTCAAGGATGGGACGTGGGATGACAAAGGGAATCTCCTGCAGAGGCTCCATGCACTTGTGACCAGCACTGATAATCTTTATTTGTGGCAAACAAAGGACAAGTGTTCCTGGTGTGCTGGTTTGTCCATGGTACCAACTTCTTACTGTCCCAGGGATGTCACCAGATACAATTGTACTCGGAGAAGGCAGGCTATCATTTGGAATGAACACACAGCAAGACTGGACATCAAGCTAGAAAAGAAAAGCAGAATGAAAATATGCGGGTCAGATCAAACATACATTTGACTAATAACTTCACAATAAATAATGAAGTCAAAACTAAGAGCATGCCCTGTGTGTGTCTTTATGAGATATTTTACTTAAGATATCCAAATGACAATTTCAAGCTACAAACTTGATTAAAGCATCCAGTGACATGAGATCAAACCTGCAGCTGCCCTTCACCACTTTTCAAGAACCACGATCGAGTTAGAAAATGTGCTGGGAAATGGATAAAGATCACCCTGCTTCTCTAGTTCATTAGATTTGGTTAGCAGCAGCCAGATAAGGATCCAAACTTTTTTTTTTAAATAATGCTATTTGTACGCCCATTCAGGGCCCTGTATTTTAAAATTACAGACTAAAATAGATGAACATACACAAAAAATACTCAGTTCACAGCTCTAAACAACCATTAAAAGAATGTGTGTATGTAAGAAACTTTGATATACACCCTAAGAGGCAATGTGTGTGTGCGCGTGCGCGCCATATGTATTACACATGGTAAAATGAAAAGTCTTAGAAATCAAAGCACTTTTTCTGATTTTAGCCTTCAAGTTATTATGTAAATTGTGATTTTCCATAAAATGTTTAATACCCCTTAAAAACTGAGAAGTTACTTAACTCACCAGACTTACAGTACATTAAGACGGAATAAGTCCAAATGCAAAACTCACTGATATCTGTTAGTTTGTTTGTTTGTTTTCTGAATTCAGAACCAGTAAAGATTAAGCTCTGTTAGTCTTAGCTGACTATTACAAAATAATGTTTTGTATGTGGCTATAATATTGCCTCAAATTTTAGCATACTTGAGTTATTTTGTTAAGTAAATATAAACTACAACTTGTTAGTTTCCTATAGAAATTATACAACAAAGACGTGATTTGAAGGTAAGATGAAAACTGTATTGCTTATTAAGCCGTGGGATACTTCAGGTAATTGGGTTAGCAAGGATACCATATTTTATAAAAGATAACAATAGGTATAGTAATATCCCTGCTTTCAAGGTAATATATTTCTAATGAGAGCATGGCATTCCACTTAGATTTCCATGACACAATAAATAATTCACTGACCTACAAATAAACAACCTGGTTTACGTTGGCTTCATATTTCTGGGTATGGACAACTACTGAACTCAGGGAAAAAATGGCACATAACCTTTTGCATAAACAAATGTATATGATATATCAACTGACTTTTTCAACTGTCATTTGGATTTCTTAAAAAAAAAATAACTCGCTGGGTGGTAGTGGCGCATGCCTTTAATCCCAGCACTCAAGAGGCAGAGGCAGGCAGATCTTTGTGAGTTCGAGGCCAGCCTGGTCTACAGAGCGAGATCCAGGAAAGGCACAAAGGTACACAGAGAAACCCTGTCTCGATAAAAAATAAAAATTAAAAAAAAATAACTCATGAAGACACACAGAGGGCCTGTTTGCATTTTTTACTTCATTATTTATTGTGAAAATATTAGTAAGTTTTAGAACCTTATCTTACAGCTCAGGCAAATTAAGCATGCAAGTGTAAAACAGTTGATCAGCTCAAGATCACAATGTACTTCATTGAGAAAGAAGTCAAGCCAGGCAGGGGTGGCATATGCCTTTAATCCCAGCACTCAGGAGGCAGAGGCAGGTGTGTCTCTGTGAGTTAGAGGCCAGCCTGGTCTACGGAGTGAGTTCCAGGACAACCAGGGTTACACAGAAGAACCCTGTCTCGAAAAACCAAAGAGAGATAAAGAGAAAGAGAAATAAGTCTAAATAGTCTTATATGTATCACTAGTAGGTTTTAAATAAATAACATAATGCATTAGTAATGTTTAATTGTACATTTTACAATGGCATAAACTAAGTGAGCATTCTTTCCTAACTCAGGTTAAAAGAACAAAATATGAATAAAGAGTAACATTTCATGTAGATATTGATGTCATGTTAAAAATGTTCTCAACAATTTGAGGCCATTCATTTAATAATATTAAAACATGTGACCACATACAGAAAGTCAGCATCAGAAATACAATTTTAGTTGCACTCTAATTTGCAAAATCATAAAGCATCCCACTCTACTAACTTAAGCATCAACTATTTCCTAGCAGGGATACAATAATAATGCATATATAACAATACAGTATGAGCTAGGTAAACAGTCTAGAAGACAAGCTTACTAAAGATGACACATGTGAGGAGAACTTCTTTGGCGATTAGAATCTAAACACGCACAATGCGGAGCACTCAAAATAGAGTGACATGTATACTATACGTTGAGGCTATCACATGAATCTTTTCACATTTTTAGAATAACTGTTAAACCTTGTGTCTAAACTGTGGTTTAATGTAAAATTCTCAGTGATTTATGTTACTGGGCATAAATGTGAGGCTGTAAATTCTGCATTAATGTAAGGACCTGACAATCCAAGGGAAAGAATATGAAGTAATCTGCCAGTAAGACATCCTGAGTCGGGGGTCAGATTCTGTTCATGGAAACCACCTGGTTGGGACCCTCTGCACCACACCAAACACAAATGATCTTTAAAAAAATATCCTCTTCATTAATGCACTGCAGCTGCACTGAGTGTTACTTCATTTTTCCATGGCAACATCCTTTCTGTTTCAAGGATCTTGTTTCAGTTTTGGTAGCAACATGCTCTTTTGCCAACACTGAACACATTCATCGGTGAAAGTAAGGGATTATTACAAATTCTTGAAGTAGAACCACCTCTATTTAATTCCTACTAGGTCAGGGGCTATGCACTTAGGTATCAGATACAGACAGTAAACCAATAAAGTAAAAAAGGCTTGGTATTCATAGTTTAACAAATGAAATTATTGCAGTGTATTCTTCTTCTTAAATTTCAAGTTTATGTGTTATTAAAACAGATCTATGCCATGGTGTTCTCTGGTTCTATTTGTGAGATTTCAAAATTAGAAGCCTGTTCTTTTCCAAGGGCAGACAGAAAGGGAGTAGATCCTGAGGGGAGGCGGGAAGGGGAGGCGGGAAGGGGAGGCGGGAAGGGGAGGCGGGAAGGGGGGGTGGGGATAAACTGGGAGGAATAGAAGAAGGGAAAACTGTAATCAGGACATATTGTATGAGGAAAGAATCTATTTTCAGTGAAATGAAAAAAAAGAATTTTTGTCATTTATATGCTGTATAAATGTATCATTTACAGAGAACTAGTTACACATTAATTTGAAAAATCTTAACTAGTCAGTGGCCACCTTATAAAACACTTCATATGTAAATGCTTTCTAATGCTGTGCTAGGTGGTCTTTAAGTGACTGTCCTTTATTCTTTAAGAGACAATTTCAAATTAAAGAAAAATGAACACTGTAAACTACGGCATCCATGGTTTTTCATCTGTGCACTCTTGAATATCAACAATGATCTGAGCTGGAACTCAGGAACACAGAGACAAAAGAAATGGGCCTGACATGGAAAAGCTTACAATAAAGTCCAAGGAAGCACAGTGGCAGAAAGGTTCATTAACATGTGAGACTCTCTAGTAGTGCAAAACTACTTGACAATATTTCAGAGAATTTCTGGATATTACAAAACTTTCAGCAGACTATAAACTCTAAGTCAACATGCACCATTTCATTTCTGCTACAGCACACAACACAGTGCCCAGCATTTACTAGGTACTGAACAAACAACTGTAAAATAAGTAAAGGATGATTTTTGCCACCAGAGATTAAAATCATTTCATTTATGCTGTTTACTATTTTGTTCCACATAAGAAATCTATTAGGGCAATCAATAAAATTCACTTATTGACAAGTTCAAGCAAAGTTGAGGTGTAAGTGATAAGTCATTTTCCTTAGGGGAAATACAAAATTGACAGAAAAATGTATGATACTGTCAACTAAAAATTTGCCAAACAATTAAATCCACGAATAAACACTATTACCTGTGAGACTAAATATATTGGCCTTCAAGGACTTAAGAAGATGTACACGATGCACATACTTTAAAATGTTATTATTTACCTATATATTTATGGGCTTTCAAAATTATCAGCCTTCTATTCGTGCTACAACAAAACAAATACACAAAACTGTAACCAAATTCATTTCTTGTTTTATGTTATTAGTCTGTTTCTTATGTGGGGTCTATACTGACGTGATAAAACACCATGACCAAAAGCAACTTGGAGAGGAAAAGGTTTATCTCAGCTCACAGGTCCCAGTCACAGAACATCAGTAGGGAGAGGAAAAGGTTTATCTCAGCTCACAGGTCCCTGTCACAGAGCATCACTAACACAGTTTAGGGCTGGGACTCAAGGCAGGAACCTGGAGGCAGGAGTAGATGCAGAGGCCATGGAGGAGCTCTGTGCACTGGCTTGCTGCTCATGGCTTGCTCAGCCTGCTTTCTTATAGCTCCTATCCACAGTGAGCTGGGCCTTTCTACATCAATCATCAATCCAGAGAATGTGTCACAGACTAGCCCACAGGCCAACCTGGTGAGGGCATCTTCTCAAGTGAAGTTCCTTCTTCGTAATGACTCTGGCTTGTGTCAAGATGACATAAAACCAGCCAGCACAATATGTCATGGGAATATTTTGGGTATGGAATCTAAAGATACCGTAGTTTAAGTTTTAAATAACAATAAAACAAAATAAAATCTCCAAGAGAAACATGGATTATCTTCCATACTTTTACCATTCAATTTTGATAGGAGGAGGGGCAACTCCTAGAGTTGGATTTCAGGTTTATCCCTGCTAAGAAGCTACCATGCATATACAAAACAATTAGTATTAATGTTATAAAACATGTTTTCATAATTAATGTGATTGACTATTCATCTGCCTGTCCAAAAATGTCTACTCATAACTGATCCTGAAGATAAGTCAGGAAGTTCACCAGACATCAAAAAATATGATTATTTCATCACTGGCCACAATCTGGTGGAATTCTCCAGGAGAAAATTCAATTAATTCAAGTGTAACCAGCTTATAGTGCTTTACTTGAGATAGTATGATTGACAGTCTCACCAAAATCACAAAAGTAGTTCTCTATAAACGGCCGAGTACTACCGAGGAATCAGAGACTCAGAAAACAAATGAAACCCTGAAATGTTAGAGGACACCATCCTGAACCTCAATATACATGAGCAGACCATGGGAATGTTGTCAGAAATATTATACCACAATTAAATATGCTACAATTTTATAACATTATGAGAGGAACCATAATATTTCTAATAGTTAAATTTACCTGTAATGTGAGGCTCTTCACTGCATTCCATAATATTCCAATAAATTCTTTCATTCTTTCTTCAGGACTTCTACAACCTTCATGAATGTGCAGCATGGCCTTCACAGGAACTGATAGTGGTCGGGACTCTTAAGTATAAGAACAGCTTGTTAGTTAGCAAAATGCATACACTGTAATTTCACAAAGCTATACTGAAAGTATTCTAAGATGGTTTCTTTCTCTGCTTAAATTCATTGCAACTATCTGAGATCATATGTGCCACAACACTTTGTCCTCTAAAGTTACTGATATCAGCAGCAATTCAAGTCACCGATGGCTGAAGCTAACTTCTGGAAGGAGGGAAGGCACTAATTGATTACACAGAGAGGCACCCCTTTATGAACACTTACTAAGCAGTAACTTTATTGATTTCTCAGCACTAAAGTAGTAAGCCAATAAAGATTCTGCAAAAGACTTATTCACCATTGTGGTGATATTTTACTTGTGCTGAAATGTGGTGATATTTTATTTGTATGTTAAATAAAGTTTGCCTGGAGATCAGAGGAAATAGCAAGCAATTTTAAGTAAACACAAAAGTCAGGCAGCAGTAGCACACACCTTTAATCCAATCACTTAGCAGGCAGGTCCTCTGTGTGTTCAAGGCCACACTAGGGAACAGAGCCAAGCGTGGTGACACACACCTTTAATCCCAGTACCAACCATAGAGACCTGGAGGTGTGTATAGACAGGCAGTGACAAGGAAGTGAGGCGGCTGGGTTAAGATAGCCAATGAGAGGGCAGAACAGCATAGCAATAACAACCTGGGTAGACAGGTAGTAAAGGCATTTGAAAGCTACAGAGCTAGTGAGGTAATGTGGGCTGGTGGCTATTCCTATTTCCCTGATCTCTAAGGCTTTCGCCACTATATTTGGCTCCGTGTTTTTTATTTAATAAGACTATTTAGAAATTCATCTACACATCATCATAAAGTGATAGAAAAAGGGTCTTCTCATAAATGAAAATTTCTGATGACAAAGACTCATAGAATTTCTCAACTACAAAAGATTTCATGGTGACAAAAATTAATCCAAGTATACAGAAAGCTTATGTTATCATAAAATAAAAATTATATTCTACTGTTAATGAAAATTTTGTTCATTAAGAACTACAGGCCTTCAAAGTTTGTTTACAATTTCAAGAATAACTTTAAGCTATTTTAAATTTCTAACAACATGCAAATTATGTATTTTTATCTTAGTAAACTCATATGAAAATTAAACTGAATATGTTACTACAAATAGGAAATTTATATGCAAAAGAAAACAGAAGAGGGAGAAGAAGAACAAAAGTAAGAAGAGATGATAGGGAGGGACGGAAAATGTTGAACAATTACTGCCTTCCGTAAAAAGTATAATTCAGCCAGTTGAAGATGAGGTACATACAGTTCAAGGCACTGACAAAAACATATTTCGATATCTTTCAAAATAGAAATATACTAAAATTTTGTGATATAATCCAAAGATATTTTAAAATAGAGCATAAATTTTAGTGAGAACTTGTCTATTAGATAAACAAAAGCAACAAGAAACTGAACAACAAACCATGGCATAAATACCTGTGAGGGGTCAGTCAGAACATGGCAAATGAAGTGAACACAGTAGTTCTACTGTGTGCATTTGGATATAAATTGCTTTATAACAATTACCTATCTTGATTTTCTTAATCGAAATTAACTTTATACTCATTTGGACCTCTTTGCATAAGAAAGTGGAAAAGTAAACATATTTTAAATTTCTATCAATTTAATTAAAATCTTTTCTGAAATATGAATATAAAAGATTTTCACAGAGGATTATGGTAATTTTTTAAAGTACTGAAAAATATTATAGCCAAGTAATAACTTTTATAACTTGGAATAAATCCATTTAGAGAGTGGTAATATTATCAAGGGAACTACCCCCTAACAATGAAATGAGGCCACCTCCCAAGACACTTGTGTGCTTACTGTAAATACAGTGTTCTCCCACACAATGATCTGATAAGGAAGCTGGTGTGAGGAAGGAATGTAGATATAGTACCCATGTATGAAGCCCTCAAATGATACAATTTTTAAAAATCGCAGTCCTTAAAATCTGATTGTAGCCTAAAGGAATTGTGCAAGTAAGAAAAATGTAGAAGAACTGCTGAATGGTCTTATTAGATAAAAATCCGGAGCCAGATATAGGAATGAAAACCTGAGAGGTCAGGGAAATAGGAAAAGTCACAAGCTAACTTCACCTCACCGAAACCTCAGTCTCCAAAGAGAGCTACTTCCTGTATACCCACACCTATATGCCTTTCTGTTCTGTTCTCCCATTGGCTCTCTCAGCCCAGCTACACCACTTCCTCTTCCTGCTCAGCTCTGTCACTTCCTGTCTATCTGTACAAACTCCAGACCTCTATGGTTAGTGCTAGGATTAAAGGTGTGTGTCACCACGCCTTGCTCTGTTCCCCAGTGTGGCCTTGAACACACAGAGATCCAGACAGATCCCTGCCTCCCAAGTGATAGGATTAAAGGCGTATGCTACCATTGCCTGATTTCTGTTTACTTATAGTGGCTGGCTTTTTCCTCTGATTCTCAGATAAATTTTATTGGGGATCACAGTATATTGGGGCGTTCACAATACATTACCACATTTTCCCTTTTTTGTCAAAAACTATAGCTAATATATGAAAAACTATTTACAATAAGTACAATAACTATATTCAATATATAAAAGCAATAAATACATCAACAATGTCTAGTCCATTTGCATTTGACAAATTCAGAGAACATATTCCATTATTATTGTTTATTGGTCATAGTCAACATCTTTATAAAGAAAAAGGAGGAAAGTATATAGATATCTACTTTTAAAGAGTAACAACTTACCAAAATGTTTTACATTGCTATGGATTATAGTTTATTGATACAAATTTAAAGTTAATTTTGTTATACTGTACATATATTTCTACTCTTGTTTAAAGTATTTTGTTTGTGCAACTCATTTGAAATTGTAGTGTATAGTTGAGAAATAAAGATTAATAATTAGTCATCTATGATAATCAAACTCATAGTCATGGTCGTTAAGTTTTCTAGGTATACATAGATATATTTCAATTAGGTAGGTAATCTTCAAACACATCAAAGACCTACAGAATATGGCATTTAAAAATGTTTTAAAAATTTAGATGTTCCTGGACAATAAGACAGGTCTGCTCCTGGCAGCACCAATTTACTTCAAAGACAAAGATGGGCATTGAAGATACTCCATATGGAGTTTACCTTCTTGGCAAAACTGGCCATTTGGGCAAGAAAATGTTCTTGCTTGGACTGCTTGACAAAATGTTTTATCAACTGAACATGCAGGACCCACAGGAAGGTGACCACTGAACTTTGCAAGGTGAAATGGTTCTTCAGGTTCCTGTTTCACAGAGGAAACTACCAGACATTCTGCCGGACACAGAGAGAAGCAACTAAAAAACTCTAGGCCTACTGGCTGAAGATGGATGACCCAACCTTGCAGAGGAACTTTGGATGACTGTCCAGGTAGGCAGCTATCTCCATCATTTCTAGAATTTTGGAAGTTGCTTACAATGCATTTCCTGTTTACTTAGGTAATATATATCCTTCTGGGGTCTACGATGTAGTTGAAGACGAGATAGTTATAACTGTCCTTGGTTATGATAAAAGATGAATTAGATATGAAACTTTAGACTCACAAATATAGGATAGAATGTTTTCTTTAATTTTGACAAATACAAATAGAGTAAATATTATAACTGTAATTCTTGCTTGATAACAGTTTTGTTATATGTAACTTTATTGTGTTAAAGTTAAAACTTTCCTTTTTGATTAGACAGAAAAGGGGAAGTGCTGTGAGATGTTGTTCTGTTTGCTGTGAATATGTGTTGCTCTGATTAGTTGATAAATAAAACACTGATTGGCCAGTAGCCAGGAAGGAAGTACAGGTGTGTGTGTGGGGGGGGAGCAGATGAAGAGAATTCTGGGAAGAGGAAGGACTGAGACAGGAGTCACCAGCCAGACACAGAGGAAGCAAGATGTCAAGGCAGAACTGAGAAAAGGTACCAAGCCATGTGGCTAAACAAAGATAAGAACTATGGGTTAATTTAAGTATAAGAGATAGTCAGTAATAAGCCGGAGATAATGGCCAAGCAGTTATACTTAATATAAGCTTCTCAATTATTATTTTATAAGTGGGCCATGGGACTGCGAGGGCCTGGTGGGACCGGAAAAACCTTCTGACTACAGAAAAACATAATTAATATTTATCATTTATTAACAATGTGGCAATTAGAAATACAAATGTACACTACTTTCAATCTACCATATTTTCTAACAATTAACAGCTCACTTTTGTGTCTTGTGTTTTGTCAGGAAGTAAGTTGACAATTCAGTATGTTTTTATGGGCAGGATAAATATTCTGTATAAACCTTTGCTAATATACAGTTACATTCACTACTGAAACCTCTACATCACCTACTTACTATACATATAAACAATCAACCATTAAAGCTATAACAGCCCAGAAAGAATAAATTATTATCCAGATGCAACAAGACTGCTATATAAGACAACCAATCACAAGGAAGTTAATTAACTTACCCCAAGTCACTAGACAGGCAGTGGCAACAGAAATACTGGACTCTACACACAAAGCCTTCAGGGTCTATTCTTTCAACTACTACATTCATTTCCTGTCATTCAAATACTGCACTATGACATCTTATTTAACCAAATGCATAGAGGATGTGTCATATTTCTATCATACTACAAATAATTCTTAAAGTGAGTTACTTTGTATTACTGGAGATGTATTAAAGTTACAATTATCACAGTGTAATTGTAAACATTTTCTATTTTAGCAATGAGTAAGGATAATTCTGAGACATAAATTTTATTAGCTCAAAATAATGCAAATAATTGTTTTTGGGGATGTATTATCACTACTGACTACCTTATTTATTTATTTATTTATTTACGTATGTATGTATGTATGTATGTATGTATGTATGTGCTGTGGAAAAAGTATTATGCTGGGAACCAATTTAACTTAGTGTTTCAACTGTAGCACTTATCAGGAAAAGCTAAGTGTCAGCTTTGAACCCATCAAAAAAAAGCTAATAACGTTTATTTCTCCTATGAAAATACTGTTCATTTGAAATGTCATGATGTATATAAATCAGTCTTTGAGGTAATTGAATCTATTGATTTGAATAGGTATTGTCCCCATAGATTCATGTGTTTGAATGCTTGACCCATAGGCAATGACACTATTAGGAAGTGTGGCCTTGTTGGAGCAATTGTGTCACTGTGGGGGCAGGATTTTGAGGTCTCATATATGGTCATTCAATTTAAATTAACTTATTTAATCAGATATAACTTGCCAAAAAGGAACCTCCAAAAAGTTAGGGTTGGGGAAAGGTTTTTGTTTTTGTCTTTCAGGAGAATGAAGGCTAAGGAATCTTAAGAACACTGGACAAATGAGACAGCTGAAGAAAAAAGACAAATCATCCAGAAAAAAAATGTCCCAAGAAAAAGAGTAAATTGGCCTATTCATATATCACATATCTAACAGGATAAAATTTCATAAATCTTCCTAAATGTTTGTTTCTGCTGTTCTCTATAGATACATAATGCAAATGGTCTTTAAGTAGTCTCAGTTCAATTGAAAATTAAAGCTGGCTTTGGAGTTAGAGTACGACTCTCTCCTTTACTACCCAAACATGCTTGTTAAAAGGAAAATACAAAATCTCTATATCATGTCAGAAGAGCCACCTGATATGGGACAAAAAAGGAAAAACAAAATTAAGAGTCTATTCTATTACCACTAATCTCATAATTCTTTGGTTTTATTTTAACTCTTAAAAACTTTTCTTAAGGTATCAATTTTATATCAAAATTCATAAGATTAATATATTAATATTTTAAATTTTTGTCATGATATTAATGGTAATATAGAGTACTAACTAATTCTAGAAAAAAGGCTGCATCTAGCTTCCTGTACATGATTCAGGTTTGAGTCTCTATCAGTTTTCTATAGTGAATCATCACCACGTCTAACAGTGACTTTGAAGTCTCCAAAAAGATGATGGGGCCCCACAACGAAGATTCCATCAGGACAATGATAATACCACTAAGCTGACAAACATCCACCCAAAGATCAGCTTTGGACTACAAACTGTTCAGGACATTTTCAAGATGGCCAGCTAAGATGATCCAGCCTCACAGATAACTTGAGCAAGGGCTTGAGACAAGCCCTGCACTTTCCCAATATGCAGAGACTAGACAACAAATAATGATACAGCTACCCCTCCCAGGACTTGACAACCCAAAATTTTTCTTTTCAGAATACCCTAAAGATGCCTTAGCCCCCAGAGAGCTGGAAGTAATTTTAAGAACACGACGCTGACATTCCCAAAAGGTGGGGTGGGTGGTTTTTGATTGTTCATTGGGTATGGATAATTGTCATTATTTAGGATGGTTGGTTACAAGTTTTTATTGCTAATGGTCACAAAAAAGTGCTAAACAAAGAAAATTAGATTTAGAGTTCTTGTTTGAAAAAAAAGAAAGAAAAACAAAAAAAAGGGATATAGATATAAGATACAAGGTAGATTATTGAATCTACTCTGAAAAAAAACATAAAGAAATGATGGATAAAAGGTAGATTATTGAATCTACTCTAAAGAGAAAAAGGAGAGAATATGGATATGATAAGATAAAAAGGTAGATTACTGAATCTACTTTTAGAAAGCAACTATTAGTTTTAAAGATTTTACACTGGATTGGATTTTTGTATATTGTATGCAAATTATGTATATTGATACAAATTAGAGATTAATTTTGTTAGAAAATATTGTACATATATTTCTAATCTTGTTCAAGGTATTGTACCTATACAGTTCATTTAACAATATAATGCTAATTCCTAGTCCTTGAAAGTTATTATTACCAACTAATTAGGATATAAAAAATGAAAGTTAGTAGTTATTATAATCGAACTTGTAGTCAGATTAGGTACATTTTCAAGATCGAACAGATATATTTTAGATCATCTTCAAACACTTCAGAGATCTATATAATATGGTATTTAAGATGTTTTAATAACATAGGTTCTTTTGTTGTTGTAGACAATGAGACATGTCTACTCGTGGCAGCACCAATATATTTCAGAGAGGATAATGGGCACTGAAGATGAAGTTTATTTTCTTTGTGGCGAAAGTTAGCCACTGGGCAAGACAGTGCCCTTGCCTCAACTGCTGACAGCATGCTGTCCAAAATGGACAAGCAGGACACAAAAGAAAGGACTGCTGCACCTTACCAGGACAAGGTAGGAAGGCCCTTCAGAAAATCCTGCTTCACAGATGAATCTGGAAGATATGTTAGGCCTGTAGGCCGAGGATGGATGCCCCAACACTGCACAGAAACCTCAGGTGACTCTCTAGGCAGACAACTGTTTCTGTCATTCCTCACATTTTTTGGAAGTCGCTTGTTTGCACTTCCTGTTTAACTAGGTAATATTACTTCATTCTCAGGTCTCTGAGGGAGTTGAAGACTAGTTGTAGTTATAGTTTTCCTCATTAACAAATTCAGAAAAGAAAGTCGCTAAAGATGTGTAAAGTGTGCAAGTTTGAAAGACATCAAAAGATAGTTTTTGGTTGGTAATATAAGTTAGGATAGAGAGTGAATTAGGTACAACATTTTGGACTAATCAAAATAAGATAAATACTGGAGTGTTTTCTCTGAATCTGCCAAATGTTAATGGACAGATTGTTAATGCAATTCTTGACTGTATATATTGTATATACTTAGGGTTTTTATTAGTTATAACCTTCTTTTATTATTTTAGAAAAAAGGGGGAAATGTGGGGATATATTGTCTACCCTAATAAACTTGCCTGAGGATTAGACACAGAGGTCAGGCAGTGGTGACACACACCTTTAATCCCAACACTTGAGATCTCATGCCTTTGCTTGGGAAGCACACACACCTTTAATCCCAGGAAGTAATGTGGCAGGGCAGAGAAAGGTATATAAGGTGTGAGGAAACAGGAATTTACTCTCTTGAGGTTGGGGATTTAGTAGAGGTAAGAAGTAGTGGCTGGCTGCTCTGCTTCTCTGATCTTTCAGCTTTCACCTGATATCTGACTCTGGGCTTTTTATTAAAAGACCATCTAAGATTTGAACAACACACTGGTTTCCTAAAATTATATTTAGTCTTTTATAAACTTGCAGAATTTGGACCTAAGTATACATAACACAGAATTGGTCACGATATAATAGTATTGGAATATTTGTCTATCCAAAGTAACAGCTGAGCAATATGGTACAGCAATAAATGGAAGTGGTTAAATCTGGATTGTGTCCCCAACTATTCTTATGCTTCCAGTACAAAATAATCTTTCTATATGCATTACTTGCAGTTATATCAAAATGAAAAAGATTATTTCAGAATGAAAATGTTAGGCAGGGTTGGCAAAGCACTCAGCTGATACAGTACTTCCTATTCAACCATGGGGCTTGAGTTAGATTCCCAGAACTCATTTTACACGGTCAGGAGTGGGAGTGTATGCTTCTAACCCCAGCATGGGGAAGCAGTGATGGGACTCCTGAGGCTCAATGGCCAGCCGCCCTAGCCTAATGGGGAGTTCCAGATCAGTGAGTCACCATGTCCAAAATGGGTTTTCTAAAGAGGGATTCAAATTGGGTAGGTAGGGAAAAGAGGAGTGGATCTGGGAAGAAGTCTCAAAGAAGTAATGTAATATAAAGAAAGGCAGATGTGATGTTATTCTATCCATAATGTCAAAAAATTGAAATTTGTTTTTAAAAACTTCGAACTTACAGAACAACAACAAAGACACACAAACAAAAAAGGTGCCCAGGTCATGAGGGATGACAACCAAGCCAAGGCTGGCATATGTACACGCAAGTGCAGAAACACATGCATCCATTCACATACAGAAACACTGTCATGAAACTCAGTCAGCAACTCAAACAGCAATCTTTAAATCAAACTTCTAACATACTAAAACCCAAAGTTCTAATAATTTGATACTTACACGCCAAGAAAAATATTTAAAAGTCCTTGTTTTCCACAATTAAACCACTATGCATCCATAACATCAGGAAACATTGTATGTAGTAAAAACACTGTACCTCATCACATAGTTTTGAATATGAGTCAAGTTATCTCAGCAGCTTTCCTTGGTGTTGTGTTGCACAATGGCAAATGTAATACAAAGCATGCATGTTGCATGTTCAGACTGAGGCTGCAGTAAAGCTGCACGGTGTGATACAGACAAGCACTGCAGAAACACATCAGATTTACTACATGTCTGAATGTGAATTAACTTGGGTCAATGCATGTTCAGGAACATTGTACTGGTGTCAAATTTTTCATGGCATCCTACATTCAGTTAAGAAAGTGAGACTCTAAAGAAGGAAGCAGATAACTGACAGCAGACATGTGGCAAGACTGAAGGGATGAAGGAGGGCACCACTGAGCCTAATTAGGACTTCCCGGAAATACTAACACTGGGGTGAGACAGCCACGACCAGTGCTGCAGCATGGAGACAGATGGACGAACCAGCATCGGAACTAGAGACAGAATGGAAAGGATCAAGAGGCAGGAATCTTGATTTCAGCCTCAAACATGTCACACAGCAGGAGAAGGAGAGGTATAGAGATAAACATATCTAAGAAAACATAGATCACAACACATTCTAGACTTAAGGAACGTTCAAGATACTTAAGCAGAAAGCTGTTGGAAAATAGAATATGACAGCTTTCATAAAGAAGAATACTACTGTTGCTACAAACCAGTTGAGATAACAAATAAATATAAAACTGAAAGGAGAGCATTAATGTAAACTAATTGTTCTGCACACATGCAGTGATATAATGGATTATGTTTTATTATTAGTGTGTGATGCCCTTATTACACAGCATATATATGACAGTCAGGGGCAAGACTGTGGACTCAGTTCTTTCCTATCATACTGGGCCACAGGGACTGAACACAGATCATCAGACCTGAACAGCAAGTGTTCTACTTGATAACCATGGAAATGACTTAAAGGAATTTGCACATGATTAAGACTCAAAGGAAAAAAAGAAAAAATAAGATTACTCCCCTACGGTCTTCAAGGTAGAGACTGTTAGATAAAATAAGCTCTACTATGCTTCAAGTCTACACTTTCCTTTTAATGTCTAAAATACACAAAAAATGTGATCTTTACCTGCTGGTGTGTGTATACAATTTTAAAGAGCTTCCACATATCTTTGTTGGGCACATAGCACATTATTAGGAATAACTTTAATACTGTTTTATAATTAAAGTAAATCAGAGTACGTGATTAGTTTGAGATGAATTCGGGTTAGTGTCAAAATTACAGTTTTTAGTCCTTTATGGATTATCTCCCAGATCTTATTTATTTCTGATCTGTATTTTACAATGATCATTATTTTTGGTAACTTCACTTGGCAATATACATCTAAATAATTAAAGGAGAAAATGACCTTTATAATTCCTTTTTAATTTCTAATGTCAAGATGGTATTTTAAGCTTCAAGCAACTTGTGACAAACTTCAATAATGCCTGAAAATTTTCATCAGAACACAAACTACATTAGATGTTTCACTCTTGAAAGCCCCTTGGGAAATAATGGCTTTTGGATTCTGCTAGTCAGCGTGACATGGCATGCAAAATTGCATCTCATGCTGAGCCAACCAGGAAAATATATGTCATCACTATGTTGACATTCAGAATTTCATCTGGAAACTATAATCTCATTCTGACTGCTAAAAGGGAGTGAAAAGACTGCATTAAAAAAGAATTTGAATTTTTGCTGAATTCTTGCCAATTCATATAAAAACTAGAATAACTGACTTATTCCAAAGAACTTCATATTCGAGACACTTGCAATGTACTTATCAACACCACAACGTGTTTTCAAAGAACTTCATAGTTAACTGACATTATAGTTCAAATCACTTTTATAATGACTCAAGTTCATGGATTTCTAGGAAAAAATTTACAATGAAACAGATAAAGCTGAGAAATAAATTATAAATTATACAAACAAGAGCTGAGCTGTTCAAAATTATATATATCCTAATTCCTGTCCCCTGGCTGAATAAACTCTACGCTAAAAATCAAAATAGTAAGGCAGACTTTCAAAGCCTGTGATCCCAGCACTAGGAAGCCTAGAGGCCAAGACTGCAAGACCACAAATTCCAGGCAAGGATGAGCTACAGAGCAAGACCCCATCTCAAAAAGTCATGGTCTGGAGCTATAGCACAAGACCCCCATCTCAAAAAGTCATGGTCTGGAGCTACAGCTCTGCTATAGGACACTTGGTGAGCATGCTTAAGCCCTGGCTTTGATCCTCAGTGGGGGACTTGTAAAGTCCCTAGTCTGGCTTAAGTATAACATGCCTAGTTTAGATTATATCCTCAATCTCTTATAGACATGTGTATAGTACCCACATTATTCAGCTCTTCTCAGAACAGGATGTGTGACTGCAGCATATGTTATCTGCTCATTTTTAATTATGCTATACCTAATTATAAAATGAAACATTAGTAGAAACAAATTGTAATTGCTCACAGAAATTGCACTTATGAGCCATATTTCTGCTGTCTTTTCATTTTCTGGTATTGTATGTCATGATAGTTGGATACACAACTGTGATAACAGTGGACCAATCATAACAACTAATCTCTTGTACATAACAATTATGCAAGAATGGACACACGATCCAGGACAAGTCAGGCAAATCCTCCCCAGGCATACTTCCAATGGACACTAAACAAGATCTGTTTCTCTTTAATCACAAAGCATTAGGTATGTGAGCTCAAGGTTATCATAGCCATGTTATCAGACTACTACAGCCAAGAAACTTATGAACAATAAGAGAAAATCAGGCCATGAAAAGATAAAGTCCTCCTCGGTGCAGTCTCTAGCACTACTTCATGCCCAAGATCTGATTTTCCTGCTGATCATTTTAGTTATGGAAATCAATAAACACCCTTCTTCCTTTTGATTATTGTTTCTTTCTTTTGTGAGTAATCTTTCTAATTTCAAACTGTTTATTCTCAGTAAATAATGATTTATCAACCAGTAGACAATATGCTATAGATGTACATTCCCCATCTAGCATTTCATTGTCCAGCTCGCACAGATCTCCAGATGCCTGTACATCTCGGGGCTTGTCTCCCAGCCTTCCTTCCTAAGGAACTAGTCACACTATGCGATCCTATTTAATCTGAATCTCAGACTTCCTGTTTCAACATCCACTAGTCATTATCGTCCTCATTCTGCCTACGCCCACAAATTTAGAGGTGCTATTGACTTTTTACAGTCCTCTGATACTTTCTTTACCCAGTCAATATGCTTCACAGATTAACTTGGCTCCATGGAACATGCAAAATGTGCTTTTGACCCTACGGGATTCTTTTATCTTTGTTGCTTGTAGTTTCAAGAAAAGCTGTAGAATATTCTAGAAGTGTAACATCCTTGAGCCAGATTAGAGGATATCCCTTTCTCTGGAGCATTGAAGTAGAAGGTAAATAGTGTTAGAACACTGTTAAATCACTGCAATGTTATAGCTATAAAATTACTATAAGGCTGAGGATTCCAGAATCTAAGACCTGTTTGAGAGCTATAACACTAGAAGGCCCTGCCTGCTGTTTGTCTCCTGCAACTGTTTACTGGAACTAGAATCCAGAGATTGTAATGACTCCCATGTACCAGAGACGCTGGTTGTAAAGCCAATAACAATATGCCTCACATGAATGCTAAAACCATAACTCTGGGTTCTAAAGACTGAAAGAATATGTCCTGGCTCTTGGGGCTTAGAACACAGCATGTAGGTCTTCAACCAGTCTTGGGCTCTCAGGATTTACCAACTTCTCCACACATACTTATTGGAGCACATTTAAAAAAAAAAAAAAAAAAAAGGAGGAGGAGGAGAGGAAGAGAGGAGGAGAAGGAGAAGGAAAAGAGAAGAGTAACATCTTAAGTTAGGGAAGGACTGACTAGAACAGCTATGCTCTGTTCTACTTCACATTCAATATAGGATCTGCCACTGCTTTAATTAGCAAGTCATGTCAGCTTAGGGGATAAAATGTAGAGTGGGCAGGTTTCAGTTCCAATGGGGCACACACTGATGAGGAACCAGATCTCCTTGACAGGTGTCCTGCCCTCTTAGACCCTGGCTCCTGAGAAATTGTATGTTTGTGTTGTTTCTTGCCGCCTATCTGTACAGCCCTTGACCTTTAACTAACTGTATACAAGTTAGTGACTGACAAGCAGACGGCCTAGTATCTGGACCTTCTTAATTAGGAAGAAGTTTATTCTACATAACTCTAAAAATCCAGATAATATTTAAAAAATAGCAGTTTCCTTTAAAATAGGTATATAAAATACAAATCTATAAACAGAACTATTATCGAGCAAATTATTGAAGCATCTATGTATATTTTACCTAAATATGAGAAAGATATGCAGTTTGTTGATATTAAATAAAATATACTGACATTAGAGCTGTTCCTATGTCAAAAAGCCAAAGATAAAAAGGTGTTAAGTCACAAGGCTGTCAAGATGGCTGGAGAGTTAATGTACTTGCAATTACCACTTACCTCCCAGTAAATAATAAATATATAAATGTAAAGAAAAAAAAGGGAGTATCTTTAAAAATGCTTTTAAAACAAAATTAGGCCAGTGAGATAGTTAGCAGGTAAAAACACTTACCATCAAGCCTAAAGACTTGAGACCAATCCCCATAAAGACTTGAGACCAATCCCCAGACACAACAGAAAAACAACAACTCCCCAAAGTTGTCCTCTGACAGCCACACACATGCTGTGAAAGTGCCACCCTTTCCCACATACACATACATGCAGAATTAACAAATAAACGTAAGAGACGCAGAACCCATGTAAATGTTCCATGAGCACTGCAATCCTCTTGGAACTGCAGCCTCTAATGGTAGAGACAGGATCTCCAAAGCCAACTGCCTAAGGAGACTTTAGTGCCCTTACAAATGATCGTCAGTATATCGGAGGAAGAATGAACATTCAAAAGAAGGAAATGGCAAGCGCCCTTCAGTTCTTCATTCTTTTTTTCTCAGATAATTAAAATTTGTTTCACTGGTGATGGCTAAGCAGCTTTACAAATTTTATTAACTATCTTTAACTACAGTTGTCTCAATATGTATGCACACATTTAAAAGATTCCTGTGGTGCCAGAGAGATATCTTAGTAGTTAATAACAGGTGCAGTTTTCACTAAAGACCTGAGTTTTATTCCCAGGAACCATACTGGGTAGCTTAGAACTGCCTGGAACTCCAACTCTGAGGAGACCTGGATGCCTAGATGAGCACCTATATCCATGTGCACATATCATCCTGCTATAGAATATTCCTTTACATTGTGTAAAGATGTGTCATTGTGAGTGGTTTAACAAAGAGCTGAATGGCCATTAGCTAGGCAGGACTTCTACGGACAGAGAACTCTGGGAAGAAGAAAGGAGGAGTCACCAGCCAGACACAGAATAACCAGGATGGGCATAATCGAGACAAGGCAACAAGCACATAGAAGAACGTAGATTTAAAAATATGAGTTAATTTAAGTTATAAGAGCTACTTAGAAACAAGCCTAGGCTAAGGCCAAGTTTTCATAATTAATAATAAGTCTCTGTGTCATTTTTTGTGAGTTGGCAGTCCAAAAAGAAAAGTCTGGTTACATTATCCCCCACACAAATATACACACAATGAAAAAAATAAAACCTTAAAAAAGAGACATGGGAAAGAAACATACCCAAATACAAAGCCTAAAGATAAAATTAATTTGTTTTAAAAAAGAGCAGCCCTTTGCCGTTGGATTGAAAATATACATCTTATATTTGGAAGATGGAAATTCCTTAGCTTGGTTTCAACAAAATGTTCCAAAATGTAATTAATTAAACTGAAAAAAGTATCCTGAGAACATTCTATTATACTCCTAGATCAGTGCCTCACTGGGGTATATTTGACTCAGAAATAAAAATAATTTTCTTATAATTTACAAATGGAGACAATCACATTGATAAACCTAGTTTTGACTGAGTTTTCCACTGCCTTCCCCAGTATTTCCCAGTTGTTTTAGTACTAAATTATGTTGTGTCAGGTATCACTTCTGTAACTCTGAACCTGTTGTACAGCACACTATCCCCACGCCGAAGAGTCACCACTTCAATATTCAGCTGGGCGCATTAACTGTTGATATTCCCTCTTAGACGGAGGCAGCGAGGAGAGTCATGGGACTCTCATCTGAGTATCCATCCCGTCATCTCAACAACTGGATGCAATTCTGCCCCAATTACGGGGGCCTCGGAGTCTCTGGGATGAGTCAGACAATCTAGGCTGGGCAAGAGTAAGACTGGGGCTCCATCTCTGCAACCATGCGGGAGTCGTCTTCCATGATGGGGGCAACTTTTCAGTGACGCTGCTTCGGGTCACCATGCTCGGTAAGTAAGCCTAACAAACTCACTGATTCTTCAGAGTGAATTTTGGATAAATGGAAGTTTGGATCATCATTATAATCTACAGACGAACAGGGTCTCTGTCTATACCCCAACGGAGAAAATTCTTGAAACACAATCTTTTTCTAGTGTAAGGCAGAAAACATTTTTGCACTACATTTTATCTCAGAGAATAAATTCAACAGTACATTACACATTAATGTCCATCTTCAATTCTTTAATATTTTCAAATGAAATTAAATGCCTAATTAATTACAAAAGAATAGAACTTTAAGCTAAACTGCATGATTAAAGCAAGTAACTAAAACATATAAATTCACAAAAATGTAGTTTTTAATGCATAATACTAATTCCACACTATAATCAGGAACATATCTGTTCAAATTCAAACTTAACCAAATTAAGGATGGCCTGAGAACTTTGAGATGAGTTGTTGTTGATGGATACTGATTGGAGTGGCATTACTCATTTTGCTTTTAATCAAGTTACTAAAATTAGATATTAAAAAAAGTCATAGAATCCACATTTACAGAAATTGGCAGTCTCCCCAGTTAAAATTGTCCTAGAAAAGTGCATTGCCTATGACTAGAATGATTCCTTTATTATATAAATAAAGTATAGACTTTAGAATGACATGTTAAACTAATAAAAAAAGGAACAACAGAAGGGAAGATGCCACATTTTATCACCGTAGAAGAACTCTATGTATGTAAAAAGAAAAAGGCTTATACCTTCATAAAATTAGTCTCACCATCTCCATAATAATTTGAGAAAACCCAATATTTAGGCCACAGAAGTATTTGTTTGTAGATTGAATGGTAAGTAAATGGATGATACATATTCTTTTATCCCTATCTCAATGAAGATGTCATTTTTTTTTAATGTTAAATTCAAATTGCCTGCTAATTCTTCCATGCTGTTTCTCAGTGTGTTCTTACTGATTGATTTCTTCCTTGCCATAGTTTCTGCCTGATTTTATTGTTGACATCATAAGTAATATATAAACATCTAAGATAAAATTCTAATTAACAATTGCACAATATTATGTTTTCAGAGTTTTTATGTTTATTGCAGATATTTTATCATCTTCTAAACACTGGACAAATGCATCACACCATTAGGAATTAATTACTAGGAGGACAGAGATCTTCCTGAAGAGTACAGAAAATCCTGTACTGCTGTGCTGTTAATATATTCCCAGCCTTTTAGCACATGCCCTGCTGCCTGGCTTACACAAGAATAAAAGAAGACACACACTGCTTCTTGTTGAAATTAAAAAGCCAAATCAAACCCAGTGCTTTGGTATCACCATGCTTTGGTCATCATGAACTAAAAATGCCACACAATTTCATTAGAGACAAACTTGTGATCAACACTGCATCAGTGGCTAAAAATATAAGACTAACACTTCTAGTAAGAACCGAGGCATAAATCTTGAAGTTGTGGTATGCACCTGTAGTACGGGTAACTGAAGCAAGAGGATGGTATGAAGTTGAGAATTGCCTTGGCAACAGAAAAAAAAAATCATCTCATTAAAAAGAAAAACAAGAGTCGGGGAATTCATTTCTCCATTGTACAAGGCAAGTAAAAATTAGATATATGCAAATGACCATAAATTATAAATAACTTTCAAATTCATTAATTTATTATACAATATAAATAAAAATGATGAATACACACTAATATGTGTAGTGTATGTTCAAAGAAATCTGATTTGTCTTCAGGCCAACTCCACGAGATAAGAATCCATACACAACACTGCTTGGGTAACAAAGAACCAAAGACTTGATAGCCCAGGGACTTAGCGTAAAAACAAACACTACTGTTCCAATAATAATAATAATGATTCCTAATGACATTTTGCTACACTTATAGATCATAGATCTAGTGCCTTGTTCGGCCATCAGAGAAACTTCCTCCTACAGCAGATAGGAACAAATACAGAGACCCACAGCCAGACACTATGCAGAGAATAAGAGACCAAATGCCTCCCTCAAGGCACAAGGAACCTTGCAGAAGAGGAGGCAGAAAGAGTATAAAAGCCAGAGGGGATGAAAGACACCAAAAAACAAGGCCCCCTAAATCAACATGAGCAAAACTCATGAACTCACAGAGACTAAAGCAGCATGTCCAGCGGCTGCAAAGTCTACACAGGTCCTTTGCATATATATTGTGGCTTCCAGTTGAGTGTTTTTATAGGACTCCTGAATGTGCTCTTGGGTTCTTTTCCTTCTGTTTGTTGGTTGTGTTCAATTGCAATGTGTTAGTTTTTGTTTTCTCTTTTTTATTATTAACTCTTAGAAGCCTATTTGTTTCCTAATGAAAGACAGAAATGGAGTAGATCCAGATGGGAGGAGTAGAGGGAAGGGAAACAGTAATCAGTATATATTAGGTAAGGAAAATCTATTTTCAATTAATGGAAAAAGAAAGCAAACACTATAAATTAATTAAAAACTTTAAAAATCAAATTTTAAGTTAAAAAATGTTTATTCTCAAGGAACATTATTGCTACCATATTTGCCTCCCAAGAGAGGCAAAAGTGGTAGGCATCTGAGAAAGAGGATGCATAATTCACAAACAGCACATTATGCCCATGGTATTCAGCATCTATAAATCTTCAAGTATACTTAGAAAGCATGAGAGTTCTAAAGCTAGGGAGAACTAAACACAGAACCCCTCTCCAAGACAAAAACAACAACAATACCACAGTATAGACCAATCATTTGAAGGGGAAAATAATCACTGTACTATTTATTTTTATATTATATAGAGAATAATGACTAATCATGTAAATTGTGTTTAATTTTTCCTCCCTCAATAATTAATATTATCTTCTAATTAAAAACATGGAAAAGAATAATAAGGTAAACTAATCCTCAGAAAATTGATACATCTGTTCCTCACACATACCTGTGACGGTTTTTGTTTTTATAGGGCTGCTGGCATATTCTGAGGCTTGGTATGACTGCTGCTTTGCCAATGGGGCACTTCCAACAGAGAGCTCCTCTTCTTTCCTCCTGTTTACTGAAGGGACAAGAGGAACTGCTACCACAGGCTGCAAAGGAAACAAACAAAGGAAAATGAAGCAACGAAGGGCAGAGATGGCATCACTAAGCACACTCTTTTAGAAGCTGGGTCTGAACACTGTTGTAAATCACAACATCTCTCTCTCTCTCTCTCTCTCTCTCTCTCTCTCTCTCTCTCTCTCTCTCTCTCTCTTGTTTCTCTCATGTGTTAGGTAATCCCCATTTTTACTCAGGGAATATATTACAATACTACTAGAGGATTTCCTTCACAAGAGACAGAACCAGCCCTGCCTATCTGTAAGTTCCGGATCTATGAGTTTGGCCAACTGTGGATCAAGCATATTCAGGGCAGAATGCAACTATACTAAACTTACAGAGGTCTTTTCTGGAACACGCCTACAGAGCATTTACATTGCATTAGGCATTATTATTGGTACTCCAGAGCATGGCAGGATGTGATTAGGTTGGGTGGGAACATTCTATGTCATTGCACATAGAGAACTCAAGCATCAACACACTTTAGTTCCTGGAACCAATAGTCTTTCAAGGATCCCAAGAGACAATGGTACTAGTTTTTTTCCATACAAATACTTCATATAGTGAAGTTTAATTTATATGTTAATAAGAGGTTAACAAAAGAACATAATAACAATACTGCAATAGCAATTAATCAAAGCTTATGAATTAGTTATTTCTGGAATTTCCCATATAGTATTTTCAAAAGAGGGTTGAGAATTCCGTATGAAAACCTATAAGGCTATAGGTTAGCATAGATTGTAATGAGAAATATAAACATAATACTGGGAGACCAAATCAAATCTAAATTCCCAATGTGAAAGTGACAACTAGGAAATAATGTTATTGGGAATGGGGGGGATAACTATTGATTATATGAACAGTCCAATTTTTGAAGGAATTTTGAGAATTCTATTTTGTCGTCTGATGAAGCGATAATCACAGCATATTTAAGGAACACAGAACACCACTGAAAGTTAGAAAAAGCTGGAAAGCATTAGGATTCTTTACTGAACACATGAGTCAGGGCTGGACAAGGAAGCAGCCGTTTCTTCTTTATTCAGTGAAATAAAGTCTGATGTTACTGCCAGTGACGTCCAATACAAACCTGTCAGATTTTTGGCCAAAAAAAAAAAAAAAAAAAAAATGCTTTTGCTGTAGAATGAAAGATCAATGCTGAACTGCATGAGTCATCAAATACGGGGCTTTAGCCACAACTGAGAAGGAAAGTCCAGCTGGGGAAACAAGGGATGACAGCTATGATAAGCCTGGTGTTTGGTATAAAACAGTACATGCAGCTGGCTGTGGTGTGGTTCCCACAACAACAACGTTTCACAAACCAGCACTCAGGAAAATGAAGGTAAGTGGAAATCTATCCTAAGAATAAGAAAAAAAAAAAAACTGAAAATGTGAGGACAAAAATATTTTGTACCTGATTATAATAAAGTATTTAATATGTTAATTATGTTGAAAGTTTATTTAACACTTTAAATAGTTAGAAGGCATGGTGGCATATGCCTGTAATTCCACCACAAGGGACTCCAAGGCAGAAGAACTGAGTTCCAGGCCAGGGGCCTGATGGACCCATCAGCTGTTGCCCATCATTTATATACCTGAGAGAAAATCAAGCGCTCCGAGAATTATAATCATATTAAGTGTGGGAGCCCGTTCTCGGGTTCCTTGTGGCTTTACCCAGCAGGTCCACATAGAGGATGATTAGACCACGGGCCTGAGTGCAGGTGTCTGAGATGGTCTGCACTTGCCTGTGCTGGGGGAGGAGGTCTTTTGCTCCACCCCTTGGCGTCTCTATAAAAACCCTGGGGCAGAGACAGTCGGGGCCCGTTGGAATAGGTTCCAGGCCCTCTCGAGGCTATCCTTTATTTTCTATCTGTTTATCTCCGCGATATTCTCCGCAATAAATCCTTCTATCTAATATTTCCTGCTGCTCGCACTCAAGAAAACTCTGGGGAACTGTGGGGGTGGTTGGGTAAACGCCCCACAATTAAGGATTAAAGTGAGGATGTTTCTAAAAATGAGAACAAAGACATGAAAGTAAGTCCTAGCAGAAAGGATGGAACACTTAGGTAAGACTGACTGAAGTCACAGTGTGGGTGCACCCAACAACAGACAAAGGACAACCATCCTCGGGCAGATTCCACTTCAGTATGTTGACACAGTAAAACCCTTTAGAGGCCCTCCCAACACCAGACTACAGTAAACGTTCTCAGATCCAGGTCTGTTCACAACCGTTTCATGCACTTCCTCGCTATCCTTCAGGATGAAGTCTCAGTTACCAGCACCGAGGATTCCAGACAAAAGCTTTTAAGAACTGTGTTCTTATTTTTGCTGGTGTCTAGAACAGTTTATTCAGGCCCAGAATCCTCCTTGCCACGATTCTCACTTCCCTGACTTTGCCCAAATATTCAGGAAGGAACAAGCTTCTGTCAGCCTCGCTCTTGTGGCACACACTGTAACCTACCCCTTCTTCTCACAGACCATCTGCTTAGGAAAATTTCCTCTTGCCTTCACAGGCACAGCCATCACCAAAACGGGCCTTTTGGTACTCTCTGATATTCTCAAATGTACTAAATATTCTAGAGGGATGGAAGCTTTTAGTGACACCATTTTTCAGTCTTGGTGTCTAGCAAGCAAACACTTGTTAAAATGAAGAGTAAACAGGAGATATGGTGTAGACATTCAATCAAGATAAAGGACTGGCAAGACTCTAAGGACTGCTACTTGGGAGCTGTAATGCAGCTAGGGGTGTGGCAGAACATGTGCACAGCAAGATGAGGCTACAGTGTGACCCAACACCAAACAACAGCAACTAAATGCTCCTCGGATTGAACAGACTGATCTTATGAAATTATAGATTCATCTGTTGTTGGGGATATCTTTCTGTATGCTGTGAATGTGTTGCTCTGATTGATTGATAAATAAAATGCTGATTGGCCAGCAGCCAGGCAGAAAGTATAGGATAGGCAGGATAAGCAGAGAGGAGAATTCTGGGAACAGGAAGGCTGAGTCAGGAGTCGCCAGCCAGACACAGAGGAAGCAAGATGTGAAAGTACCGGTAAGCCACAAGCCACGTGGCAAGTTATAGATTGATAGAAATGGGTTAAAATATAAGAACTAGATAACAAGAAGCCTGAATCATTAGGCTAAACAGTTTAAATAATACAAGTGTCTGTGTGTCTGAGTGGCTGCAGGCCAGGGCAGGACTGGAGATAACTCCAGCAACAATCTGTCTACTACTAAATAGCATTAGTTTATCACAGGAAAATGATAACAAAATCATCTCGAAGAGAATACTGCAAAATTACAACTATTCATGAATAAATACAATCCAATATAGCATAAACATGACCTTAGGGACTAAATTTTGCTATTTACTAAACACTGTTACTACAGACAAAAGCCTCAAAAATGTCACTTCATCTAAAATGAGAACAGTAACAGTTTGTCAGAATCACATTGATGTATCCTAACACAGCATATTTAACGATTCTAGAAACTATAATGACCTATTCTTCCTTTGTAATTTACATTGTTTCAAATGAATACGTATCAGAACTATCAAATTGCCAGGGTTAAAGTTCAAAGTAGGGCCGGGCGGTGGTGGCGCATGCCTTTAATCCCAGCACTCGGGAGGCAGAGGCAGGTGGATCTTTGTGAGTTCGAGGCCAGCCTGGTCTACAGAGCGAGATCCAGGAAAGGCGCAAAGCTACACAGAGAAACCCAGTCTCGAAAAACAAAAAAAACAAACAAACAAAAAAGTTCAAAGTATGTTTATTAAATAAAACCAAAGATGTGTAACAATAAACAGGACTGCCAAAATGGTCCTTCTGCTTTATAATCAACTATGTAGAAAGTTACTTCATTAGCCAAACTATGTTGAACACAACTTCTTATAAATAAAATTACAGATCTTTGAAAGGCATAAAATGGGGCTTAAAGAAATTCTAACACATAAATAAGAAGAGAATCAGTAACAACAGCATCATTTAACCCCAGTCACTAACAACAGCATCATCTAAGACAGTAACAGCAGCATCTAACTCCCTGATATACCTGCATCATCTAGTCTCAGTCATTAACAGCAGCAGCATCTAACTCAACACAACAAAAGAAATGTTGGATTTGTTAAAATAAAAACTTACAGGACCACTCACCTGTTGCATATGTCTACTTGTTCGTTTTTGTGGTTGATAGATGACCCATGTATACAATATTGGGTCAATGTTAACTGCTAGTCCTTGTACACTACAAAGAAATACAGCACCTAAAATAAAATATTTTAGAATTATTGAAATGACACATACCAAAATAAGAGGCTGCAAGAGAGGAGAAAAGTAATAAATACTGTTTGGATGTGCAGGCCGTCAAGCGCACACTCATTGTATCTAGAATCTAGTTACATATGACCCGTTCCTAAGTACTAACCAGATAAACAAGACAAAAGAAAAAACACATGACAGAAATAATTTATCTGCAGAAAGACTATCCTGCAATATATTATGAGAGAAATGGCTTAGGCCAAAAGAAAATGTGCCAGACAGAACCCCAACTCTAAGGAACAAAGAACCCAGCAGTGAAAAACAAATGCTGCTTTTGAAAGTAAATATACAAATCAAATATTATTTCTGAATATCATTCAAATCACTTTTGTCTTTTTAAAGCAAAAACAATAAAACTATAAAGTGAAGCTCATCTTTGAACATGAGGAGTGAGCAGTGGAAACTGGAAGGAGAGCAGCACGGCAGCGAGGCTGGTTTAGCCTGCAGAGAGTTAGTTCTTCACTGTCTTCTGAACTCACCAACGCTGCTGTCACGTCCTTCAACACAAACACTGACTAAACACTAGTATATTAGAAATGCATTTGTCTTTCCCTAAATACCCAGTTCTACACATCCTTCACCACTGAGCCTTCCTAACATGGTTCAACTTGAATTCTCTGACGGACCACAATACTAAACATTATGTGGTTCATTTTGGTCACTGAGAACTCAGTTTTCTCAATGAAGGTAAGAATGTTGTCACCTAATAAAGGTGACAGAGGTATCGACAGGTGCTTTGGGAAACAACCATGAAGGATAGCTACGAATGTGGCCCACATAAAATCATAAACAACTTCAAACACCATGACTTTTTATTTGCAAATTTTTTCTAACACATCACATTGTCACAAGGTTGAGACACACACACACACACACACACACACACACACACACACACAGTATAACATTGAAGAATGGCATATTCCCCTTAGTCTTGAATTCAAAGTGAGACAATATGAACTGAACATGTAATACTAGATTTCATGTGCGTGTGTGTGCGCGTGTGTGTGTCTCCATGTGTCAGAGAGAGAAAATGTATCGGTATGCTGTTACTCTTGATGTTACTCAAGATGTAATATCTCTAACAGTGTTTTAGAACATACAAAGTTAATAGTCCATCCCCTTGCATCTGACTCAGATTTTTTATTATTTCATATTATACTATAGTGATTTAGCATTTTATTCTTGATGAATATATACAATTCCCCATATCTGGGCAAAATTTCAAATGCACAGAAAAAAATACCATATGCATGTGTTTTAGTTTATAGATTCATGTAGAAAGCCTAATAAAATTTTGTATAATTCTTGGTGTTCATGTTCATGTGTGTAGAGGCCAAAGATTGCACTAGATATCTTCCTCAATCATATTCCACCTTATTTTGAGACAGCATTTCTCTCAATTTCAATTCTGCTGGACTGACTGGACATCAAGTCCCAGGGACCCTTTTGTCTCCACCTGCTCAGGACTGTGTCTGTAAGTGCCACCACACCCAGCTTCCTGAACGGATGTTAAGGATCCAAACTCACAACTCCATGCTAAAGTGATGATCTTGTTAATACCGACTTAGCCATCTATCTAGCTCATGAATATTTTGTTATGATAATGTTCTAAATTAATTAGAACAAATGTTAAGTCATCCACATTACAGTATCTCTAGGTTTTTAAATTTCTGTATACCAATAGACATTTTAAATTACTCTTTCAAAATCATTGTAACAGAAGACAAATGAGATGACACTATGTATTTCTGTTTAATTACAGACCCCTTCATACTAAAATTTTTATCGATAGTAAATCCTTGCTTCCAGTATTTTCTGATATTTACCATCACAGCCTGATACCTCACCTAAGGGCTAGTGGTACACATCACAGAACAGCTCCTAAAACTGATACAAACAAGATACTACTCTCCATTCTAGCTGCAAGTTATTTTTTTTTAATCTTTCAAAATCATGGTTGTTATCCTTGGAACATAAAGAATTTTTTTAAAAAAATTTCTTCATTTCATTCTTTAAAATCAAACAAAAATCAAAGTTTCAGATTTGTCAAAAGGTAACCTGAAATGGACTTCCCACACTAATTAGTTTGTCTTTGAGGGAAAAAATATTAAGGTAAAATGCCATCTTCATCTTTAATGTAGCCTACCTCACATTTCTGATACTTACTAAGGCATATGAGGATAAACTAGAATAACACTGTTTTTATACTACACAGAACACTCCATGGAATAGCACTGTTGTGAGGTATAAAGGTATTTTGTGTTTTCTTTACCCTATTAGACATTGGATTAAATTTTGTGTTTTCTCTCTGTAACAGAATCATAAAATAAGATACAGGTAAAAGTGAAGAGCTGAAAATATTAAATATTGCAGAGAATTTCAAGGATAAAAGTTGTAAAGGATAAAAGGATGTAAAGATTATATGGGAATAAGAGGATTAAAAATAGAGACTTCTAGTTCCTGAACAGTATTTGGTATTAAATGGAGTATCTGACTGCAGTGATTAAGAATGTAAATGTATTACTCACTTAATACCAGGCAATTATTATCTAGGATATAAAAATTTATAAACAGAACATAGTCCCAAAATACAGAAATATATGAATTATTGATACAATTAAAGCAGGATTATAACACACATTAATATTTTCTTACTGTATTGTTTTTAACAATGAGGAGTCTTATAATAACATGTAATTGAAAACAATTTTATTTACTTTGTGATTCCTGCCTACTCCTCTATACTAGTGAAGTTGAAGAAGAACATCAGAGTTGTGTACCAGCCTGGGGTCCACAGTGAGTTCATAGCCACATGCAGCTCTCAGGATTCCATCTCAGAATAAGTCATCTCTAACAACAACAATATAGCTACACCGAAGTTCATCAACTTATTGAATTCTAAAACTGGACATATAATTATAAAAGATTAAATCTGAACACTGACTAAGGAAATAAATTTATTAGTGCTAATACATGCTTCAGTCCACAGACTATAAGTCAGTCACCTGACTTATTTAAAGGAAGTTTACTGAAATACAGCCATAGCTATTGCTTGTTGTCTAAAGTAACTTTCCACTCAACAGGAAAGTGAGCAGCTGCAACAAAGATTATATATATAGCACATGAGCCTAATATTTACCATCAAACTGGCCCTTTAAGAAAGTGTTTTCTGAGGCCTAATATCACATTGCTAATGGGAGTTTAAATGATGTAAAAGCTTTAACTGTAAGCTGGGAAAACTGTTTCGTGCATATATGTATACTTACATATTACCTTACTAACCATTTACAAGTAAATAGGAGAACTAATATACTATACTTCCAAATTTGCAACTGTTATTAAAAACAAGGATATGCTCTGACACAAATGTTATCTTTCTGAACATATTTTATTGCTAAAACACTTTCTGAACAGTTTAAAAATATCTCCTTATTTTTAAATATACGTTCCTTATTTTAAAAAGAAAGGTGTACCCTATGAAATCTTCTAGCACTGCTGGGAGGAGTGAGCTCGCCATCACAAATGAGGAGGAAGTGTGACATCCCAAGAGAAGCAAGTCCGCTGCAGCCTCTTTCTTTCCAAGGAAATACTTTGCATTATCTAGAATTTCTCAAATCTTGCCTGTAGTCATAGAAGGGACTCAAATTTCATTTAGAAAGCTCTCTATTCCCCAAAGAAATAAATCAATATCACAGCCTCTAGCAAAATAGAGCAATTGATTACTCTCGATATCCATCCACAGCAGTCAGCAGAAGGCCAGGAAAAGAACAAGAAAAGGTGAGTCTCCCACATGGTGGGCATAGAAGAGCTCAGGTAAATTCTTCACAAGAATCTCAACAGGTTTATTCTGAAATGGAACACTCTTGACCTCAACTACTCTATGGAATGATAAAAGTATTCTATTTGGTATTGAGATGGAGTGACCAGGCCATATTCCAACTCCTGCATGAAAAATCTTATTATTTAACATTATGCAAGCTATGCAAGACCCTGGAAATCTGCTAACAGAGGATTGTGGACAATGAAATTTGAAAAACAATTAACATTACTCTCACAACTGTCACATTGTACTGCCACCCCCAGGAACTTCTAGGATGACATTCAGAAGGAAGCTATCCCGAGGCTGGCAGGACCACTGAGCACACACAACACAATTAGGAATGGTATAGAATTATGACTCTTAACATTTTATTTAAATTCTTTTTCATTTTTACATACCAACCACAGTTCTCCCTCCCTCCCCTTCTCCCATCCCCCAACCTCTAACCACCCTACCTCCCCCCACCCCACCCCCTATCCACTCCTCATAGAGAGTAAGGCCTCCCTTGGGTAGTCAACACAGGCTGGCATACCAAGTTGGGGCAAGACCAAGCCCCTCCCCCACTGGATCCTGGCTGAGCAAGGCATCCCACCACAGGGAATGACTCTAAAAAGCCAGTTCATGTACCCAGGATAAGGACTGGTCCCTCTGCCAGTAGCCCCACAAACAAATCAAGCCACACAACTGTCACCCACATGCAGAGGGCCTAGTTCAGTCCCATGCAGCTCCCCAGCTGTCAGTCCAGAGTCAGCGAGCTCCCACTAGCTTGGGCCAGCTGTCTCTGTGGTTTTCCCTATCATAATCTTGACCCTGCTTGCTCCTATAATCCCTCCTCCCTCTCTTCAACTGATCTCCAGGAACTCCAGCAAGTGCTTGGCTGTGCGTCTTTGCATCTGTTTCCCTCAGTCACTGGATGTAGATTCTATGACAATAATTAGGATAGTCACCAATCTGACTACAGGGGAAGGTTAGTTCAGGCACCCTCTCCACCACTGCTAGGAGTCTTAGCTGAGGTCATCCTTGTGGGTTCCTGGAGATTTCTCTAGCACCAGGTTCCTCTTTAACCCCATAATGGCTCCCTCTGTCAAGATATCTCTTTCATTGCTCTCCCACTCTGTCCCTTTCCCAACTCAGCCATCTCCATCCCTCCATGTCCCCAAATCTCCATTCCCTCCCCTCTACCCCGCTCCTAGTTTATCCAGGAGGACTTAGCCATTTCCCCTTCCTGGGGCTATCCATGCTTGACAGGATAATATCATGGTGTTTTCCACTGAGCCCTAACAGTAACACACACACACACACACACACACACACACACACACACACACACACCTTAGTTTATGCTAGGCTATACTATCTAGGTTGTGAATAATGACAAGCTATGATGCATATACAAGGAGAAATCACCTAATAACACATTTCTGAAAACATATTCCTGTGATGGAATGACTCATAGCCTTCACTTTAAAAAACAGTTCAAAAGTATGATTTGTAGTAGTATCAATACTGCTAACTACTGAGGAATAAATATGACAAAAAGTGCAAGACATGAAATCTACAACTTTAAAATACTGCTGAGGCAGGTGCAGTGGCAAATTTGTAAACCAAGTCAGTATTTTATATTAAAAAAATAAAAAGAGGACATCAAGTTGGGAAGGATGGGAGCAGTTGAAGAAGAGTAGAAAGGTGTATAAAGAGGTGGATATGATCAAATTACATTCTTAGAGAACAATTTGTTCCCAAAATGTTGTATAAAGAACTAAATTAGAAGTAAACATGGAGAAGATATGAACAAATACTGGATTACTGTTAAGTTTTCTCAATAACCTGAAAATATTAACAAACATCCTTCCTACATTATGGTGTTCTCAAATTCTCACTTCAAGGATTAGCTCATTTTATAATCACAAGAATCTGGGATTGAATTGCAGTATAGTTATTTCCTTAAGGTTAAACCTGTGTTTTCTCAGTATTAAAATGATAAGAATAAACACATAGTTCTTAGGAATATTGGAGTTAATGGATAAAGCAAATAACATAAACAAAGTAAATACTATCTAGGCATATTAACCAAATAGTATACCAATAATACTTTCATAGTAATGGCCAATAACCCAAAGTTGTATGTGAATTTACATTTATCTTCACACAAGTGTTTGAGATTCCTAGGCTAAGTATCACTTACTGCATTCTCCTTGTGGTGCAATAACTTTTGAGAGTAAAGATTTTTTTTTCAAGCATAGACTACCATAAAATAATAAGTCAAGGCTCCCCCTGGAATGTTCACACTTAAATCCTTTGCTCTGTGCTCACTGACTGAATTCTAAGCTTGTTTCTCTTCTACAACAAAAATGGCAGTAGATGCTGGAGAGGGAGCACTGAAACAATCCTGGAGTTTGGTAGAGGGAACTAATGGTGAATGAGGCTTCTGTCGTTCACAGACGAAGCACTGGACTAACCAGTTGCAACATCTTCAATTACACAATCACTTACATTTTCATGTATGACAACTATGTATAGAACTGACAGGAAAACTGGAGAACGAAAACAAGAAGAACAGACCCCATCATATGATGTCCAGAGGCAAGGACACTCAGACTATTCCTTAGTGTGATAAGAATAGCTGTGATCTCCTTCTCAATGATTGCCCCGGAGGCCCTGTGCAGTACCACCCATATTACAAGTATTATAGCAATAATATAAAGACTGAAAGTAATTTCTTGTATACTAACAAATGAAAAGTTGATAAACTTGGTAATTCATGTGACAGAGAGATCTGTCATACTTATCTAGGTTTTGAAAACAGGCAGTCTAAATGATCATGGAAAGATGATCTGTCTAAATCCCATGGACCGATGCTAAGGATGGAGCTGCTTGCTCAAAGGGAGTGGGGTGGAGAACAGAAGATCAAAGGGGCACAGTCTGCAAGAGACGAACATGGATGCTCTGCTGCTGTCTGCTTCCGGTTCACATCTTAGGAAATTAACTCTATTTCTAAACTTTAGAAAGAACTTAGTGACAGAAAAAGCCTCTAGTAATATTAGTTGGAAGACAGATGAAAATATCATTTGTGAAAAGTTGGTGCTATACCCTATGTCCAAGAAGAAGACTTAAAAGACTTCTCATAGATGTTGTGCTCAAAATACATGTATGAAACAACTAATGAAGTAAGGAGACCATAAATTTGAAAAGGGACAAAAAAGGAATATGGGAGGATTTGGAGAGGAGAGGGGAGAGAGGAGAGAAGGGAGAGAGAAGGGGAGAGGAGGAGAGGAGAATAAAGGAGAGGAGAGGAGAATGATGTAATTATAATCTAAAAATATAAAATAATACAAAATAAATAAACAACAAAAATACAACATTTCAACATAATCTCCACTTAGTAATCAGTCGTGGATCATGAATTTATCAATGAGCAAATATATGTGCCTCCTCTGATGTGACATATGTTAAGTATACATCATCTATCAGGTTTAGCAACAAAATTTAAGTTGAACGGAATAAATCAAACTTATAATGTACAGAAAATGAAAGAGTTAGAACAAAAAGTTGAACAGAACCATGAGAGTAAGACTATAAAAAGCCTGAAGTGATGTCACTTCTAATAAGAGCCTTGTGGGAACATTGGAAAGGAAAGGTCCAAATTCAAGAGGCTTAAGAGACTCTTGATTGCTTGAGTGGGTTCTGTTGTAAACAAACAAGTCTCTAAATAACATTTGAGGGGGAGTGACTAGAAAAATTGGAATACTATGTCATTTGGGGGTGACTTCAAGAAACCTCTGTTAATTGTGCTAAGTAAGTAATGAGAATACTGACTTTTACCTAAAAGAGAATTACATCTGGAAAATGCATTATTTAATATTGAGGCATGTAAACTTGACACATCATGGTGTTTGTAGTTTTTTTCTAAAAAATATAAGCAAAAATAAATTAACAAAAGCATGCTAACATCCAAATTACAAGTATCCAATATGCAAATGGGTATTTTATATTTAACATTTTATCAGTAAAATATTTTTAAAAAGTAAATGTATAAAACTCCATCTCTGAGTACAATCAATATGAAATACTTAGGTTTCCTAAATATATCTAAGAGCCTTTAAATGTAAGTTAGTCTCTGATGCGGTATGCTCTGATGTGGTTAAATGATCTGTACTGGAAATGTGGGTCCTTTGTAAATACATAATTCAAATTTCTCTACTTGGGCAAAGACAAAAGAATTGCATTTTATGAAATGACTGATGAAATGAGTATTCCTCAATGAAATATTTTTAGATGAAAGACGTACAATTTATTACTTGGATTCTGACATGGAAATATGGCAATCACATGAACAAAATAAATATACACCTATATGGTAGCACTTTCCAACTACTATCAGACTCAGCTAATGGTTGGACTTCTGATTTTGAGTCTATATCCCAAAGTAAGTGGTCAAGATTACAAGTTTAAAAAAATTCAGTAAGCAATTAATATTACAGTAAAACAGATAAAAAAATCAATAAGGCATATTAGTTAAATTAGAATATTTTTAAAGGGTTATTATATTATTCCATAATATTGGATACTAATGTAAGCAAAAAGAGCTAAGATGGTATCATGCTTTATGTTCAAGACTTTGGAAATTTTCCTAAGAGAAAGAATGATGAAAAGACATGTTTGCAGGGAAAAGCAGCAGCTCATCATACACATACACATATTCCTTGACGCCCAAGTCCAAGTTGATTAAACAAAATTAAAGGGAAAAGGCTACAGATTGGTCTTGATTTCCCACTAGAACTTATTGGTAAAATCCTATTATTGACAACACTACACATACTGGTCCCAAACCAGAGTGATGGAGTTGCTACTAAACAGAAAGCTTCCTTCCTGCAAGAGATCAAGTTAGTCAAGAGACTTGCATGGAGTGGGAAGAGACTCATGAGACCCACCACTAACTGAGGATCTACAGACAGCTGATGGCATCTGGGAAGTCAGTTTTCTTTAAGGGTATGGCTCCTAGTATGTAGACCATGCTCCAGTGAATGGTCCCACACCTAGGAGAGAAAGGGAGGAAAGGGTTGAGGGAGGGAGGGAGGGAGGGAGGGAGGGAGGGAGGGAGGGAGGGAGGGAGGGAGGGAGGGAGTGTGAATGTGTGTGTGTGTGTGTGTGTGTGTGTGTGTGTGTGTGTGTGTATTTAGCACAAATTGGAGTTGACACTTTATTTAAAAAAGAAAACCACAACTGGTGAACATACTAGTAACTTTTCTACTGCTATGCTAAGCAACATGTCCAAGGCAACATACAAAAGAAAGTGTTTAACTGGGTTGACAGTTTTAGACAGTTAGAGTTCATGATGGCAGAGCAAAGAACAGTGGCAAGAATAGCTGAAAGCTCACACACTTTTATTTAAGATCATAAGTATATCATTTCTCCCCTTTCCTCCCAAAGCCTCCCATATACTACTCTTCTTTCTCTTTCAAATTCATAGCCTCTTTTTTCATTAATTTTATGACATGCATATATGCATATACATATAGGTTCCTAGCTATAACCTGCTCAGTCTATATAACGTTACTCATAGGTATGTCAGGACTGACAGTTTGGTGTTGTACAACAAATTAGTGTGTTCTTCCCTAGAGAAGAACTATTTCTCCCACTTTCAGCATCCCTTAGTTGCCTGCAATTCTTTGTATATGGTTATGGTCTTGGGTCCCTCTACCCATGCCCTGGTCTACTTTGCCACATCTATTGATGACATCCTTGTTCAGCTCATGTTTAGGCACTCACATTGGTAAGATTTCATGGGTGTAACTTCTAACATTCCTAGGAGACAAAGTTTCAAAGTAAACTCCCCGATCCTCTGGCTCTTATAATCTTTCCACTCCTTCCATAATGTTCCCAGTGCTTCAGCTGTGGGGTTGTTTTGCAGATGTATCTGCTGGGACTATGTACCACAACTCTGCCTTTTGGTTGATTGTGGTTTTCTGTAATGGTTTCCATCTATTGCAAAAAATGAAATTTCTGTGGTAAGGAGTGAGGATGACCCTTATTTGTAGACATGAAGACCAATGTTTGGATTGGTGTTAGGAGTTATGCTAGTTTAGTAAAGTGGTAGCTTTAGGTGCTCCTCTACGATCAATGACTTCACAAGCACTCAATAGGTGGCTAGGTTTCCAGTAGTGGGTTGAGCCAGTCTTAAGTACAATTAAAAAGCTCACATCTTGATCAGTAAGCAGGAGCCAGAGAAAGGCACATTAAAAATTGTGTAAGTCTTTTGAAACTTCCAAGTTTTTGCCTGGTGACACACTTCCTGATGTACGGTCACATCTCTTAAGCCTCCCCTCATCTGCCAACTGGGAATCAAATTTTCAAAAGCATGAGAACATGGGGGCATATCATCGAAGCTGCCACAGTAGGGCATGGAGATGAGGTGAATGGGAGGAGCTAAGGAAGGAGTTGGGGTGAATGTGATGAATGTCATTGTCTGAAATTCACAATGAATTAATAAAAATACTTTTTACAATTAAAGGCAAGGACCTTGCCCAAGACAGATAAATATGAGAAAAGTAGACATAAGTGATACTTAGAACCTCGGAATGAAATGACACCACCAGTAATGTCAGTGAGGACTAGAAGGAGAGGGCAAAGGGTATCAAGCACTCAACACTGAGCTCCTGCAACATCAAGAGGCCTAGGAAATCATGAGGAATCAGACAAAAGAGTTAAGAGTACCCAGAGAAGTAGGGAAACAAAGGGAAGACAAATAGAAGGAAGTGTTCCAAACTTGAAAAAAAAAATTGCCAGCTTTGTCAAATATTGCCACAAGAAGGATTAAGCGAGGACTAAGAACAGCAAACTGAATAGATATGGGTTCCTCATAACTTGAACAACAGCACCTCTAATGAAACAAAGAGGAGGGGTTTTTAAAAGAATGGTTAGAAAAGTTCAGAAAGACGAGAAGAAATGGACACAGAGAGGATAGACGATTCTGTTGAGTTTTTACATGAAGAAGTAATGGAATATGGTGAGTGGGTAAGAGAAAATGGAATCCAGGGGAGTGCTGGGTTCTGGAGATGGTAGAGGAAGAAGGCATATCTAGAGCTGCTGAGGCTGATCCAGCAGAGAGGGCAGCATGGATGGTCCTGACATAAAGAGGAGAACAGCTACTGCTGTAGTGTCCTTGAGGGTAAGGAAGAGATGGGTAGGATGGACCAGCTTTAGACAGGAGCACAGCTCTTCCACCCAGAGCAACAGGCATGAAGAATACCAGTAGACTTCCCTGAAGCACTGAAGTATTGTGCGGGTGGGCAAGGGAGATTGCTAATTGCTTCAGTCTTCAGAGAAAAAAATCATCATCAGAAAAATGAGTCTGGAAAGGCTGAGTTAAAGGAGTTAATGGTGACTATAATTTGAGCAGGGAATGTATGGGAAAGTAGATGACCAATTGTAAGGAATGAGTAAGATCCTGAACAGTGAGGTTAAGAGTGAATGTATATTGTCTGACAGGAGCTAGACATTTAAAGGACAAAGGAAAGGGTCCTAAGGAAAACTGCCAAAGCTTTTCCTGTGGGTCAGGTTTGGAAAGGCAATGCCTCCCACTGTTAAAGTACAGCTGTTTACCAATGATTGACCAGTGTGTATAAAAACTAGCAATTCCAGCTCCTCCTCCAGGATGACTGAGAACTCCTGTGGGATGTGCTGACACCTCCCCTCTGTGCTTTACTTAGTAAACTGAGCAGGGTTCTGGGAGTTGAGGTCATTGGTGCAGCTCCATCAGGGTGTGCACAGCCCACCTGACCCCAGTGTTGCTGCACTTGTGTCTTTTGTCTGTCCTTCCTTTATTCCCTTGTTAGTCTTATCATTACATTTTAAATGCAAAATGAACCGTGGTCCTTATGATCTTCCTCTAGGATATAAAATATAAATACTAAAACATGTAAAATATTAGCCACTACTCTAAATACTTCACAGCCTTTACTACACTCGTCCTAACAACCCAAGGAAGTAGGTTATATTTAAACTCCTAACAGATGTTAAAATTGAACCTTAGAAAAATGAAGTAACATATCTAAGATCATGAAAGTTAATAAGCCTGGAGAAGAGGTTTCAAAATCAGGTCATTTGACTATAAAAATCTGTACTTGTAGGTTTTGTTTAAAAAATTATTTCTCGGGGCTGGAGAGATGGCTCAGAGGTTAAGAGCACTGCTTGTTCTTCTAAAGGTCCTGAGTTCAATTCCCAGCAACCACATGGTGGCTCACAACCATCTGTAATGAGATCTGGTGCCCTCTTCTGGCTTGCAGGGATATGTGCAGACAGAACACTGTAGACATAATAAATAAATAAATCTTAAAAAAAAAAAAAAAAAAAATTATTTCTCGCCGGGTGGTGGTGGTGCACGCCTTTAATCCCAGCACTCGGGAGGTAGAGCCAGGCAGCTCTCTGTGAGTTCAAGGCCAGCCTGGGCTACCAAGTGAGTTCCAGGAAAAGGCACAAAGCTACACAGAGAAACCCTGTCTCGAAAAACCAAAAAAAAAAAAAAAAAATTGTTTCTCTTTTAGTGTCTGATACTCTGTCTATAAAATATTCATTTTAAGCAAATATCCTTTTCTCCTCATCCCTTAAGCTCTAAGTCACACTATTTCTCCCACACTCTCTTTGGCCTCTTGCCCCCATCAGTTACTAGTTCGTTCTCTCTCTCTCTCTCTCTCTCTCTCTCCCTCCCTCCCTCCCTCCCTCCCTCCCCTCACAGTATTTTCC